>NC_137466.1:195625396-196055396 GCF_964235325.1 Thermobia domestica | reverse complement strand
TTACAATCGTCAGCGAAGAACAAATAATTGATGACGAGGTTGAAAATATACTAGCTAAGTCATTTATATACAGTAAAAATAAAGAGTGGACCCAGCACACTGCCCTGAGGCACTCCGGTAAAGACGGGACAATAGGGAGGTACAGATTCAAGAAGAGTAACGCGTTGTTCTCTCGCTGAGAGATAACAATCTAGGGAAGAAGAAAGAAGGAAATGAAACCATTATTTTTTATATATATTTCAGAATTCATTGATAAGATAGAAGGCCGAGACAGAGTCATAATCGGAGTAACTCAGTGAGAACCCGAACAGAACCGTGAAGCGGAGAGCTCGGAAGACGACGAAATATCGTCTTACACATGAAGAATGTGCATGACTTTGATAATGCAATTTTAACAAACCGATTCTCTCCTTTATTTTTCTCTTCCTCTTCTTACTAAATCTATACTTTTTCTTTATTGTGTATGCGCGCGCGTGCGTTTGTGGGTCTGTCAAAGGATTGCACTGAAAGAGAACTACAGGTTTTATCAGAGTACAAACGATTGAAAATTACTTTGTATTTTGCCTTATACCCTAAAGAAGATGGAGAAATCTTAAATGTTTATGAAATAGTTGGGGATGAGATTGTGAGAAAAAAATGGAAGAACCCCCAAAACACTAACAGATATGACTTTGTATACTAAAAACTCATTTGACATGGGAACGAAGCAGGTACTCCCACACCAAAAAGCAAAAGAAGAAAGAAATGAAAAGAAGGTAAAGAGATAAACAAAAAATAGTGAAATAGAGATATAGGTAAAAAAGGAAAAGAAGATTTTATCTTTAGAATTACGCGAGTGGTAGTTACAAGATTGTGGTGTTAGTATATCCGTCCGTTACTGCACATAATCACTCTTGAACGAAAGTGGGTTTTTCAATTTTTTTTGCAATAGATAGCTACAGCAATTATCTCGGCCGAGCACGTTAGTGGAGCTAATCCGTTAACATTTTCACGGGTAACGGTGAATTTAATGGTGGCTATTTATATCCCATTCATTCACAAATGTAAGTTTCGCGCGATCCTCCTTACTGCCTTCAGCAGAGTTTACTCCCTTTGTGGACAACTTTATCTGTTGGAATTTATGTTTTACAAATTCTCGATGCCGATAGGTTCATGCCTCATATAGCGCTGGTACTCGAAATGTCGTTTAGTGGTAGGATTAATGCACCATGTTTCACTTATTTTATAGAAAAGTCTACAACAACACTAAGAATAACTCGTTATCCGGACAACGATATATTGTACAAATATACGTATTTCGTATGTTTACTACGGAAATCTGTACGAAACATACGCAATCCATATGCTATATAATACTGCCGTTTTCCTGCTTAGATGTTACATCATGTCCCTGTAAGATGTCTGACATCTAACAGTCTTCCGTATATTACACGTCAGCGAGATGTTATATATGTCCATGTGTATGTAAGATTTTGAGCGCCTATACGCAGTTCTTCCTCTGGTATGGAAGACTTACACGGAAATTACGTATAAAACATACGATTTCAGTTATACACTGGCTGCGGAATGTTACATAAGATTGTACCTTAAGTCCCAAAACTACAAGATTTATGCATGTAGCCTACGTTTTTACGTACGCTACATCGTTGTTTCCTCATGGAATTTCTTCATATTTTATTATTAAATCTATAATATATCTAGGGCTCCTAATCTACAGGTTAAGAAAAAAGGACACTATGAAAAGTTACATTAAAAACCAGGTACTCTGCGAAAATTTCAGTACATTCAGAATTATTGCACTTGCTTTCCGCTGTAACATACAAGGTAAGAGTATATTAAAATATAGGTCAACAATAACCAAAAGATAACTAATAAGAGTGGGACTTTTAAATATCATATGAATGTTACTAACTTCCTTTTTGAATAAACCGGGACGCTTGCAGTTTTGAATAATTTTGGTGGCCTTCAAATGATATAAATTCGTTACGTCTATGAGCTCCAAGTATGAAACAACCAACTTATTCTGAAGAAACACAGAAAAAGTAGTTTTGTGAAGACAGTTTTCTTGGAATTAAGTAATAACATTACAGTTTGGCATAAGTCATAATTTAATTTTAAAACAGATCAGTCACGAAGTTAAGTATGAGCATTCAATATTGAAACCAGAATAGACCAAGAGCAGATTGACGAAGTATGCTAATGTTACCCTGCAAATGTAAGGTGGGACCACCTCAATTTTAGGTAAAGGTGGAATCTATTAAACCTCACAATGCAGACAGCATGAAAAATATTTCTAGCTACACATAATTTATATCCCATTGGATTGTAACTGAATAAAATAATAATATAAATAAATAAAATTGAAAAGATAAATTTTAAAAACAAGATGCTTTTTTCTTCAAGGTTACCGTCATAAAAAGTTTCATAGACAATAGGGTTCCCGTACATTGCAGGATGGTACTATAGTAATATGTGAAATTTTCTTAAATTCGGCGTCATTTCCGAGTTACAAGCTGTCGCAAATGGCGGCAAAACGACGTGTGACACCTCATTGCGGACAAAGGAAAAGTAAAACAGCAAGCGGGTCTACACAGTTTAGAGAAAGTAATGCCTGAATAACATAATGGTGTGAGAAGCAAGGCAGTAGGGACGCGGCACAAGGAATTTCTCAAAGAGGACTCTCTTATGTGGACAGACTGACATGCGAAAAATGGATGCAGAAAAGGAACTCCTTGTGCCGCGTCCCTACTGCCTTGCTTCTCACACCATTATGTTATTCAGGCATTACTTTCTCTAAACTGCGTAGACAAGCTTGCTGTTGCACCTTTCCTTTGTCCGCAATGAGGTGTCACACGTCGTTTTGCCGCCATTTGCGACAGCTTGTAACTCGGAAAAGACGCCGAATTTAAGAAAATGTCACATAAACGTTTTGCTTGTTTTCGTGTGAGGAATCACTTCCCAAGCCTTGTAAACGACCTTTAGTTACACCCTGTATATATATATATATATATATATATATATATATATATATATATATATATATATATATATATATATATATATATATATATATATATATATATATATATATATATATATATATATATATATATATATATAATTCAACATCAGAAAACATTTTTCATTAACTCGTCCAATTGTCCAGTTTATGTCTTTTGGGAATCCAATATTTGAAGCGGAAGTGATTAAATCTGTCACTATCGATATAAACGGAATGCTAAGGGCAGGTTTCAATCTATTATGGGGACGCTGAATCCTTATTTTAGATAATATCCTTTCTCACTATCTCTTACAGTTTCTCGTCTGCTAATACCGTTTCTCACTATCTGTTAGCGTTTTTGGTCTGATAATATCATTTCTCGCCATCTCTTACCATTTCTCACGATTCCTTACCATTTTTGGTCTGATAATACAGTTTCTCACTATCTCTTATCATTTTTGGTCTGATAATACAGTTTCTCACTATCTCTTATGATTTTTGGTCTGATAATACAGTTTCTCACTATCTCTTATCATTTTTGGTCCGATAATACAGTTTCTCACAATCTCTTACCATTTTTGGTCTGATAATACAGTTTCTCACTATCTCTTACCGCTTTTGGTCTGATAATACCGTTTCTCGCTATCTCTTACCGCTTTTGGTCTGATAATACCGTTTCTCGCTATCCCTTATCGTTTTGGGTCTGATAATACCATTTCTAGCTATGTCTTACCTTTTCTGGTGTGATATCTGTCGACAGACTTATGGACAGACGAGCGTACGAACTGACAGACACATAGCCTAGTTTGGAAATATAAAATAAAATAGGAGAGGGAAAATTTAGTGATCTATCTGTACCTTGTCTGCTACAAAAATATCTTTCAATAAAGAAAGAAAAATAAGAGCTAAAGTCTTTAAGAAATTCTTAAAAGAATGAAAAACAAAAAAAGATTCAAAAATAAAGAAGGGATGTTCTAAAGCTAGTCGTGACTAAACCCAGAAAGCGAATCTTCCTATAATAAAGCAGCTCAACCATAACTTAATAACAATACTTCTGCCATAACAGGCCCCTCCCACCTGTTATTTTTGTTCTTCTACTGCAGAGATCATAAGGTTAACCAGGGGCGGAGGGAGAGGGAGGAGAGAAACATGATCTAACCAGAAGACGAGGATTTACCAAGAAATAAAAAAATAAAAACGAGAAAAGAAAACATCATTGGTTGACCCGTTTGACTTTTTCTCCTTCGTTGGGTTTCATATCTCACAATTGCTACCTTTCTCACTGATTCTACGAACGATAAAATAAATAAGATAATGCGATAGCAAACCAGTTGGAAAGAAGACAAAAGAAAGAAACGAAAAAAAAGATGAGCTAAAGGAATCAATACTATATTTGAGGTTCGTCTACGCTAAACGGTTCACAGTGTAGCGTTTGGTACGAAAGACAGGGAAACTTAGATTGTTAGTATCCAATGGCGCAAGGAATAATACAGTAGGGGAGGACTTGTGTCGGTTAAATGGGGTCATGGTGGCTCAGTGGTAGAGTTCTCACCTCTAGTGTTTGCAGGGGCGAATCCAGGGAGTAGTGATCGGGGCAATCGCCCCTCCAGATGAGGAAACTTTCTTATTTTATATATAAATAAAACCCATCCCAGATACGCGCCTCTGGCGTGGGAGGCCCGGGTTCGATTCCCGGCGGGAGCTCATGTGGTCCGGATTCCACGTTAATCAGTAGGTCCACGTCTCATATAGCCTCGCTGCTGAAAAGGGACGTAAAACTCAAACTCAACTCAACTCAACCCATCCCAGAGTTTGGAGCTCTTAAAAGTAGATCTAATTAGCAATATTACAATCCAGCACCCCTCCAAAAGTCCGTCCTGGACTCACTCCTGAGTGTGAGACGGTCTTTAGTTAGATCCCAGATCACATGAGATTCTAGTGGACAGGTTCGTGTTCGTAGGTTTTCTCCTTTCCTTCCACATTTTCATTCTACAGATTCTTTCACTATCATTCAACAGGGCTACTAATAGTAAACGAGCTGACAGGCGTCAATGAGTTCTACTGGGTTTAGGTTACGAAAAGGAAACTATTTCGGGTAGGAAACTGAAAGAGATCTTCTAATAGAAACGATTTTGTGGTGCGAGAATTCCCGAGTTTGATTCCCGATGGGGACACTCGGTCGAAAATGTGTGAAAGTTTTTTTTCAGGCCAGACATCCTGAATGAAGTTATCTTGGATTCTCCTTATTCACACCAGGCAAATGCCGGGATTCGAGTTACGTATCCCTCACACATGAGGGGCTAACATGGCCATTAATGCCGAAAACCCAGAAATCTAATTCCTAAATCTTAAAAACAATTTTGGAGCCGATACTCCGGGCCCGATGAAGTAATTGCTTTTCTGAAAATATCGGTTATGGTTCCGGAATTAGGATTAGAAATTAGATTTCTGGGATATCGGCATCTATGCCCATGTTAGTCCATCACGTACGAGGGATAATGTCCATCGGCGATCACGCTATCAGAGGAAAGGAAAGGAAGCGGACTGGGACCTGTATAATAGGTACTCCCATGCGCAAAAAAAAAAAAAAAAAAAAATTGCGCGTATACTGTAACTCAAGATTTTTCGCATTTATTCCATTTTCCTTACGTTTATGGGTAAAATTCAGTTATTAGTATGTGGAGATAATAGAAAGCAATTCATCTAAGGAGATATTTCCAAAATATGTAATAAAATAATAAAAATATAAGCAAAAAACAAAATTATGCTCGGTTTTGTGTATACTGGCAACGATGATTTCTAGGGATTTTTTCAGTAGCAGATCACAATTGCGGAGGGAATTCAGTAGGGGAATCGAGAAGTTGGATCAAGGAATGGATAGTGGACTAATATGTTGCATTTATTGGTTAAAACCTAGTGTGTAGATTGCCTGCCAAATATAAATTAGCTTCTGTAACTAAGATGCCGTACGAAAATATAGAATTAAACAGAAAAACTCTTATCTTAAGGTTCGAAGCGATACGCACCATGGTTATGAAGATTATTTCTTTAAAAAAAGAGCGAACACAACGTAGCCTCTGTGGTTAGGTGGATAGAGTGGCGGAGTCGTAGTTATTTTATTATTTTGACACCACTTCGAATCCCATCCCATCCCATCCCATCCCATTTTTTTTTTTTTTTTTTTTTTACAAAACATTATAGGAAGTGTATAATTTTGATGTTAATAAGAACCGAAACAATATAATAAGGAAATAATTTATTGGTAGTATCCTTTAATCGACGTATTTATTCAGTATTAGAATACGTGTACTATTGGAAACAGTTATTGTTTTCAGTTTATAGTCTTGCATGTTACTTCCCGTTCTTGAACAGCAGACAACTCACTTCGGGTTTGTGTGTCAGGAAGAACATACGCGACCTTGAAAGACTGTCCAGTCTTACCCCTTGTTACATCGACCTGATGTTAAATGATCGTTTATGTGTGTGTGTGTGTGTGTGTGTGCTTGTGCTTGTTTTTTGCTTTTTAGAGTATTGACTCTCTCTCTTTTTTTTTTCATATCCACAAGTGCAAGAATGTTTTCGTTGAACGTAACGAAATTATACAGATCTATGTATACGGAACACGAATATTTCCAAATATAGAATGAATATGAACGATAATCATACCATATTTCTACATTATATAGTAGCGTGAAAAACTGATATTAAAATGATATAACAAACAGGCATAAGCTTTTTTTTCTAGCATGGCAACACATTAAACGTAACTCATTAAATTTTGGGAATTACAAATTATCACCTTACGTGTCGTTGTATTCCTATTCTTTTTCACGTTCAAGCGACGAAAGAAGAAATTGTAGTAATAGTGATAAAAATTGAATTCGAGATTTCAATGAATTCAAGTTTCACGCCCCCACATATCAAAAAAGTGATTTTGATGTCTGTCCATCTGTTCGTTTGTCGGTTCGTCATGCTTTTACATGCATTTAAATAGAGGCCATACTGTTCGACGTATCTGGACCTAAGTCTAGACATGAAGCTTTTATAATACTTTATCGTTTCGAATTCTATATTCTCCGACATAAAAATACAGGTAGTTTACTGAAGGATGAAAATTTAAAATAATTAAATTGTTTCAAAAATAGCTGTAAAGAATTTGCTTATTTTTTTACAAATATAGTTTGAATCATTGCTCTGAAAAAATACGTAAGGTGTAATTTACTGTATGGGATGCGTTTTTTCGAACAATTTTCTCAATCACATTTTATAAATAAATGTATCATTAATAACCTAACAATATGACACAACTCGTTCGTCCTGTAAACATTCAGAAGGGTAGTTTAGCCTACTCTTCGACGATTTCCCCATTAGCGCCTGACCCAATTTTGTTCATATTTCATAAATAAATGTCACATAAATAACCTAACGATACGGCATAATTCCATCATCCTAAAAAGCTAGAAGTGATATAATACTTTTCGGAGTAAGATTTACCCTACGATTTTGTGGAGAACGACTCAGGCAATTTTGTTCGTATTTCATAAATAGCATAACTCGTTTGTCCTGAAAAGATACACAAGGGATATTTTATTCTTGGGGATGACTTTTTTGACGATTTCTCAGAAAGTACTCGGACGCTTTTGCTCATAGTTCACATACAATTATTTCCTTAATAATTCTAATATATGGCATAAGTTATTTCTAACAGAAATATGACCAATGGGTACTTTACTTTTGGACATAAGTTGGTTCGAACAAAGTTTTCCAGAAACACATTATTTTATTCGCATTTCCCAAATAAATGTTTCAGTAATAGCTGCAGCCTAACACGAGTCAGTTTAAGAAATTCGAGCGAGAAAATTCAGTGCGTTAAATCCGTACCCATTCTTAAATATATTTTTAAATGTTACACCTAATCACAATTTTCCTAACAAAATCGAAACTTCTATTTAAATGTGCCTTGTTGTTGCCAAATGGTTCAAGTCCATTGGTTCTGGATTTGATTCCCGGTGAGAGTTAGTGTATTTTTATACAACGTTAAGGTATAGGTAATAAGTAGGTGCAAAGAGAAAAGTGTTGAAACAAGCCTAACCAACCTAATAAATAATACAAAGAAATAATACAATATTACGAAATTATAGAAGAAACGTTGTTAATGTTAGATATTTGCGTGTGAGATTGTCCAACCGATGACTGTCAACTCCAAAGGTAAGAAAGTGAAACATCCAATACCAGGTTAATCAGTGGTCTCTAGGTAAACCTATCCTACTAGGAAGTGATTGAGATACCAAAAAATGTTGCAATCGCTGGGAGACATGTTAGGAGAATACATTGGGTGAGAGACTTTAATTCATGAATAGTCTGCACCTTCGTTGGTGTATTGAATTGCGTAGGTGGTGTGTGTTTAGCACATCGGGTTCCTTTGTTGTTAGTCCCAGCTTTCTAGACCGGATGCAGTTATTGCCGGTAGAAAATACAAATATATATATATATATATATATATATATATATATATATATATATATATATATATATATATATATATATATATATATATATATATATACATTTCAATTACTATTAAAGTAAATAATTACACTCATTCCCTCAATGTGATACTTGCTTGTTTAATTGTATACAGAGAGCTGATCCGTGGAAAAATCGTTCATAATAATAAATAAAATAAACTCGACAAATATTCTTGTAAATAATAGGTAAAAGTTTGCGTCACACTGTTCATTTTGCTGGGCACGCCAGTGTGCCACGTTATCCGGTTGTGGCACACTGGAATATAGGGTATGGCTTTCTAATTTTTCCCAACTATTTTAACTGCTTCAATTGAAATGAATTTATAATAATAAGAGAGTGAATTTAGTCTTCTTACCCTTCGATTTAGAAATAAGGTCCGCTAGAATTGTATATATAAAAAATAATAATACTCAGAATTTTATAGAGTGGTTTGTTTTATTCGAAATGACATACTTCCTGCAACTGTTTGGGTTGGAATTATTTGAAATCAAATCTTTAAGTTTTACGACCCACGGTTATACCGGCTAGGCTAAAGGACACGGTGATGATGAGAAATGAATGCAATGGTGGAATGAAAAAAGTGGGAGAAAACGGAAGAACTCCGAGAAAACCCATGCACATGGTGTTTCTCCACCACAAAATTCACTTGGTGCGAGCTGGGGTCGAACCAAGGATCCCATGCACCAAAGGTGAACGCTTTATCACTGAGCCACCGCGGCCCCTCTGAAATTATTTATAGGAGAGAGTGACTACTTTTATGAAAACTTGATATCGAACACATTTGTTTAAAAATACTGTACCAGCTTTTTGTGAAATATTGCTTAATATTCAGGAAAACCTAAGTCAATAATAAATTAATAATAATAATAATAATAATAATAATAATAATAATAATAATAATAATAATAATAATAATAATAATAATAATAATAATGACTATTATTATTATTATTATTATTATTATTATTATTATTATTATTATTATTATTATTATTATTATTATTATTATTATTATTATTATCTTAAATTAAAAACTCTCTGGACCTAGTGCATTGGCACAATTCCACGAATCAAAAAGAATGTGTTTACTTATCATATAAGTGTAGAAGGACTTAATCCCTGTTGCTTTCAATATAAAAAGAAAGTGTCCAACTGTCAAATGATATGCTACATAAAATGCCCTATACAACATAATGTAGTATAGAGTCATCATTCCAGGTTGTATAAAGAACACTTTCGTTTTAGCAAGAAAGGAAGAAAATAGAAAATACTGAGTTTTAACCTAGTAGAAAGTTTGCAGATTTAAGGGAAAATGCACAGAGTTGTTGGATATAAAATGTAGTTCGGATTAATGGAGTAAGACACCGTAAATATTTTATTGTTTGAAATATTATACTGGGAGTGACCAAGCCATTACATATGGAAATATCGAAAGAGATACGTTAATGGTGTTAGTTGCAAACTTTTTTAGAAATGAAAAAATTAAGGAAAGCTCTAAAACTCTGATATCACAGATCCAAATTGACTGACTGTTAAGTAAAACTGCTAAATCTGAGTAAAGCAAAAAAAAAAAAAAAAAGTATTAATGACCTGTGATAGTTTCAGACATATCATTCTCATATCAAAACTACGATAGAAGTAAATTATGAATAAAGGTGAATTCACAGTTCTGGAATACCAACAAATGATTTTGCTAGATGTAACTTTTCAGAAAACTTTTTTATAAGGCTTTAGATTTATTATTATTATTATTATTTGTTTGTTTATTAGCTTCCCCATGCCGTAAACGTCGCCAACTTCTAGTGGCTCACTTGCCGGTAAATGGCGATTGTCGATATAGCGACGCGTCGAAGGATTGCCGCTAGCGTGCCACTAGTGGCAGGGATTCGTCGAGTCGAAGCAGATATCTAGAATCGGGGGTATTGAAGTTACCACAACGTAAGAACGAGGACTTCATTTTGGTCCGCGCTCGTTTGATTTGTCACGGAGAATCGTAAAGGGACCAACATGAACTATCGCCAGTCATGTGCATGCGGTTATTATTATATATTATTTTTCCCTGACGAATTGTTATTATAAGGACAATATTTGAGCTCCGGGGGTCAAGAGTAACTCCTGCCTTTACATCATGAAGTGAAAAATCTTGAGGTGGGTGCGTATAATTGTATGAATTTAGTTGGCAACTGTCGCCGATCACTAGCAAGTGAATATGGGAGAACTATGAAAAAAATAAATAGACGCTTGCCATTTTGTTATAAAATTACATGACGAGTGCATTTAATTTGATTCCGAACAGTTGTCTTCAAATATACACGGTTAAAGAACCATTCTGATTAGAAATATTAAAAAGACTTCAACGATTTATCACTCTACAAGCTGTGTCTTCATAATCGCCTCCGTGACGAATTCCGAAGAACACGCAATTAGCAACCCTAAGGTTGATGGTTCACGCCCAGCTCAGGGCACTTTCGTTTTATTTTTTTAAAAATGTTTTTAGACTCATCTTGATGCAAAGAAATTACGCATATAGGCGATTTAAAGTATTTTAGGGGAATAATTTTGTAGTTCGTTGGCGTTCCGTCGCTTCTCTGCCGGTGGTGGTATAATTTTCAAAACGAAAGTGGGACCAATTTTTGGCTGCGGGACCGCCAATTTTTGGGGACATGTCACTAGTTGCCTATCGGTGGTCCACCGACGCTTACGGCATGGGATTGTTTCCTCACGAGTGAGGCAGATTGTAATCGACCAAGAGTGTTTTGCAAAATGGGAAACATCTTCCGACTTCGACTTCTGAATAATACGTTTAGGATCAAGTCGAATCAAGGCTGCGCCACGGGAAGGTAGAACAAGTGAGGCAATCGTTCCAAGCACTACGCTCGGCAGCTTCCGTCTCATTCACGACTTAGACTCTTCAGGAAAAGTAACAAGTTTATTACTTGTAATTTATTCTTTGAGTCAAAGTATTTTGCAATAAACCATCGTTTTGTAAGATATTTTTACGATTGTATACTATTAATTTCGAAAATTGTACTCATAATATAATTTCCCATCATGGATTTGAAAAAATTAAAGTTGGAACAAAGACAGATCTCCGATCCACATGTCTCTTCATGTTTGATATTGAAGTCTCATCTTCATTATTGACCCTTAATTTATTTTAGTCCTAGGCAACGCGAATCGACGGGATGGCTCTAAGTGAAAACATTCATTTAGATGGTTAAGTAATCAGGAAATTCCTGCTGTTATTTCACGAAACACAACAGAACTTGAGGAAAAAAAAAAAAAAAAAAAAAATTTTGCTTACCAGGGGGAGGGAATAAATCATCTGCTTACGTTTGCTTAACTAGGAAGAAGGCAAGGGCGCCGATCCTGGAGGGCCGTGCCCGCTCAAAGCTCATGTAGGCCTCCTTTGTATTTATGAATATACAATATTTGGCATTATTTGAGTGTAATTTGTCTTAAAATTCTCATATATATATCTTCTGTATTTGAATGTCCCCCTCCCCCAAATTTTAAAAAAAATTGGCGTCCTTGGAAGATCTAGTGAAATGAATAAAAATGTGATAACGTAATACTTGAACAACTCTATCTAATGGAGGAAAGTAAATTAGTATTCAACACTTCTTTCAGTTTTAAGCATTTCAAAGATTCTCGTAATTTAGTAGCGTCCCGGATTTGCATTTTTGAAGTACGGGAACTTTATCTATACCTTAACGTGGGAATCGGTTTCGGACCATGCACTTAAGCCGCTTTGCCATAAGAGGCACTAGGAGTTTTTCTTTCGATTTCCTCAGGAATATTGCGAATGGTATAGCTTTTAAAACTATGTTTAAAAAAGAATACACATCGACATAATAAGATGATAATCTGATACCTAGGAAATATATTGAATTGTTTTTAATTTGTTCTCACGCTTCCAAATCAGTACTTATGCTTTTTTTATTCCAGCCTTTAAATATAAGCATTTCAGACTATTGTCTGTTCTAGGACGATACAATTCTAGTTCATGTATATGCTAGCTTTGGAAATACAGTAGAGTTTCGCTTATCCGACATAAACAGGCAGGCAGAACGCTGGATAATATGGATGTGTTAAGAAAAGACCTATTAAAATTAAAATTTATGATATAATTTTACATATTACGCATCTAATAATAATGTTTTATAACAAACTGCACTGCACTGAATCAGGGACGTATCCAGCGTGAGAGCCTGAGAGCTGTCTCTCTCCGAAACTCAAGCACTTTTTAATAAACTTGCCTTTACCCTTTTGAGGTTCTTTTATATCAGTTTACTAGTAGTCAGTGTCCAAACTTTGGGCAATGTGCTGTTGTCTTGTTATAATTCTAAGAACATACCATAATGCCATTATACCAGGTGCAGTGGCGTATTTAGAGGGATGGCTTCCGGGCTTAAGCCCCCCACGAAATCTTACTTAGTATAGTAAAGTAAATGAAATATCTTGCAGAATTTTCACATTTCCAGGCAAAGCCCCCCCTGAAAGTTAGCAAAGCCCCTCCCGAAACAAAATCGTAAATACGCCACTGACCAGGTGGAATTAAAGAACAGTTTTAAATAGGATTAACATTTCGTTTCCGTTCTGTTTTTAACTGTAATATATTAGAACGATACACTCCATGTCTTCTTGCTATTTTTGTTATGTGATATACGTAGCAGACAGTTTTCTTTAGTTACATTTCTCTCGAAAATATGTTTCATTTTGTTTGTGCTATAATGCAGTTTCCAAAATAAACCGGTTTATAAATGAAAAGTAGGAAAAAGTTTAAGAGAGGTACAGAACTGTTGCATTATTATTATTATTATTATTATTATTATTATTATTATTATTATTATTATTATTATTATTATTATTATTATTATTATTATTATTATTATTATTATTATTGATATTTAAAAACATTAGAATTACGTGCTTACGAGGATTCGTGTTGGGCCCCTTCCGAATAGAAAACCTGGATACGTGTCTGTACTGAATGATAGACGTATGAGTCAAGGTGTAGATGGGCGCGCTAGGCGATAGACTAGACAGCATGAAAAATATATTAAGACCACAACTTGCAGATCTTCTTGCCGATTGTTGCTATTTGCAATGATATATCGGATCATATGGTATGTGGAACAAAGGATGGTCGGATAAGCGAGACCATGGTGTATTGGTGTTTCACGCACCTAAACCTGTAAAATGTTTGCATAAACAATTATCTTTCACTCCCTAGCTAAATTTGTTTGTATGATCACACACCTTGCCTCATAAAGTATAGTCTTATAAAAAAAATTTTTTTTCTTTTTAGCTAAAACCTAAAGAAAAGCCAACTTCAATTTTTTTCTTTTTATTAATGGCAAACTAGTCCACTTCATCACGATAAATCACGTTTGGTACTAAGATGTCTTTTTCTGTCCGTATATATCCTTCACACTTCGTTGGAGACAAAATTGTTTTTTCCCCCAAGAAAACAGGATGAGAGAAATTATACAACAACATGAACAGAAAACAATAGCTATTAACAATAGTTCTCTAATCCTGGATAAATACGTCATTACAGCAAAATATCAGTAAGTTGTCCTTATTATATTGCTTCGGTTCTTATTAACATCAAAATTATAATGTTTTGTAAAAAAAAAAAAAAAAAAAAAAAAAAAAAGGGATGGGATGGGATTCGATGTGGTGGGCAAAATCATAAAATAACTACGACTCCGCCACTCTATCCACCTAACCACGGAGGCTACGTTGTGTTCGCTCTTTTTTAAAAGAAATAATCTTCATAACCATGGTGCGTATCGCTTCGAACCTTAAGATAAGAGTTTTTCTGTTTAATTCTATATTTTCGTACGGCATCTTAGTTACAGAAGCTAATTTATATTTGGCAGGCAATCTACACACTAGGTTTTAACCAATAAATGCAACATATTAGTCCACTATCCATTCCTTGATCCAACTTCTCGATTCCCCTACTGAATTCCCTCCGCAATTGTGATCTGCTACTGAAAAAATCCCTGGAAATCATCGTTGCCAGTATACACAAAACCGAGCATAATTTTGTTTTTTGCTTATATTTTTATTATTTTATTACATATTTTGGAAATATCTCCTTAGATGGATTGCATTCTATTATCTCCACATACTAATAACTGAATTTTACCCATAAATGTAAGGAAAATGGAATAAATGCGAAAAATCTTGAGTTACAGTATACGCGCAATTTTTTTTGCGCATGGGAGTACCATTTGCCTGTTGTAAGTGAGGAAAACCCAGGAAAACCTCATGAAAAAACTTTTACACTTATTCGACCGAGTGCCTCTACTGGAATGGTTTCGGAATCGAAACTGGTTTTTCACAAAAAGAAAGAAAAAAGCTTTCCTGGGTGTGTTATCGAAATTAATATTGAAGTGGAAGTAAAATTACAGAGAAGATAGAAATATATTTTTTTCTAACGATAACGATCTTTCGTTGCTGTAGATGGTTCTCTCGAGTAAACATTATCAGTTTTAAACAGTATTGCCCATGAGAAGAGAAATAGGACACTTCTCATCTCGTTTACGGGGCAAGAAAGTTCACGTGTTATGCGGGCAACACTAGTTCAGTCAAGCATTACATTTATAAAAAGATCTAATGATTTACGTAACTGATAATAAGGTAAACAATAGTATAATTATACACTACGAAAAACTTTATTTCAACCTTATATTTACCAAACAGATATACAGTAAAATGCATGAAGTGACTGATTCTTTATTCCAGAAACTATACATCATTACAACCAAGGGCGAATCCAGGGGGTGATCGGGGCGATCGTCCCCTTCCCCCCAAGAAGAGGAAACTTTCTTATTTTATATATAAATAAAACCCATCCCAGAGTTTGGAGCTCTTAAAAGTAGCTCTAAGTAGCAGTATTACAACTCCCCCAGAAGTCCGTCCTGGATCTGCCCCTGATTACAACTGACCAACCCGACAAGATCTTAACACAATATGTTACATGATTCACAGTATAAAAACTATAAATTGGTAAAGTGATTGTGCAAACACAATGAAGAGCATTGATCAAAGTTTAAAGATACACAAGTCATTACACAATATACAGGGTGGCCCAAAAGTAGATATACACCCTTGCATTCATCAAATATAACATTCTACCTTATAGGTTTATTTGCTTCGGCTGTTCCGAGCTTAAGATATAAGTAAAAAGACAGTAAGAACAGATAATAAAGAAACTAAGTCTACCTGGTGGATAACAATAAAAAAATGATATTAAAAGCAATGCGTTGATCAGTACGGGACTGTATACGTACTTTTGGGCCACCCTGTACTTCAATAATAAATATGGTTTAAATGTAAAAGTTTATCATACGCTTCGTAGCGTGATATCTCGTGACTCGGAAGGATTTTGATAACTCTTAGATAACATTAAGGAAAAGTCAGGGCATATATAGTTTGTAAGAGAGAAGTCGCTGTATTCTGTTTTCAAGTGACTTTCCTTGGATTCGAACAATCATTATTCTTAGATAAGGACGTAGACGACGAAGGATTAACTACCGGGGTCTGAACCATGTTATTGCGAGTACCGAAAATCGGAATCTGTGGTGAGGAACGGTCATTCTGTGAAGGTCAATCAGAATGAGTCCTAGTATTAACTGACTTAATTTGGTGATTAAATTGTCAAAAAGTTATAGAGGTTGAAGTCTCTGCTAATTTAGTTTATCAAAATGGGAGTTTCTCAGGAGGGGAATATCACACGGTTGGTAAATTTCTACTTCCTAAGATAAGGGTGAAGGGAATTCAGGGAGGAAATCTGTGCTTTCTTATGAAGAGTATCCGGTAATAATTTTTTCGAAGAGGTTGTGCTTCCTTGCATGAGCGTCCGAAAGGGGGCAAGGGGGGCCCGCCCACCAGGAATACGAGACGTAATATAGCAACCACTGAGACATCCCCCCTTAGGAAATTTTCTTCGGGCACTCCTGCTTCCTAGGGTTCAGTCTCTGATTATGATTTATGCAATTCTGAGGTTAGGGATGATTATTCATATGTGGACGAGGTGAGGCAAAGAATTTTGTGGAGGAGGATGCTGATTGAGGTTGGGTAAAAAATTTTGGGAGATCATTCTTGTAGTAAAGGATTCGGCAGGGCCAGTATCTACTGCGAGGGCAAAGAATGCTCCCGTACTTTATTTATTTTTTAAAGAATGGGCTTTTATTGCTAGTGCGAATCGTGATGTTATTTGAGAAGCTTCAGATAATGCTGGAGGGGTACCTAATGTAGTTGATGAGTTGGTTTTTGAGTTTAACGTCGCGTTCAGCAGCGAGGTTATATGAACCTACTGATTAACGTGGAATCCGACCCACATGAGCTCCCGCCGGGAATCGAAACTGGGACTTCCACGCAAAAGGCGCGAACGCTAACCGCTTAGCCACAAAGGAACTCACACCTAATGTAGTGTTGTACGAAAAACATAAGGTTAAAGAAAAACATCATTAGGGGTCACATGGTGTGTGTGGAAGGACATAAAGAAGGTTGAAGATTGTTAGTGAAACAAAGTTGCGTTCGTTTACACTTTCATTATTGCACTCTGTTATGAGTAGGGTTTCTCTTTAATTTCCTTCTTTTGTGGTTGTTCTAATTTATGCCAACAATTACATTGAGTGCAGTTTTGCTGTGACGAATAGCTAGTATCCTTATAACAACAATAAGAAAGTTTGCTGTGGACCTCGCCAGTGTAATGAATATGACTATTGGAAGATGGATCATGAGACCGATTTCTATTCTATTCCCTTTCATTTTTACGTCCTATGGTTATGCTGGCTATAGACTACAGGAGACGGTGATGATGAGAAATGAATGAAATGGTGAAATGAAGAAAGTACGAGGAAAGGAGAGAACCCTGAGAAAACAAACACACACGGCGTTTGTTTACCACAAAGTTCATTTAGTGCGAGCTGGTAACTCCCTTGATTAAGAACGGGAAAACCTATTCTTTCTAAACCTATCCCTAAATTTATGATGTGACTGATGATTTTCTTAAGAAAAGTGGGGGGAAGAGTTCCTAGAATTCTTTACTGCAAATGCTAACGTTGTATATACATTGTCACCAAGCCCTGGGTCCCTTTTTCTAAGGTCGCTAGTATCACTTGTTTACAAGATGGAAGACGGTGTTCTTACAGAGTTGCCAACAGTTTAAAGCGTTTTGAAATGAGGTTAAACTGAAATTGTAAATTCTCCAATTTAGTTATAATGCTATTTAAAGTGTCATCCTGAGATTTGTTTCTGGGACTAAAGGCGATGTAGCACCAACTAAAATTTTATTTTGTGCAAGTTTATCTGCTCATTCGCGAACTTCAGCTGCCTTTGTTAATTCTTCAAAATTTTAAGTAGATTTTTGAGAAAAGTCAACTAGAAATTCTGGAGGCATTCCAGTAATTGTAACCCGGAGAAAGTCTTTGAATGGTTCAATGAAATTAAGCAGACTGCTAAGATATTGTTTATCGTAAAAGTAGAGTAGGAGTAGCTCATTACTCTTTTCTATCCTTGAGCGATATTTCTGTACAGCAGACAACTGAAGATCGTCTGAATTAAATAGTATTTTTTTAAAAAAGACACATTTTTCAATTCTGGCCAAGAAAGCATAGCAATGGAGTCACGACGTCACGACACTCGTACCTGTAAACAGAGAGGCTATATAAGCAAAAAGGAAAACTATTTTCTTTTTATTCTCATCCCAATTGGAAATTGTGCCAATGTTTTCAAAATGTGACAAAAAAAAAAAAAAAAAATACTCTCCACATTTTTAAAGGGTTGTCCGGAGATAATCCGTAGGGTTCGGAGATAATCTAAGGGTTGTCCGGAGATAATCCGTAGGGTTGTTCGCCGGAGATAATCCTTAGAACGATCAACATTTTCTAAGGATTATCCTGAGATAATCCGTAGGATTGTCCGGAGATAACTTTCCACATTTTCTAAGGGTTGTCCGGAGATAATCCATAGGGTTGTTCGGAGATAATCCGTAGGGTCCGGAGATAATCTAAGGGTTGTCCGGAGATAATCCGTAGAACGCTCAACATTTTCTAAGGGTTGTCAGAAGATAATCCGTAGGGTTGTCCGGAGATAACTTTCCACATTTTCTAAGGCTTGTCTGGAGATAATCTTCAGAATAAAGCAAGAATTTGAAGAGAAAGTAGAAAAAGTATTATCATCCATATTACAACCTTATGGCATTACTAACCAAAAGGAAACACTAGTATGGTCACACAGAGGGAGTAAGCACATATGTATGATTTAGCGTGTGTAAACAAAAATATGCATGCGTATAACCATGAAAAAATATGTAATTGGTCACTTGTTTTACCTTTGCCACTGCAGCAATGTAATCATTTATTGCCAAAAGCTAAAATATATTAAACCAGAAAGAGCCATGTCGCATACTGTAAATGGATTTCTTTGTACTCTGAATGATGAGACGCTAATTAAATGATTGTGATATACACAATGGAGATTGCATGTGTATTGTATGCAATAAGCATGACTAGTAACTTAATTTCAGTATGTTATTTGAGGAAACTTAAAAAAAACTAAATGTCTATTTTCAGGTAGTATAGTGATTTTTTTTAAATTACAAAATTTAAATTACAGAATAAATGAGGGTTAAATGAAATATGGAAATTTCCCTACATCAAAACGTTTATTTAAATATTGACGTGCTACAGAAGATACTAAATGATGCTTATTTCATTTTGGTTTGATTTGATTTTTAGTTTAGCCTCACTTTAACACTGAGACTATATGAGACATGGGCCTGCAGCTTAACATGAAATCCGAACCACGTGAGCTCCCATCGGGAATCGAACCCGGGTCTCCCATGCAAAAGGCATGCTTATTTGAAATGCAATATTGCAGTCGTAATATTAAGTTTTTAATTACGAGAGAAAACCCATGGTGACAACAAGGGCATTGCTAGAGTTACAAAGAAGGATAAAACAAATGAACATGGTAACAAAATGTTTTAAACTTACACATACGACAGAGAGACCATTTTTGAACCTTTCAATCTTCTTTAGTCACAAGAATACAAAGACCAACATAAAAGAACTATGATACTCATCTATGACCAGCCAAAAATAAGATTTATCATTACGACGTCATACTATAAGCAGACAGAAATAATATGATAAAGTTAGAAGAAATACTGTTTAGACCTGCTATACACTATGAGATAAATCCTAGGAAATAGTTTCGAATTTATCTTAAGAGAAATGTTACGACATATCACGTAGGAAATTCTACCTCTTTGTGTTATACATGTGAAGACTTTTCCTGTCTGATAGAATCACATTGTGAGATGTTAATCCATAGTGTATTGCGGTAAAAAGTGGCACCTACAGTTGAATAAGCAATTGGTAGTGCGTGAATAGTGTTAACAACACTGCACGTCCTACTGATATTGATGCCAGGCGCTATATTGTTAAATTGTACATATTTAATAAAAAAGCATAAAAATCAGAAGATAACTGAGCAAAACACACCTCATCAGTCTCTGCACCACTCTTCATTTTTGTTTAGAATTTTTTCTCTTTCACCCACATACGATCGCCAAAGATGATTAACCTTCTGTTTTACATCCTCCGAAGAGGTGCCAGGTCACACCTGCCTTCTATGTCTGATGTGATACAGCGTTGACTTTGTATCATATGAAAAGGTATGCTCCTTATATTTGCACTAATAAGTGCGCAAATAGCATCTTTGCAGGCAGCGAGAAAACAAATTTGTTTGAACTTTCTCTCACCTGATGTCGCTTAAATCGAAATCTTACGAATTTTCTTTCCCAAATAGAGCATGCTCGAAACAAAACAAATATCATAGGATCGTTCAGCATATAGGAAATGACGTGCGATTTTAATGCCATACACACTGAGATTTTAACTATAGGAAAAATCGTTAAGACATTTCCTAGGATGTATACTATAATATATGGCAGATCTTTTGTACACTTTAAAAAGTGGACCAAAAGATAATGGTTAATTTGCACATACAGATTTTATAATTTTGGCTGGTTGAACGCTTTACAATAGAAGTGGTTCCGTTTCCTTATTATATTTGTACAACAAGAAGGATTTTCCTTGAATATAATAGAAAAGAAATCTTATAAGCTTAATATTTAGATACCATTATGAAAATATAAAATATGAAATACTTTCCTTTTTTGAGATTCACTAGTGTAATTTCATAACAAATGAATATCATACAAAATTAGTGTCATTCCTAGGGCTAAAATATTTCTAAACTAAAAAACCGAGATTTTTAATGAAAATTTACAGTATTTTCATAACTATTTATTTGCTTCTTGTAACAGCAACACCCATATTTGAGGTGGTTGTTATTGGTATATATTACGAGTATTATTCGAACTGCGAATATTGTCTTGTCGAAAAGAAGTAATAGCGTGGGAGAAGCAATTGCAGCAACATCCAAAGAGTAGGAATCTAATGCACATTTGCAGAACTGTTCAGATTATAATCTCATTTGAGTTTATCATTTGAGGTTTGATGACCAATAAAAGTGGAATTTAATTTTTTAGAAATACCACACGAATGCTATCATGTTTTAGAGACAAACCGGAATGTTTGAAATCCCGAACAATTCTTTCAGGAGAGGGGGAAAATATGATGTAAATTCGGGATTGTTCCGGTTAACCGGATTGTCTGGGTGTCTTAATCATGTCTTAACTATAGCATATCTAATAACTGAACCTAGATGAGTTCCGTAGTGAACCTTAAAATATATTTTTTACCCTTTTATATATATTACAAATACAATACTGAACCCCGTTTCCTCCCTAACAGGCACATTTCGTAAAACTATTTTCTCGTAAGCCTAGAGTACAATTTTTTTTTAATTTCTACTAATAATAGTTTTGGAAATCTGGAGAATGCTAAAACACCTTTCAAGAACAAATTTCTTCCCTTTTAGAAGTTTATCTCCAAAACTCATCTCTTATCTGCAATCTAAATTAAAAACAGATTATTTCTGCAAATCATCAAAGAGTTCTACTCCTAATAGTTTTAAAGATCTTGTACTAAATGAATCAATAAGTAATGCTGTGGATACCTTACAGATCTCAAAGATAAATTGAAATCTTTCTCTCTTTGTTTAATTTCATTGCTATTTGCTAGAAGCATTATATCCATCATACTTGTCATATTTGTAGCAGGAGGTTTTAAAGTGGATCATAGGTAATGTATCTATAGAGAAATGTTATACAAAATTTCAGGAAATTTTATAACACTAGTTGCATATGAAGAGGAAACTTTGTAGCGAGCAGAATGTGACGTCACACCATTGTAGTCTATAGTTGTAACATTCAGTCTTTAGCTATAACATCCAGTCTCTAGCAATAACTTTCAGTTTCTAGTTATAACATTCATTCTCTAGTTATAATTTTCGGTCCCTAGCTATAACATTCAATCTCTAGCTATAACATTCAGTGTTTAGTTATAACACTCAATCTCTAATTATAACATTCAGTCTCTAATTATAACATTCAGTCTTCAGTTATAACATTCAGTCTCTACTTATAACTTTCGGTCTCTAGTTATATTGTTCAGTCCAGTTATAACATTCAGTCTGTAGTTATAACATTCAGTCTAGTTATAACATTCAACATCTAGTTATAACATTCAGTCTTTATTATAACATTCAGTCTAGTTATAACATTCAACATCTAGTTATAACATTCAATTTTTATTATAACATTCAGTCTTTATTATAACATTCAGTCTAGTTATAACATTCAACATCTAGTTATAACATTCAGTCTTTATTATAACATTCAGTCTAGTTATAACATTCAACATCTAGTTATAACATTCAATCTTTATTATAACATTCAGTCTAGTTATAATATTCAATCTCTATTTATAATATTCAATCTCTAGTTATAACATTCAGTCTTTATTATAACATTCAGTCTAGTTATAACATTCAACATCTAGTTATAACATTCAATCTTTATTATAACATTCAGTCTAGTTATAATATTCAATCTCTATTTATAATATTCAATCTCTAGTTATAACATTCAGTCTGTAGTTATAACATTCAGTCTAGTTATAACATTCAACATCTAGTTATAACATTCAGTCTTTATTATAACATTCAGTCTAGTTATAATATTCAATCTCTATTTATAATATTCAATCTCTAGTTACAACATTCAGTCTCTAGTTATAGCTTTATTGGGAAGGGCCAGAAATTAAATGAAATTCATTTTGTGGTTATTTTTGAATTTCTGTAAGTGGTTAGAACAGGGGGATGGGAAGAAGACGAAAACGAAGAAACTAGAAGGTGACAACATGAACTTGGCTATTTACAACCGAATGAAAGAATAAACAAGCGAAAAAAACAACAACAATGTTATACATGCAAGTCTCGCATTTATCCCCTACTCTGTTCTCCCTTCTCAGGACACACAGACACACATACATAGCTAACACTTTTCTTGTCCGAATATCTTGTGGCCAGCTTGGCACAAGTCTTTTCTTCCACAACTTCCACACCCCCCTCCCCGTTTCTCCGACCATTTCCTGGAACAACTCTAGGATTCCATGAGGTTTGTCTCTAGGGACTTTGAACGTGAGGCGGATGTACAGCCGCAAGTGAGGTCAGCTAACAAACGAGGTCATTTGTCAGAGACCCCCAAGAGCTATGGAGAAACGAAACAGGGGAAGGAGAGAAAAATTCAACTACCCAAAAAATTCCTTTTCCTTGTCTTCATGGCACACTCAGAGAAACATAGGGACTGACTGACTGGTTCAACACTCGGGTGACTTTAGCATGCAATAAGAGAAATAGCAAAGAGAGAGAGAGAGAGAGAGAGAAAGAGAGGGAGAGAGAGAGAGAAAGAAAGAAAGAGTGTTTTTGTTCTTTCTATTTCTTCTTTATGAATCGATACAAGGCGAAAGTGGTATAAGAAAGAGAAAGTG
The DNA here is from genome assembly GCF_964235325.1 of Thermobia domestica. Lineage (NCBI taxonomy): Eukaryota > Metazoa > Arthropoda > Insecta > Zygentoma > Lepismatidae > Thermobia > Thermobia domestica. The sequence continues at coordinate 196,031,882 of NC_137466.1, read as the reverse complement.
GTTCGTTTCTCTGTTTTATTTTCAGACTACTTTTCTGACAACGGTAGTCTGCATACGATACTATGCGTCTTTTCTATCTTTACATAACAGCGAAGAGAATGAGGAAATGTTAATCAACTGTTAATGTACTACACCGATGTTCTTCTGGTGTCATGAGAGAAAAAGTAATGAAAGAAAAATAATTGGAATGCTGGTGTAATTTTACAAAAATAAGTATGTAAAATAGCTGGACGATTCAGAAAGTAATGCCTCCAACCTCACTATTTGGCCAATAGTGCTGCAAACATTCTGAACTGTTTATCCCATTAATGAACCTATGTTTAAGCTATAGAATGTCACTTTGTTTCACATTCCTATCTCTTTTCGTTCCAGAGTAATGGAGCAATCCATGGCATCCAGTGCTGATGTCTGTTGGAAACAGCGGGCTGTGGTTGAATTTCTGATTGCGGAAGGTTGTACGCCCAGGAACATTTATCGCTGGCGACGAGTCATGGATACACTATTACGACTCAAAAACGAAGCGTCAGTCGATGGAGCACCGCTACATGCCCTCTTCTCCGTCAAAAATTCAAAGTTGTCCCATCTGCTGGCAAAATGTTGTTGACATTCTACCCCATTTTATCTATAGTCCGGGTCTTGCGCCCTGCGACTGTTGGCTCTTCCCCAAACTTAACGATCACCTTAAGAGTCTTCATCCCGGCGAAATTAAATTAGCCCTAATTTTACAGTAATTATGTGATATCTTCAAATAGATAAAAGATAATCGAAATGTGGAACAAGAGCGCCCTAGACAATATTATTTTAAATGAGAAACCCTTATCACGACTCACTTATCTGCTTTCGATTTCGAGCCATTTTGAAAATCGGCGTTTATTTTCGCGTTTCTAAACAGCTGAAAACGGAAAGCCACTAGGTGACTTGTGATAACGGTACCTCACGCAAAATAATATTGTCTAGGGCGCTCTTGTTCCATATTTCAATTATCTTTTATCTATTTGAAGATATCACACTGTAAAATTAGCGGTATTTTAATTTCGCCGGGATGAAGACTCTTAAGGGCTAACGCTACAGTTGTGACGCGGAGGTGGAAGCAGTAGTTCGGGAATGGTCTTGCAAGCAGCCAACACACAATTATTCGTGACGGCATGAAAAACCGTGTTTCGCGTTGGCACAAGTATGTTGCTGTGATAGGGACTATGTTGAAAAATGATTCCACCATTTGTAGCTGACACTACCAGCTTCCCAATGATACCAGTATCAGTGTTATATGTCAAACACATATAAAGGTATCACCTTGGAGGCTTTACTTTCTGAATCACTCCCGTGTAATTCAGTTAAAATACACTATTAATAGATTTGTCGATATCTTGTCGCAAATGAGAAAATTCGTTACTTTTTCATGATTCATTTCAGATATTATTATTTGACTAGAATTAAAGAAACTTCTGTGTATCTATAGATCAAAATCTCATGATCTATAGATTTATCTATTTTTACAATAGATACATCATGTTTATCTTAAAAATTGCACAATCCAAAATATATTTTTTTATTTTTTATCCATTATGCCTTATTTCTTTCTTTCTTTCTGTAGCCGGCGGTGAACAAACACGCTGATCAACCTGCTCGTATATGGTTCGTTGCTTCTCAATGGAAGAAGAAAGATTTTTGTTTAAAGTGTTATATAACAAAGCAACACGAAACATTCGTAGTTTCCAGGATCCTTTTTTTCTTCGCTAAAATACTTGAGACGTTCTGTTCCGTCTCCTTTAGTCTAGCCGGCATAATAGTGGGACGTAAAACTTTAAAAAATTTATTTCATTTCATTTATATTCCGTTCCTTACTAAAGAGACAGAGAAGATAAGCTTTTACTCAACGCCTATTCTGACCGAAAACTGTCGTCCAGTTCGAATTTGTTAGAAACATCGGATTTCAGAGAAAATATCGGTTTCACTACCATGTAGTAGGCGGAAAAGGTAATAGGTCAACTTTGTGGACAATAGAATGAGGTCATCAAGAAATTTCCAACACTCTAAGTAATATTTTTAACGTCTGGACTATATTGGTTTAAAAAAATAATGGATACATTTAAACAGAATATACTTTCTTCATGTGGTAAAACTGATATAGAAACTATGTTCTTCTGATAAACTTACTACAAGTAAGTAAACTTGTGGTGCTCTCCTCCCAGGACTCTTGAAGTAGCTACAAACAGCCACCCGAGCAACGTCATACTACAGACTGGCAATGTTGCCATCCAGTCGACTAGCCTACCATGCATCTACAACATACGAGCACCAGGAGCGACTCATCCACTTTCAACTCAGCAGTAGAAGGAGAAAGTACTGACCTGCTGATAAACGTAAAGAAAGAAGAAGAAAGAACATGTGTTACAGTGATTGATATATACATAAATATCTGTATTTGAAATGTACAATCATGTCCAAAATGATTGTCGCATATCTATAACTGTCTTCTTGTAACGATTCTGTAGGGTACTTTTAATACTGGTGCTATGTGTATAATCAGGAAATGTATATTTGTGGTAAATTTCACAGGAAAAGAATTATAAATACGAAAATTATAATATGTCCGTGAACCTGGCCCCACCCACATCGGCACTAATTTTAAAACATATGCCAAAAATTAGTGCCCAATTAGTGCTGACGACCTGTAACGTTAAAAAAATTTGTGCCGTTACACAGACTTCAAAAAAACAAAAAAGATTCTGGATGGGGCTACGTTCACGCTAGCCCCACCCACTCAACCGAACGAGATGAAACCTATACCCAAAGTTAGAGTTAAATTAGTGCTGTTGATACCACATGAAAAGAAAATTAGTGCTATTATCAGAAGGCCAAAATATATTCGAAAATGTTCAATGTCGGCATCATCAAAGAAAACAAAAGATCCCTCATTTTTATGGTAAGATATACAGTACTAATCTTCTTTCTATGCGGTATCGTCAGCACTAATTTAGCACTAATTTTTGACAGTTTTCAAAATTAGTGCTGTTCCACAAACGTCAAAAAAACAAGAATATGTGAGTGGGGCTAGCGTGAACCTGGCCCCACCCACTCAACCGATTGAGATGAAACCTATGCACGATGTTGGTGTTAAATTAGTGCTGTCGATACAGCATAAAAAGAAAATTAGTGCCATTATCAGTAGGCCAAAATATATATGAATATATTCGAAAATCTAATATGGCGGCATCATCAAAGAAAACAATCGATCCTCATTTTTATCATACTATACATAGCACTAATTTTCATTCTATGCGGTATCGTCAGCACTAATTTAGCACTAATTTTTGACAGTTTTCAAAATTAGTGCTGTTCCACAAACGTCAAAAAACCAAGAATATGTGGGTGGGGCTAGCGTGAACCTGGCCCCACCCACTCAACCGATTGAGATGAAACCTATGCACAATGTTAGTGTTAAATTAGTGCTGTCGATACCGCATAAAAATAAAATTAGTGCCATTATCAGTAGGCCAAATATATTTGAAAATCTAATATGGCGGCATCATCAAAGAAAACAATCGATCATCATTTTTATCATACTATACATAGCACTAATTTTCTTTCTATGCGGTATCGTCAGCACTAATTCAGCACTAATTTTTGGCATAGTTTACAAAATCAGTGCTGTTACACAAACTGCTGAAACCGCACTAATGTTTCCTTTATTGCTTATCTGGAGGTGCTGAGTTATATGTCATGATTCTCCCATATGAAATACATGGGGATATTTTATTGTTCCAAATCATATCACATTCGAAAGCACTAATTACCTCTAATAGTGCAATTGTTAGTTATTCGTAAGTGCTTCGTAGTGCACCAACAACTGAACTTAATGCTTTATTAGTATAGGTACTACAAATAAAATAGGTTTGAACGTTAGGGTGAAGTTAGTTGTTCCACTTCAAGTACTGACTAAAAAATGAATGGCATTCGTTAGTACATCGTTAGTGCTTCAAAAAACTAACAGTTGCAATAATGTTGGACTATTAGTTTAGTTATGGCCAATTACATGTCACGAAATTCACACAAGAAATGTATAGGGAATTTTTCATTGCATTGATTCCCGCCAAATTCATATACACTAATAATCTCTTCTAAGGAAATCGTTAATACATTTTTAGTTCTTCTTTGTGCACCAACACCTAATGTTAGTGTTTCGTTTGTATAGGCCGTGCGTGAACTTGGCGCCCCCACTTCAAGTACTAACGAAAATATTAGTACCATTCCTTAGTGCATCTTTAGTGGTTGTATGAAACACTAACAATGTCGTTAGTTCTTCACTGTTAGTGTATTTATGTCCAATTATATGTCAGAAAACACAGATAAGAAATGTATGTTGAATTTTTCATTGCGTTAAATTTCCGCCAAATTCAAAAGCACTAATGATCTCTTCTAGTGCAATCGTAAGTGCATCATTAGTACTTCTTAGTGCAGCAACCACTAACGCTAATGCTTCGTTCGTGTAGGTGCTGAAAGTAAAATATCTTTCGAGGTTTGCTTGAACTCCCCCCCGAAAAAATTAGTGATATTCATTAGTATATCGATAGTGCTTCCATTAAACACTAACAGCTTGTATGGAATTTGATGTTTCTGAAGTTGGCCCTTCAATAAAAATCTTCAATAAATCACAATATATGGGAGCACTAACGTTAATGCTTAGTACGTTTAAATGCACTAACAATGCTATAACGATTGACGTTAACCCCATGTTTCTACATCAATTTGTATAGATATGGATATTTATGGAGTTGCTCCCCAACCAAAAGTCTCCAATAACTCGTAAACTCTGATACCAGTAACGTTAGTGCTTAATGCGTTTACGCGCACTAACGATGCACTAAGGATTGCAATTAACCCCAAATTTCTACGTCAATTTATATGGAATTTGATATTTTTGAAGTTGGCCCCCAGTAAAAATTTTCAATAACTCGTAAACTCTGATATCACTAACGTTAGTGCTTAGCGCGTTTAGTGGACTAATAATGCACTAACAATTGCGACGTTTGTTGTAATTTGGAAGGTGGGAGCCAAACTTCAGACACGTCGCATAGAAAGAATATTAGCGCTATGTATAAACGTGCTTGTAGTTGGCTCCCATCTCTTCCAAATTACACCAAGCGTCACACATCGTTAGTGCATTGTTAGTGCACTTAAACGCACTAAGCACAAAGGGTAGTGCTATCTGAGTTTACGAGTAAATGAAGATTTTTGGAGAGGGGCGAACTTCAGAAATATCAGATTCCGTACAAATTTATGTAGAAACATGGAGTTAACGGCAGTCGTTAGTGCATCGTTAGTGTACTTAAACGCACTAAGCACTAACGTTAGTGCCATCATATTTTGTGATTTATTGAATACTTTTGGTGGTGGGGCTGCTTCAGAAATATCAAAATCCGTACAAATGGACGTAGAAACATGGGGTTAACGGCAATCACTAATCCATCTTTAGTGGGGAGAATAACTACATATGAAGTTAGCCCCTACCAAAAATCTTCAATATCTAGTAAATTGTGATTGCACTATCGTGTACTAACGATACACTAACGATGTACGACGTTTGTTGTAATTTTGTAGAGGTAGGGAGAGGGCAACTTCAAACACGTCGCATAGAAATAAAAATATTGCTATGTATACACGTGCTTGAAGTTGGCCCCCCACCTCTACCAAATTATACCAAACGTCGCACATCGTTAGTGCATAGAAAGTGAACTGAAACGCACTAAGCACTAACGTTAGTGCTATCAGCGTTTACGAGTTACCGGAGATTTTAGGAGGGGGCAACTTCAGAAATATCCAAATCTATACAAATTGACGTAGAAACATGGAGTTAACGGCAATCGTTAGTGCATTGATAGTAGATCACTTAAACGCACTAAACACTAACGTTAGTGCTATCATATTTTGGGATTTATTCAAGATTTTTGGGGGAGGCAACTTCAGAAATATCAAATTCCATATAAATTGACGTAGAAACATAGGGTCAACGGTAATCACTAGTGCATCGTTGTGCCCTTAAACGCACTAAGCAATAACGTTAGTGCTACCATATATTAGGATTTATTCAAGATTTTTGGTGAGGGCAACTTCAGAAATATCCAAATCTATACAAATTGACGTAGAAACATGGGCTTAATGACAAATCGTTAGTGCATTGTTAGAATACTTAAACGCACTAAGCACTAACGTCATTGCTACCATATTTTAATATTTCTTCAAGGCTTTCGGTGGGAACAAACTACAGAAATATCAAATTGTATACAAGCTGTTAGTGTCTTCTAGAACTAATGAATGACACTAACTTTCTCGCTAGTTCTTGAAGTGGGGAAAGTTCAAGCCAACTTCCAAATATATTTGACTTTTAGCACCTACACTATGTTACGTATCGTAACTTTATATATATAAAAATAAAAAAAGTAACTAGAATAGTATTAGAGTTGCGTCTTAGTTTTCTTTTGTTAAAGGATTAATCAGCGCCGCCAAGTGGTTGGTAGACGAACTATACCAACAGGTATGTGAAATACGTGTAAGGCCGCTTCATACTGAAGTTGGTGATAGCAAGGGTAAAATATATCTAGTGTAGAATTGGATACTAAAAGAAATTCACATTATTACGACGAGTTTGAGCAGATTTTGTAATGAGTTGTGGTATTTCGCTCTTCTTAATAATAGAAATTTGATTACAACATTGATATAAGGTTGTTCTACGAATTAATACTAAATAGGAGGATAGAAAAAAATGGATTTCTGTGACTGTGGACGTTTAAATGGAAGGTGTAAGTCTCATTAGAAGCATATGTTTGTGGCGGATCAAGACTCCAATGTTCAAGATTTGTTAAGTTTTGTACATTCGTTGGTTTATTTAATTCCTATAAAGATATATTCGTTCATAAGAGCTTATCATTTAACCCGAATGGAGAACTTAGTGATATATTTCTTAATGATAAGTTTTTCAATCTGCTATTTCGTGGCAAGTAAGTAATTTTCCAAGTGAAAGAAAGCTTTATGTTATATGGTCTCTGCAATATTCTGATGAATTTAGTGAACTATTGTTTCTCTCTCTCTGCTTCAGTTTCACAAGTTAATCAAACAAAACGTGGGGTGATTTCTCGACTGGGATCGCCTTACCCTATGCGACTGTCCGTGCTTACTTCGGTAAGGTCACATGAGCACAGCGTAACAACTAATGAAGCACTAACGATAGGGGTTGGTACACTAACAAGCACTAACACTGCACTAACGTTTGCGCCAGAAGAGGTCATGAGTGCTTTTAAATGTGCTGGAACTTTGATATACTGAGAAATTCCTCATAAATTTCTTATAAACACTAACGAAACTTTTTTCTAGAAGCACTAACGATGCACTAATGAATCGCACTAATTTTTTCCTAAGTGCTTATAGCAGGGCCTAAGTTCATACTATTTCCCAAAGTATTTTACTTGTTGCACCTATACTAGTGAAGCACTGACGTTACGTGTTGGTGCATTAAGAAGCACTAACGATGCGCTAACGAATGGCTCTAATTTTTCGTTAGTGGTTGAAGTATCTGTAGCAGCGAGAAATTGTCCCACGAAAGGGTTTTCCTTCTAACACCTTCATTAAGAAGAACTAAGACGTCCCTGAACATAACCTCCACATCACGCACTAACGATAAATTTAGTGTCAATCGCTAGTGCATCGTTAATGATTCTTAGTGCATTAACGCCTATCGTTAATGCTTTATTACTAGAGGTGCCACAAATAAAAACTTTTTGTGGCGCCAAGTTGATGCTGCATCTGAAATCAAGTACTAATGAAAAACATAGTGTCATTCGTTAGTGCTTCCTAGTGCACCGACAACTAACGTTAGCGCTCCATTAGTGTAGGCTCTACAAGTAGAAAAACATTTGGGACCAGCGTGAATTTGGCTCCCAATTTAAGCACTAACGGAAAGTAAGTTTCATTCGTTCATGCATCGTTTGTGCTTCTAGAAAACACACATAGTTTCGTAAACGCTTAACTATTGATGTAGATATGACTAATTACATGCCACGAAACTCCATAGGAAATTCATGGGGAAGTTTTCATTGCGTTAAATTTCCACCAAAATCAAAAGCACTGATGATCCCTTCTAGCGCAATTGTTAGTGCATCGATAGTGCTTCTTAATGCACAACAACTTACCATTCCTGATTTATTAATGTAGGTGCTACAAGTACATACAAAATCTTTGAAAACAGCGTTAACTTGGCAGAAATAACGAAAATATTAATGCCGTTTTTGTCGTTTGTGTAACAGCACTAATTTGAAAACTATGCCAAAAATTAGTGCTAAATTAGTGCTGACGATACCGCATAGAAAGAAAATTAGTGCTATGTATAGTATGATAAAAATGAAGATCGATTTTTTTCTTTGATGATGCCGCCATATTAAATTTTCGAATATATTTGGCCTACTGATAATGGCACTAATTTTCTTTGTATGCGATATCGACAGCACTAGTTTAACACTAACATTGTGCATAGGCTTCATCTCAATCGGTTGAGTGGGTGGGGCTAAGTTCACGCTAGCCCCACCCACATATTCTTGGTTTTTTGACGTCTGTGTAACAGCACTAATTTTGAAAACTATTCCAAAAATTAGTGCTGACGATACCGCATAGAAAGAAAATTAGTGCTATGTATAGTATGATAAAAATGAGGATCGATTGTTTTCTTTGATGATGCCGCCATATTAGATTTTCGAATATATTTGGCCTACTGATAACGGCACTAATTTTCTTTTTATGCGGTATCGACAGCACTAATTTAACACTAACATTGTGCATAGGTTTCATCTCAATCGGTTGAGTGGGTGGGGCCAGGTTCACGCTAGCCCCACCCACATATTCTTGGTTTTTTGACGCCTGTGTAACAGCACTAATTTTGAAAACTATGCAAAAAATTAGTGCTGACGATACCGCATAGAAAGAAAATTAGTGCTATGTATAGTATGACAAAAATGAGGATCGATTGTTTTCTTTGATGATGCCGCCATATTAGATTTTCGAATATATTTGGCCTACAGATAATGGCACTAATTTTCTTTTTATGCAGTATCGACAGCACTAATTTAACACTAACACTGTGGATAGGTTTCATCTCAATCGGTTGAGTGGGTGGGGCTAGGTTCACGCTAGCCCCACACACATATTCTTGGTTTTTGACGTTTGTGTAACATCACTAATTTTGAAAACTATGCCAAAAATTAGTGCTAAATTAGTGCTGACGATACCGCATAGAAAGAAAATTAGTGCTATGTATAGTATGATAAAAATGAGGATCGATTGTTTTCTTTGATGATGCCGCCATTGAAAATTTTCCAATAGATTTTGGCCTTCTGTTAATAGCACTAATTTTCTTTTTATGCGGTATCGACAGCACTAATTTAACACTAACTTTTGGTATAGGTTTCATCTCAATCGGTTGAGTGGGTGGGGCTAGCGTGAACCTAGCCCCGCCCAGAATATTTTTTGTTTTTTAAAGTCTATGTAACGGCACAATTTTTTTTAACGTTACAGGTCGTCAGCACTAATTGGGAACTAATTTTTGGCATATGTTTTAAAATTAGTGCCGATGTGGGTGGGGCCAGGTTCACGGACATAATTATAATGAGTAAAACAAACTGTTGCTAAATGTACAAGAAAGTTTTATTTTCGTTTTATTGTTATTTACTGCTCTTTTGACCTGAAATTTGCCACATACATGTCTTTGCCGATTATTCACATACTAACATTGTAAGAAATACCGGGCAAATTCGTTATCAAAGTATATTCCTACAACAACATATTTATAGACATGCGACAATTATTTTGGGCATGAGTGTACATCTAACGAATATTCAATTAATCCTAACTAACTAACTCTATGGCCTATGGAACCCGGAGGTTCAATGCCGCGTTCACAAAAGCTCTCCATTGACTTCTATCCTTAGCTAACTGCACCCAGTTTCTACTTTGTATTCCAATCTCAGCGAGATCCATCTTAATATTGTCCTCCCATCTGCGCCTAGGTCTTCCTAATGGTCGTTTTCCGATTGGTCTTCCAGTCAAGACTTCGAAAGCGTTTCTACTTTCTTCCATTCTAGGTACATGACCTGCCCATCTAATCCTCCTGGACTTGACGACCCTAAAAAAGTTGGGTAAGCCATATAAATTATGTAGTTCCTCGTTATGAAGTTTTCGCCATTCTCCATTCCCGTTTCTCTTGGGTCCGAATGTTCGTCTCAGGATCTTATTCTCAAATACGTTCAGTCGATGTTCTCCCCTCAGAGTAAGCGACCATGTTTCGCAACCATGCAGAACAACAGGCATGATTATCGTTTTGTATATTTTAAGCTTCAAATTCCTCGACAGAATTCGCGACGACAAGAGATTTTGAACCGAATAGTAACATGAATTCCCTGCTTTTAGTCGACATTTAATTTATTCGTGAATATGATTTTCGTATGTTGATATTGATCCTAGATATTTGAAACTATCCACTTTATCAAAAGTATTATTTAATATTTTAACGCATCCATAATTTGCTGTATTACGGTCCCGACGCACTTGCATGTATTTAGTTTTCTCTACATTTACTTCTAAACCTATGTCCCTGCAAGCGTTTAATAAGATCTCTATATTTCTTTCTATTGTTCTCCTATCATTCCCTGTTAAATTTACGTCATCAGCATATGCCATAACCTGATGAATACCGTTCAACTCTAGGCTCTGGTTGCTATCTTTGATTTTCCTTATAGCGTATTCCAGAACAAAGTTAAATAATAATGGCGACAACGCACCTCCTTGTTTCAGGCCATTTTTGACGTGAGAGCTCGTGGACAAAAAGTTTCCTACCCGAACTTTACTTTGGGATTCATTTAAACAAATCTTAATTAATCTAATTAGCTTTCTCGGTATTCCAAGTTATGTAAGAACGTTGTAAATGTTTCTCTCCTAACCGAGTCGTAAGCCTTTCTAAAATCAATAAATAATTGATGTACCGGGGTATTGAATTCCCATTTTTTTTTTGAGTATTTGGCGAATGGTAAATATTTGGTCGATAGTTGGTCGATTTCGTCTAAATCCGCATTGGTAATCTCCAGTAATTTCATCTGCGTTTGGGATCAATCTTGCTAATAGAATATTTGAAAGGATTTTATAGGATGTTGACAGAAGAGAAATGCCTCGATAATTATTATTACAGTCAGTTTTGTCCCCGTACTTGTGAATTGGAACAATGATTGATTCTTTCCACTCTTGTGGCAATTCTTCCTTGTTCCAGATAAGGAGAATGAGTTTGTGTATCTTGTTCGACAATTTTTCGCCTCCAGCTAAAATGAACTTAGCCGGAATTTCATCTACACCCGGAGATTTGTGTTTCTTTAATTTCTTTATAGCGGTTTCTACTTCCATTCGGTTGGGTTCTGGAATATACGATTCTGTGGCGTGTATCTCCTTTTCTCCACGCATACTAGTTTTTGGCTGCGTGTTAAGCAAATCGTTGCAATATCCCTGGCATTGTGTAAATATGTATAGAGCTCAGCAAAATAAATATTTTGTTTTTAAATTCAATTGTTTAGAGTCATACATTTATTTTTATTCTCGCATGCCGTTAGCTTTCTTTGTAGGTGATTTATCTGTATTTCTGAGCAAGTTTTGAGGAAGCGCATTCCTGCTGTTTGCTATTTTGGCCGACAAGGGGTGAAATTTTCACTTGTTGTAAGGGTTTGTTCGTCTCTGCATCATTTAATTTAGGATGTTATTTTATGATTTTTTTTTTAAAAATTGAGTGATCCGGCGATCACAAATTACAAAAAAGAAAAAAAAACTACATTCCATGAAGGTGCATGCTAAATGTGTATGACGGGTATTTGGCTCGTGTCTTTATTGTTTCTGGCTTTTTAGACCGGAGTTCGCTATCTCATAATGAAAGATGCTTTCCAACTGTTTCACAATGTTGAATCAGTATAAAAAGAATATGAATCGCTGATTTAAGTAACGTCATAAGTCAGCCTTACGTTGAAAATTAGTTTACATGTAGCTTTGATTCCTGAAGGGTAGCTGCACCATTGAGGTGTGATATGCCAGAAGTCACGCTAATAGATCGTGTAATATCGAGTTGCAACTAGTGTCACTGAGTTGAGAAACGGCACAAATCATTGACTTACGGCATTATTGACATTATTAATTTTTGTCATTTCTCAAATCAGCGATTTGTGCCGTTTCTAAATTCAGGGACACTTGTTGCAACTCAAGATTGCACGATCTATTAGCGTGACTTCTGACATATCACATCTCAATGGTGTAGCTACCCTTCAGAAATCAAACCTGCATGTAAACTAATTTTCAACGTAAGGCTGACTTATGACGTTTCTCAAATTAGTGATTCATATTCTTTTTATTCTGGTTCAGCATCGTGAAACTCTCATATGTGTTCTCACTCGGTATGGAAGTCGCCATTGCGGTCATACTCTGATAAACTCATATGTATTATTAAAATGTATACACATAATGCCTAGTGCTGAATTTTCTGATTTGACTTTGTAAGCCTTCCAACACTGAATAGAAAGGTTAAACGTAGAGCAATAAGACAAAGGGACTTTTTACACTTCGCGAAGAGTGTTTGTATTTGATTCCGGGTTATGTTATTGCTGATGATACAGATTTTACGATGTTGATCCAGCATCATGAGGAACTGTAGATATGCTTGGATTAAGACGAAGGGAAGTACAGTGTAAAAAGCTTGTTTTAGGAAGCTGTGAGTCAAGCACGCCTCCCTCATTAAACGTGCCTCATCTAGATGATCATTGCGCTTTAAGTACTCTTGCAACAGCTTCAATGCAGTTACTTTTGTACGCAATCCACACATGCGATTTCTTGCGGTAATTCACAGGAATGTAAATTAACCTAATTAATAAATTGTTTCCTTGGTATATACATTTCTTGAATGTTAACATATTCTGTATGCTCAATGAGACAGATACTCCATGAGTGGAGTAGAAGAAATCAAGAAGTAGTCTGTTGCCTTTGAAGGTAGCAATATGCGTTCGACTCTAGGTCAAGCCATTTCTGATTCTTTTTGATGCTTTACTTATGTGAAATTATTACTGAATTATTTTGGAAATTGTCTTACAGAGTAGGACATAAACTTAAAGGGCCTTATGCAGAGTCGTTCTGACGCGTGATTAGTGCCATACTAAAGAGTTCGACTAATGTTTCCTGCTGTAGTTAGGGCTTTAGTATGACGCTAATCATACGTCAAAATGACTCTGCATAAGGAGAAAAATGTTTATTTTAATATACTAATACACAAGAAATATACTATATTAAATCTGGATTGTAAAGTTATATTTAAGACTTTCGCTAAGTTCATTTCTACATTTTTTAAGAGGTGGCATGGTAGCTCAGTGGTAGAATCCTTACCTTTGGTGCATGGGATCCTTAGTTCGATCCCGGCCAAGTGAACTTTGTGCTGGACAACATCGTGTCCGTGGGTTTTCTCGGGGTTCTCCCGCTTCGTCTCACACTCTCATTCCACCAATTCTTCCATCATCATTACTTGTCTTAATTACCCGTCTTCCTTAGCCTAAAGGACACAATTGCAGGACGTTAACCTTTAAATGGCCATTGACATAACTACTGTGTCTAGGTTTTAAACCTCAATAGCTCAGTCCCTAATTAAAGTAGGAGACAATTTTGGTACCAATGTGTTCCTGAAGAATAAAGCTTTCCGCTGATGGATATGCATTTTTTGTATGTGAGGGAATACCACGGTGAAGGGAGAGGGTAAAGTCCATGTTTTTTTCGTTTTCTTTTGCATCAGGATGTTTTTGGGAGGCTTCCTCCCTTGGTGTACACTCATAAAATTGATATGTCAAGCAATGAAGTAGTCCATTACATGGTAATACCCTGTAGTATACTTGTTGCTTATATGGGGGAAGGAGGGGAAACTTGTTCAATTTTTTGAGTCTTAGTTTTCTGTTTTTTTTTTTTTTCATAATTTTAGGACTTTGTTTTGTTTCTTCTACAAATAGCACAGGAATTGCAGAAATGTTACCTTGTTAGAAGATGTGTTCTATAAACTTTCCAACAACGTATCAATTATGACTCTGTAATAATTAGGAGGGTTATCAGGGCCACCAATGAGATCTGCAACAGCTCTTCGAAAATGATATACAGGGCGTTTTGTCCTGAATTTTTATCTCGATTTATATTGCAGCAATGGCCATTTTTTTATATTATTGTCACAAGTATGTTGATAACACATCAGCATTCTTTTGTCAGCGTAGGGTAACTGCATGGGTTTCCAGATTCCCCAAATTATTTTTTTTATTTATTTATTTTTAGAACTTTTTGTTTCTTCTTCTACGAATAGGGCGGAAATTGCACAAATGTTACCTCGTTGGAGTCTGTGTTCCATAAGCTTTCCAAATATATATTAATTATGACTATGTGATAATTAAAGATTGGTCACTAGGGCCCTCAGCGTGAGAGTCTACGATTTTGTTCAAACCTCTGGCCCTTTGATTTTAAAAAAATCATATGGCTGTTATGGACTACAATGCTAAAGAGTCCAATTTTCATTGAATTAGTTGAAATCATCTTCTCCTTCTCCTTATTTTTCTTCCGTCATAATTGTATAAAGTCTACCAGCATAGTTCCCCAATAGTTTCCAATAATCTTATTCTGTTTTTAATTATTTTCAAAAGTGTACTTCTGTCCCTTACCTTTAGAAATGTAACCTCATTATTTTAGTTTGAACGATTACTTTTTTGAGTTAAACGTCCCTTTTTGGTACCATAGCTATGCAGAAATAGTGCTTAAAATGAGTTATGAAAGCACTACAACTTCAATTTTTCCTACATGTTAATATTTCTGTCATTGAATCTGGAACTTTCCCATTGAAATAACAGCGGAACTATGGGAGAATCTGGGGACACAGAACCTCTACTCAATTGCTTGCCAGTTCCCGCCAGTGGTTGTCTTTCTCAGTAGTGGTCATACTGCTACTAACAAATATTGAGAAACATAGTACAGGTCGCTAATTACTTTGTCTTACCAAACACTCAAAACATGTTTAATGCAACAAGCAACTATGGATAATAATCCCTAGAATACCAATTAGAGTGCCAGAGAAAACGTTTACTATGATAAGTAGAAAGTGTACTTTTAGTATCAATCTATGTTGTAATTATTTTATTTACATTATTTTTTTCTTTTGTACCGAGAAGTATTTTTAGTTAGTTTAAATACTTAAATACAACCATCACTTTCAGATATTACATTTCGAATAAGACAGAATAAACTGACCATGTATAATGGAACTCCATCACACTTTACTTGAAAACTCTTGGGAAACCTCAATCAAGACGATGGCCTGGTTTCAAACCCAGGACCTCCGTAATGTTATATTAATGATGTACCGACTGAACCACGACCAGTCGATATATATCCATAGTTGTGTGTGTTAGCGTTAAAATACTGTAATTTCTTCCCAAACTATACGGAGATACAAAACGGATGTGGCATACGTAGGAACGTAGGTTACATGTGTAAATCCTGTATTTTTTGACTTAATATGACTATATATAACATCCTGTAGCAAACATATTACTGAAAACGTATGTTTTCATACTTTCCGTAGAAGCACTCCATCTGTGCATATACGTACTTTTCGTATGAACGAAAAAAAAACTGTATATAGGCGGTAAGATTCTCACATACAGATGGACGTATAAAACATATAGCTGCCGTATGTAACATGCGTATATGTATGTAATATATGGAAGACTGTTAGATGTCAGACATCCTGCAGTGGTATGACGTAACATCTAAGCGGGGGAAAATTCAGTACGTATTTTGCACCGTACAGCTTTCCGTAGTAATCATATGAATTCCGTATATTTGTACAATATACCGGATAACGGATTTTTCTAAATGTATGTTAAGCAAAAATGTCCCTTCTCAAAATTTTAGTAGCCTCCTCACCAACTCCCCTCCCCCAGAAACAACGCTGCTGCATCGAAAGTGTTCGTGTTAAATGCATACTGATGGACGTGCTACTGATTGCGTTCTCTTCTATGCAGTTAATTTTTTCTACTTATACTGTAGATACTTCAAGCAAATATTCTAGTTTTTAAAAGTGGAATGTTTAAATTCATTGTTATTAAAGTGTTTCTCACTATCTGGTGCCTTTGAAACCCTCAACATGACACAGGGAGGATTCTTCCATTTACACATGAACAGTCGAAAGAGGATAAAAGATATAAAGATTGGTCATGTGAAAGGTGTCAGTACATCAGTTTGAACTAGTTTCTCAGTTGACCACACACTTTTTTTTGTAGCCTCCCGGCTAAAACTTTTTTTTTTTTATTTTCTCCAGGCATTTTCGTCGTCTGCTAACATCAAAACCTCCTAGTAATGCACTTTTCGTGTAAAACGCTTCGGGAGCCGTTGGTTACCGAGGGAGGGAATATCCAAGGCAGATGAGGAATTGATGGCGGAGGAAGAAGCCCATGCAGGGAGAGGGAGTAGGGAGGCAGCGCGTAGGGATATATTGCCTACCATCATGAATACTGAACGCACGCGACCACACCAATGGTTTGGTTGAAAGCTCTATCCGCAATTACTTGCTTCGGGGAGTCAAAGTGGCGCCCTTTCGCACTACATTAGAAAGTATCAGAAACTACGGTGGGAGGGAGAAAAACTCAGGAATTGTGGCATCCTTCTTATTAAATGATAACAGATGAAGTGCTTCCAATGGAAGATACCGTATAACTATAGTAGATGCATCGCAATGGAATGACAGGGAAGGGTCATGGTAAGAATAGGTTTCCAACTCTTACACTCAAAGATTCATTACGACATACGTCATAACAAGGAAGCAGACAAGGTCGCTTTAAAGAATGATCTTCAACGAATCACGAAACCTCGTAGCATAGAATTAGACTAATGACTAACATTAATGAGTTATCAGGGAAGCGGACTGAATAATGTGTCACTTCACCTTATCCTCTGGTACTTCTACATTGGTAAAAAGTACAATGTTTCCAACTGAAAGAAGAACTCACTATATAGTTGTGCATAATTAGTGAAGTAAGTCGGGTAAATATCCAATGGAATGACAACTGGGTATTTATCTGAAAATGTACTATTTCTTAATTTACTTACACAAAAAGTAAGAATTTTGTGAAAATTTAAGATTTATGAAGTCCTGGACGCCGGTATCCCTTTTCCCTCAATCAGTGAGTTATTTCTAAGTTGTAACAACAATTGAAGCTTCACCCCATTTACCAGAAGCCATGAAAACGAGGTGTTTCTAAAACATGAAAAAAATTAACTTTAAAGGTCTATAGCTTCAAAACTATGGGACCTACCGTAGTCGGGTCAAGACTTCACTTAGGAACTAGCATATACCCTATCCAAATATCCATGTTTCAAAATCCTGCGGTACTTTCGCAACAATATTTATAGAAGTAATTGCTGAATACTTCAAATTATATTATAAGCCCATAGCCAAACTCCCTCTATAAAAATTGTTACGTGAGTACAGCAACATTCTGAAACATGGATTTTTGGATAGGGCACATATTAGCTCCTAAATGAAGTCTTGACTCAACTACGGTGGGTCCAATAGTTTTGGAGCTATGGACCTTTAAAGTTAAATTTTTCGTTTTTGGCTATCTGTAGCTCCGAAAGGAAGCATTTGTGCACCCAGGTTGGTGTATATTCTTGGCCTTATCTTGGTGACAGGAATCACTTCCTAAACATTGTCGGTGTTGTTTTGAAACACCTTGTAGGTCTATATGTTTCCGCGGTTGGTTCTGAGGGGACATCTCTTGTCAGGGCTATTTGCTATAGCAATGTCTGTCACCAATAGTGTCATTTCAGAATTTGTCAAAGAGAAGAAGGGGATAAGATTAATTCAAATATAATGTAGGTGTAGGTAAATATGCCATGTTAAGGGTGTTGTATTTTTTATACTCTTAATTTGCATGAAACACAAAGAACAAGACATGTATGTTGCAGAGTAGCCTTTTCTGCGTGTAGAAAAACATGTAGCAATGTTCCGACTCACTTCTATTTTGTACTCAACATAAAAGAAAAAAAAACTGTTACAAAGTGGCGTATTTACCAACATGTGCAGGTAATTACACCAAGCCTAGGATACTACTAGAAACCTGTCATAAATCTTGCAACTACTTACATCGTCTGTATTATACGAACTCAAACATCACTGCACAACATGGCTGAAGCAAAAAAAAAAAAAAAAAAAAAAAAGCCAAAATGCAAGATGAAGATAGAAAGGTAAAATGTAAAAACAATAATCTGCAAAGTTGAAATGAAGTTTCAAACTGAAACGTTTTAATCGATAAGAAGATAAACAAGCAGTGTCACTGTATTGTGACTTAAAAAAAAACTACACTGATATATGGAACACGTGGGACAAATGAAAACATCTTGATATTACACGGAACATGTGGGACAAATAAAATCTTGTCAGTCCTTCACAAGCCCTGGCGTATTTCGCTGCATCATGCTTGGTATTAATTTAGTAGTCATGGAATCACAAATACTGAAATTACACTTGCAAAACGAAGTGTTCCTAGATGGACATGAAAATGGCATACATTGCTTAACCAATCGGAAATGTTCTGAGTTGGCACGATAGTAATAACTGATTCTTACCTCTTTTGAAATAGTAACGTCCTTCCACGGAACTTTCCCGAAGCGAATAACAGTGTACGGCGTGACGATCTCAGCGGTGTTTCCTGGAGTATTAGTAAAATCGGACTTGTCCAAGGCCGTGGCACATATTGGAGGCGTATTTTAGCGCATTTCGTCGGAAACGTCCCAGCACTGAACACTTGGCGTATTTAGCTGCATTAGCGTATATACCCGCAGTTACCTTATAATATTATTTACAATTAAAAAAAAAATAAAGTGCAATTTTACATCCTGTAACCCTGCTTATTAAAGATAGTTCAGCTACTCAGCAGCGAAGAACTATTTCTCTTCTTTCTTGTATTAATTAGGAATGCGGCAGCTGACTTTTCTCTTTTGTTTGTAGGCCCTGTAGAAAATTATTCGTTTTTGAACAAATGAGGGAATAACCCCATTTCGGCCTCCGCAGCTGACGTCCCACAAGTATTAACGGCACAGCATGGTCGATTACGGCTAGAATGGACAGATGCCTACCGCCATTGAACCGCCGAGCAACGGTACAAAGTTGCATGATTTGACGAATCATGATACTGTCTTTATTTCATCAATTGTCTGGTCAGGATCCGTCTTCTAGGATAGCAGCTGCTCGAGACGTGCACTGTAGGACAACAACAGATCCGTAGTGGCTCCATTATGATTTGAGAAAACTTCACGTGGTTATGCATGGATCCACTAGTGCGTGTGTACACATGTAACAGCTCATAGTTATCGGACGTTCATTGCTGATTATATACACTCATTTTTGTCAGCCATTTTTTCAGCTGGTAGTGGCACCTTTCAACAGGACAACACTGCTTGTCACAATGTGAATGTTGTGCTGCAGTGGTTTGAGAAGCACGATGGTAAATTTCAATTTTTGCAATGAACTCCAAATACACCTGATCTGAACCCAATTGAACACTTTTGAGATATCACTGAACGTCAGATTCGAGCTCATCGCGGACTTCACAAGAATTAAGTGAGTTGTGTGTGTAGATGTGGTGCGTCATGCCTCCAGTTAGCATGCATATGCGCCATGCCATCCCTCGTTGCTTACATTTCAAACCGCATTGCTGCTGTCCTGCGAACCATAGGCGAACCATGTAAGATGTTAGGGAGTGGTCATAAAGTTTTGGCTGGTCAGTGTATATCAATATTATCTCAAGAAGTAGCATGGTACTAATGCAGTATCAATTTTTAACTTTACAAATTAATTGCTTCTTCTTCTGATTTTTAAAAACTATGCAGAGCATCATTCGCGTACCTAGAAATTTTTGTAGGGAGGGCTCCAATACTATTAAGCACCACATCTATGTAGTATTGCATGGATATTATCCTTCACTCGAAAAGACAATAAGTAATTGTAAAATACTTCCACCTATATTTTCAGAAAAATGATTAAATTCAGAATTAGATTGCTTTTATAAGAGAACAAGTACAGATGAAGTATAAGATCAAATTTTCATGCTACGTCAATTATTTCCGTATTAAACTAGGCTTCCCGTCTTCAAACTAGGCTTCTGCCATTGGCGTAACTAGGACACTGTTAGGATAGCCATAAACCCTTACTTCTGTAAATTGAAAAAGCTTTTCAATAACCACAGTTTCAGTTTGCAGTCCTACAGTAATCTGTAGTGGACGATCGAGTCCAAATCCCCCTGCCCCAAAACTTCCTAACTGAACATATATTTATATATTTTCTCAATAAAACTATACTTGTTTAACAGGGAAATGATTGATGTAGCATGAAAATTTTATCTTGCACTTCATCTGTATTCTTTCTCTTATTAAAAAATCTAGTTCTATCATTTTTTTCTGAAAATATAGATGGAAATATTTGACATTTCTTTATTGTCTTTTCAAGTGCAGACTAGTACCCGTTCAATACTACATAGACGTAGGGGCTTGTAGAATTGGACCCTCCACCAAAGCTTGGACATCTCCTCCCAAAAAATCTGGCTGTGCGCCTGGGGTAAGGCAACAATGTTATACAGGGAGGGGTTATCCACTCCTGGCCTTCCTGTAGTTACGTGTAAGGTTTCTGTTCCTAATTTATTTAACTTACTTTCAAGGTAATTCTCCTCCCACGTGAGACAATCGAATTAATTTCTGTAGATCTAGAAGGTGAAAACGGGAGCAACCAGAATCCAGACTGTGATAGGTAGGTATGTATATTGACCAGCGCAGTAACTTAGATTTTTTTATGGGAAGGGGCAAGCATTAATATGCCTATTTGGGCCCCCTAGATAAGTTGTTTTTCTAATTCTTGGGCTCCTTCTTTCCATCTTTCTCTTAATCTTCATGGGCCCCCGAAGCCTGTGGCCCTTCACGCATGGCAAGGTCTGCGGAGCCATTTGTTATGCCTTTGGGCTCGTTCCATACATGACAAATTAATTAGGAGGATAATATTGACAAATCTCAAAGCCATACGAATAAATATTTCTAGGGCCCCTAATAGTAGACATGTTTTACTGCAATGGGTCCACGACTCATTTTTGTTTTATTTATATTTTGTGTGCTGCTTTGTTTATGTAATGTAGTGAACCTGTTTGATACTTCATGTTCGTATCGGATATAGAGTAAGAAAATTTCGTCTTAAAATGGGCCCCCCTCGAACGGTGGAGAGCTTCCCTGGGGGCAGTTGAGTCCTGCCCCCCACAAATTACGGCTCTGATATTGACTTCCAAAAATATAAAAATATTGGCTTAATTTATTTTTGTCACTCAAAAAATTGGGGCGAGCCTAGCCCTCCCCCGACTCCGGGCTGGTCCGCCACTGTTTGTGAGTAAGAATAAAGAAAACCTAGCCAAATTGATAAATATATATTAATAATTACAATAACTTAGGTTACAGTTTCAGCAATTTATTTTTACCTTCATCAGACACTTTGGGAATGTACAGTCTAAGAACACAATTTAATATACTTTTAAAATGAGGACTGCAGACTGAACAGACTCAAGTTGAATCATGAATATACGAATAAGTTCAGAAATCGACCACTGGAGGTCAGCACTAGTAAAAGGTATGATTTTTTTTCTCTATGTACTCTAAGGAGCACAATATGATACCCTGTTATCACCAACGGACTTCAAGATCGTCTGTGACTTAAATAAGTAAGTAAGAAAGTAAGTGAAAAAAGTTTTTTTTACTTAGTAAGTAATTTATTCGCGCTGAGAATTCTCGCAAAAGTTCGAACTTCTTAAATAACTGAACTGATCGTATAAGAAAAAGAGAATGAAAAAAAGAAAAAGAAAATTGAAGAATAACGAAAGAAGAGTAAAGATAGAAAAAGTTGAGATAGAAGAGATAAGGTGAATAAGAAAGAAGCCATGGCCCTGAAGAGACTCCATCATCTTTTTTTTTCCTGAACAGATCTTAAAAAAATTGAAAAAGTCAACACATGTTTCTCTATTTTTTGTTTTATCAGATACAAGAGATACTTCTAAACTAGAAAACTGGAAAGAAAAAATCGACTTTGGAAAACTGGAATTGAAATCGACTTTTTTTTTACCCAAGTGTAATAGAATAACTATACACCTCTCTCTCTGTCTCCATATATATATATATATATATATATATATATATATATATATATATATATATATATATACATACAGGGTGTCCCGTAATTCCTATGACCGCGTTTGGGAGTTGAAAGTAGGTATCAAAACAAACAAACAAACAAATATATATATATATATATGGACAAAAACTCGAAAGTGGCATCGTTTACGAGTGATGAGCGTGGGAAATTTGCCGGCACGGAACTTTGACACACTATAGCACAAAGACGAATTACTTTGAAATGTAATTCGAAATGTAAAGTCGGTGTGGAAATGCACATAGGAAGTTATAGGCGTAGTCTTCAACACTATCAAAATCAAAACTCAGGAACAATTGCGCAAGGGGTTCTCCAAAACAAGTGGTGGATTCCTGCTAATGTTTTCAAATAAAGTTCGGTCAAAATGATCTGGAAAGGAAAGAGTATGTAATATTACCAGAGAATTCGTCTGTGCTGTAGCATGTTGTAAGATTATATATATAAAAAAAGTCATTTAAAACTAGCGCCACTTCTAATGGGTGGTGAAAATAGGAACTAGTATTGTTCTGGACGTAGTTAACTGACCACTTTGTGATCATTGGAAAATTGAATACAGACGGGGAGCACCTGCTCTAGATAATCGTCGAAATGGTGCTATTTTTATAGAAAGTTCAGAAATTTGTCTTCAACATAAATATAATTTGGTGAATTGTGATATATTCGACATAATCTGGATAAGTATTTATACTATTTTCTGAAAAGTGACTAGTTAAATCAGTTGAAGTTGAATAGGAGTCTTATCCGAATAAAGGGGGCGCGGTGGCTCAGTGGTAGAGCGTTCACCTCCGGTGCTTGGGGGTCACTGGTTCGATCCCAGCTCGCGCCGTGTGGACTTTGTGGTGGACAAACACTGTGCTCGTGGGTTTTCTCGGGGTTCTCCCGTTTCCTCCCACTTTCTTCATTCCACCATTTCACTCATCTGTCATCATCACCGTCTCCTTTAGCCAAACCGGCATAATCGTGGGACGTAAAACTCAAAGATTTCATTTCATTTCTTATCCGAATAGTCTTACGAGGCATTTTTGTGTTATAAAATTTACGAGTGTAGTTTGCAATTACTATTCCTATTTTGACTGACTATGTAATAATACCAGTGATAGTGAAGATTTTTACTAAAGCCCAAAAGTATTATCTGAATGAATTTTTAATATTATGAGATTGTGGAAAAAGATGTGGCAACGTGTGATCCAAGGGAACATTTAACGCTAATTATCATGTTTCATCGATGGATTATATAATCAGATTCTCCTGTATAAGTAGCAACTATATTGCATACGCTAGTAAATTTTTGAACAAAATCATTCTACGTTTTAGTGTACTAGTGGATTTAGTGAAATTTGTGCAAATAACATTAAAAATTATGATATCTCTATCGTCACCACGTTTTTTGTATTTCTAACGCACACACCCAAATTCCATTATAATGACTTCTTTCTTTAATAATTTGTGTGGATTTTATACCACGGCGTCTAAATTAATACAAGACGTCGTCGCAGTGCCATGTCGATAGTGGAAACTGAATCAAATATGCAATATGGAGAATTGTGGGGTAGTTATGAGTGGTTGCATAACTACCGGTAAGTACATTGCAACCATACCAGAAACATTAGTGTATTTTTGAAGGTTAGATTAATTTGTTATCAATGCTTGCAACGTTGCACTCTCCATTGGTAGTGCCACAAACAAGTACGGAGTCTTTTTCGGAACATTTTGTTGCTGAACCCACAAAATAGTATGTTCTACGTACCGTATTAATGTGTTGTCAAACCTGTGGTAAACATGATATGTAGAGTGTCCTGTTCACTGACGCAACCTACAGTGGAAATGACATACGATGTTTGAATGTTTGCACCAGTGGCGTATTTAGGGAGGCTTCCGGGCTTAAGCCCCCGAAATCTTACTTACTATAGTAAAGTATATGAAATATCTTGCAGAATTTTCACATTTTCAGGCAAAGCCTCCCTGAAACAAAATCGTAAATACGCCACTGATTTGCACTAACACAAAACTGCATGGAGTGATACGTGAAAGAAAGTTAGGGCATCTGAAGGGCTATTCACTGTGTGTTCGTGGATCCTACAAAAGTATGTTAAAGATATGACTTAAGAAATGAGTATATATACAGTAATATATATAGATAAATATATATATATATACACAGTAATGACTAAAATAACAGCAACTACACGTAATTTTATGCGTTTACATGGTTTAATAAGATGTTTCTACATAAGTAAGCATAAACATACAATGTAATTGACATCAATTTAAAGGAAATTTTATGCAGAAAGCAAATTAAGTTACAGAAATTACCTATATTTGCAACAATAGGTGATGCATTACAAAATGTGACAGTCATTGTTAACGAAAGTATATTTTAGTTTGTATATACAAAAATGACTCTGACTTGACCTAATACTTAATTGGATACCCACGCGGTTTGATAACTACATTGCACAGTTTTGGCATGGAGTTCACTATGTTTTGCAGTGTCTCTACTTGAACGCAATATTGCCCGACGTTGCTAATTGCTTCAATTAAAATAACAGGTTTATTTCTTATATTTAAGAAGGCATGTTAGAGGAAATTAGTGAACAATCGTTGTCAACAATACAAGTTTAAATCTTCTTTTCAACTTCGGGAGACCACAGTTCCTGCACTTCGCTGTGCTTCTGAAATACGCACAGAATAGCCCATCACATTCGCAACACTGTTGAAAACGTGATGTTATGATGGAAAGTATATAACCAAGGGGCAAAGCATGCGGAAAGAGAGTGTACGTAAAAGAAAACTTTTCATGATCGTAATTTGCGATACGAAAGAAAAAGAGAGAAGGAATGAAACGATATCATAATGAAGTAGTCTAAATTTTATTATATATCTCAAGATACAGTAAAAATTCAGAACATAGTTCACGTGCTCATGTGAAATGTACAAGGCGACGCCACTGTTCTCGGGGTTCTGACGTTTCTTCCTATTTCTTTATTCCATCATTATCATCGATTTTCGTTATCATTGTCCCCCTTAGCCTTGTGGGGCGTTAAACTAAATAAAACTGAATGAAAACATTTGAAAAGTTGATAAGAAAAGCATCTCTGGAAATATTTTTGAGTATTTACTTGTTCGAGTGTGTGTGAACTTTTTAATGAGTGTACTCCTCGGGTTAATCTCTAGTCGCAGTACCACTTTCGGAACTGGCCAACATTAAGACACAACTGAAAAATTGCTTAATTTAAGATAATACTGTAATTTTCGGAACGCCAAGATTGGAGCAAATGACCCGGGCACTCAGAAGTGTTAACTACATGTAATGCACTAGCGTCTTTGGCATGTTAAATTTGGGGAGGGAACATCAAAGAAAGGGATTTAAAAATGGTACTACCTAGTCCAACCTGTTTATCTTCGATTCCACTTGTTATCTTTCTACTTACCTTCACGGATCTCGAAACATATATTTAAGAACTCTTGTTATACAAAAATAATCGTTTCACAATCTAAATGTTATATTCCAAATAATAATAATAATAATAATAATAATAATAATAATAATAATAATAATAATAATAATAATAATAATAATAATAATAATAATGGTATTCTGTCATTAATAACTAAATTAAATTAGAATAAAATATTGAATATTTTGTACTTCAAAATATTGGGGGGACACATCCCCCTTGTCCCGCCGCCAGAGACGCCCGTGACGTAATGTATATCCACCTTTTCAGAATTTAACAGTAGATGGGGCACGATGACGTAGTGGTAGAGCGCTTACCTCTGCTGCACGAGGTCCAATGTTTCTTCCAGACATGGTTTTGGGAGGCACTGCTCCTCTGGAACTCTGAGATTGCCCCCGGAAGAGACTGAAATAATACGTCTATAATATAATAATAAATAGAATAGTATCAGCAGTACCCTCCAAACATTGTTTCTTAAAGAAGGACTGGTGGGGTCCATGGTTATATTACCGCCAGAACAAGTTTGCGGTGGACAACATCGTGTCCGCGTGTTTTCTCGGGGTACTGCAGTTTCCTCCCACATTATCATTCCACCAAATTCTTCCATCATCATTCACTTGATCTAATCATCGTCTCGCTTAGCATAATGGACTTAACGTGAAACATTTCACTTCATTTTTTTCATCTAGAGCTAGTTAATAGAAAGTATCAGTAGTAATCGCATGACTTGAGGCCATTTTCCGCCCCCTGGAGCGTGGCGCCCGCCGCCGCCGCCAAATTTTTGCGCCCCGGGCGCCCGGCACCCCATTTTTGGGGGTTACGTGGCTCGGGGTCAATGACCTAAGGGTACATAGGACCACCCCTTTTAGATTTTGGTAGGGGTACCATGGTCCACACCCTAAATTTTGGCAGGGGTACCTAGGAACATCCCCCTTAAATTTTGGAAATTGCCAAATCTAAAAATTTGGTGTGGTAGCCTAGGACCATAGTATGTACCTCTATCAGTATTGGGTGTCTATGTCGTTCCCTTTCATGGGTTAAAAATTGCCAAAAATTCAAATTTCGGGGTTTTTTGACCTAATTCATCCCCTTGGATGAGGTGTTATTATCCTATATGGTTATATGGGTGTATACAGGGGTCCATTACCTTTCATAAGACATGGGTATATTAATGCACCCCTTGAAAAATTTGGGAGGGGTACCTTGGCCCATCCCTTAAATTTTGGAAACTGACCAATTTAAACAATTGGTATTATAGTACAGGACCCTAATATGTATATGATAAATTTGGGTGGTTCACCTCGTTCCCTGCTAGGGGTACAAAATTGCCAAAATATAAACGTAAGCAATACGTTATACCACGTGTTTGGTTTTTGGTCGATTTTATCCCCTTTGATGAGGTGTTATTATCCTATATAGTTATATGGTCATGTATAGGGGTCCATTCCCTTTCATAAGATATGGGTATATTTGTGCACCCCTTTCAAAATTTGGGAGGGGTACCTTGGCCCACCCCTTAAATTTTGGAAATTGCCCAATATAAACATTTGGTGTTATAGTACTGGACCCTAACATGTATTATGATAAATTTGAGTAGTCCACTCGTTCCCTGTTAGGGGTACAAATTTGCCAAATTTTAGTACAACCATGTGTTTCGTTTTTGACCTAATTTATTCCCTTGGATGAGGTCTTATTACCTTATATGGTTATATGGTTATGTATAGGGGTCTATTCCCTATCATAAGACATAGGTACATTTGTGCACCCTTTCAAAAATTTGGGAGGGGTACCTTGGCCCACCCCTTAAATTTTAGAAATTGACCATTTTACACATTTGATATTATAGTATAGGACCATAATATATATTACTATAAATTTGGGTGGTTCACCTCGTTCCCTTCCATGGGTACGAAATTGCCAAATTTTAATACAACAACGTGTTTCGTTTTTGACCTTATTTATCCCCTTGGATGAGGTCCTATTACCTTATATGGTTTTATGGGCGTCTACGGGGGTCCATTACCTTTCATAAGACATGGGTATATTAATGCACCCCTTGAAAAATTTGGGAGAGGTACCTTGGCCCACCCCCCTAAATTTTGGCATGGGGTACCTAGGACCATTCCCCTTAAATTTTGGAAATTGCCAAATCTAAAAATTTGGTGTGGTAGCCTAGGACCATAGTATGTACCTCTATCAGTATTGGGTGTCTATGTCGTTCCCTTTCATGGGTAAAAAATTTGTCAAAAATACAAATTTCGGGTTTTTTTGACCTAATTTATCCCCTTGGATGAGTTGTTATTATCCTATATAGTTATATGGTCATGTATAGGGGTCCATTACCTTTTATAAGATATGGGTATATTAATGCACCCCTTTAAAAATTTGGGAGGGGTACCTTGGCCCACCCCTTAACTTTTGGAAATTGCCCAATTTAAACATTTGTTATTATAGTACTGGACCCTAATATGTATTATGATAAATTTGGGTGGTTCACCTCGTTCCCTGCTAGGGGTACAAAATTGCCAAAATATAAACGTAAGCAATACGATGTACCACGTGATTGACCTTGATGAGGTAATGTACAGGGATTCATTTCCTTTGTTGTGGTACTTCTTAAGTTTAAGTACACACTTAAACAGTTGGTTCTACTCAGGTAAACAAATGACGGACATTATTGACCTTATTGAACATATAATGATATGATTAATTCTAAGACTTAGGTATATCGAGAGAAGTATTCTTTAAATTTGGGAATTGTGATAAACAGAACTTTAACACAAGGCGCGAAATTTGAAACTACTTTGAATTTAGTCAGCTCATAGTCTAAGATCATTTTTGGTGATTGATTTGACCTTGAGTTTTAGAAATCTGATAGCTAACCTTATTGAATCTTATGACTCATAGTCTTAAGGGAATACATGCTACAACACTGGCAAAGTTATTGTTGATGCAAGTTGATTAGTTGATCACTATCTTTCGTGCAATCTGATTGGTTGATGAGTTTCAAATCTTTGACGTATTCAGTTTTGTTTTAACATTTAAAAAGTTTTGAAAATTTTTTTGTTTGAAACTTTGGTTTGACTTTTTTTTTCGTTTGATATTTTTAGTTTAGGAATTTTTGTTTCGAAATTTTTGTTTGAATTTTTTTCAAAATTTTTTGTTTGAAATTTTTTTTTCGTTTGAAAATTTTTGTTTAAATTTTTTGTTTGAAACTTTTGTTTCAAAATTTTTTGTTTAAAATATTTTGTTTGAAATTTTTTTTGTAAATTTTTTTCAAAATTTGAAAATTTTTGTTTAAAATTTTTTCGTTTCAAAACTAAAATTTTTGTTTGAAATTTAAGTTTAAAAAATGTTCGAATTTTTTTCTGTTTAATTTTTTTTGTTTTGAACATTTTTGTTTCGAAATTTTTGTTTCAAAGGTTGGTTTCAAATTTTTAAGTTTGTGCACTCATTAGTAAAGAACCGGAACTGTTTAGAACAGAAACATCTGGCATCATTGTGATGCAATAGTACACGTCAGAACATGATGATGCAACGTCATCAGTTTTGCATCATCGTTCGAGTTAGTATTCATGATAACATCATCATGGCTACTTGTCTGCAGTTTCTAAACACACGTGATGTGATGAAATCATTTACCAAGATTACTGATTTACAACAGAATGTACCTTATAGAATCTTAGCTAGCCAAATGATCCCTACAAAGTTTGGATTAAGAATCGTAGTGAAGCTTGAAAATGATAAGAATATAATTTTACCAGCAAGATATTTTCCCATGGAAGCATCAAAACAAGAAGAACTGCTGCGTTTCTTAAATACTGGATCTGTATCTTTATGTTACAAAGGATTCTTGGGTCGAAGTCATCAATTTGAATTTAGTACACAGCCAGATTCGTCAGCAATTGTGATGAAATCATGAATTCAAACGTCAGCACATTCCTTTGACGTCAGACATAGTTGTATGAATTTGGTTGGTCAGCATGACGTCAGTAACTGTGATGAAATCATGAATTCAAATGTCAGCACATTCCTTTCCTATGACGTCAGCCGTAGTTCTATAAATCAACCAATATACTGTCATCCCACGAAATCATTTGAGCAAGTGCTTTTCAGGAGGAAAGATGTGTACTTCTAACGATAAAGAGTTCATCTTCGCAAGCTATTATCCAATAAATATATTTCAAACAAAACATGTGATGATTGGTATCTGTGATAGAACATTTGAACCAGTGATTCGATTGGGCAAAGCAGGACAATTTGGTGTACAACTGACCTGTGAAGAATGGCAAATATTATGTTCACGAATCGACCAAATGAACGATTATTTTCATGATGAGCTAAATGTGACCATAGTCAAATCATTAGGCTCAAATCATGAAGTGGTGATGCGTACAGTCCTCGAAGAGAAGATGGTGCTGTTACGTAAAAAGAGTACATTCCATGTCCCTCGCAACATGGTGTATCTAACGCAAACGGAATGGAACAAATTCATCAGCGTATTTCAGTGTGTTAAACATGCAGTGGAAGTATGCAACAAAACAAGTATATTCCTGAAAAAGTACTATTTTGAAAAATGTGTTATGCATATTGTACAACATGTATCTAGATATTGTGATGGTTGTCAACATCGTTCGTGGGTGCATACCTGTATTGATAAACAGTTTATTTGTGATCAAATTGACATTGAGTTTCCGCCAATTGATATTGCAATAGATCTTAAAAGACTTCAATTGGAATTAAAATTATATGCTAAAGACAAACTAGTGCAAGAAGTTCAAAATACATTGTATCGACAATATCCAGAACCACTATCTGGTATGGATGTATGCGGAGTGTAATAAAATGATCCATTTCAATGAATTGTGTTTTTTCATTTCAAGTACAACCCCATGTTCTGACGTGTACTATTGCACCACAATGATGCCAGATGTTTTTCTTTTAAACAGTTCCGGTTCTTTACTAATGAGTGCACAAACTTAAAAATTTGAAACCAACCTTTGAAACAAAAATTTCGAAACAAAAATGTTCAAAAGAAAAAAAAATTAAACAGAAAAAAATTCGAACATTTTTTAAACTTAAATTTCAAACAAAAAGTTTTTTAATTTTAAAATGTCAAAATTTTAAACAAAATTTCAAAAATTTTGAAAAAAAATTACAAACAAAAAATTTCAAACAAAAAAATTTTGAAACAAAAGTTTCAAACAAAAGAAATTTAAACAAAACTTTCGAAACAAAAATTTTCAAACGAAAAAAAAATTCAAACAAAAAATTTTGAAAAAAAATTCAAACAAAAATTTCGAAACAAAAATTCTTAAACTAAAAATATCAAACGAAAAAAATGTCAAACCAAAGTTTCAAACAAAAAAATTTTCAAAACTT
Source organism: Thermobia domestica (assembly GCF_964235325.1). Lineage (NCBI taxonomy): Eukaryota > Metazoa > Arthropoda > Insecta > Zygentoma > Lepismatidae > Thermobia > Thermobia domestica. The sequence continues at coordinate 196,000,715 of NC_137466.1, read as the reverse complement.
TTTAAATGTTAAAACAAAATGAATGCGTCAAAGATTTGAAACTCATCAACCAATCAGATTGCACGAAAGATAGTGATCAACTAATCAACTTGCATCAACAATAACTTTGCCAGTGTTGTAGCATGTATTCCCTTAAGACTATGAGTCATAAGATTCAATAAGGTTAGCTATCAGATTTCTAAAACTCAAGGTCAAATCAATCACCAAAAATGATCTTAGACTATGATCTGTGACTAAAGTTCAAAGTATTGTTTCAAATTTCGCGCCTTATGTTAAAGTTCTGTTTATCACAATTCCCAAATTTAAAGAATACTTCTCTCGATATACCTAAGTCTTAGAATTAATCATATCATTATATGTTCAATAAGGTCAATAATGTCCGTCATTTGTTTACCTGAGTAGAACCAACTGTTTAAGTGTGTACTCAAACTTAAGAAGTACCACAACAAAGGAAATGAATCCCTGTACATTACCTCATCAAGGTCAATCACGTGGTACATCGTATTGCTTACGTTTATATTTGGTCCATAGGCTGGAATAATCAAAAACCAATGACGCATTCTCAAATTATCCTACAAAGGTTAAATGTACCAATGTCCTTGATTCCTAATCCCATCATAGGTCAATAACTGATCACGTGATCATACTAATATTTGACAATGATTTACCCAAAGAAAGAGATACCACCCAATTTTAAGAACAATTACCAATTATTGATATGACAATAAGAAATGTACCCCTCCCAAAATTTAAGATTGGTACACAAATACACCTGTGTCTTACGAAAAAGTAATAAATCCTGTACTTATTCAATAATAAAAGCCGTATCAAAAACAGGTCAATAGCCTTCAAAATTTGAGTATTTGGCTATAAGAGGAACACCAATGGGTCCTAGAAAACGTTTTACCGAATTTTGTTATTTGATAATTCCCAAATTTAAAAGGGCACATAAACATATGAAGGTAATAAACCTCTGTACATACCCATATAACGTGTTAAATCCTTATCAAAGGGGTCAATAATCTCCGAAATTTAATTTTTGGTTGTTCTTTACCCATGAAAGGGAACGAGGTGGAGCACCCAAATTTATTATAATACATATTAGGATCCTGTACTATAATACCCAATGTTTAAATTGGTCAATTTCCAAAATTTAAGGGGTGGGCCAAGGTACCCCTCCCAAATTTTTCAAGGGGTGCATTAATATACCTATGTCTTATGAAAGGTAATGGACCCCTGTAGACGCACATATAACCATATAAGGTAATAGGACCTCATCCAAGGGGATAAATTAGGTCAAAAACCAAACACGTGGCTGTATTAAAATTTGGCAATTTCGTACTCATGAAAGGGAACGAGGTGAACCACCCAAATTTATAATAATTTCTATTAGGGTTCTATACTATAATACCAAATGTGTAAAATGGACAATTTCTAAAACTAAAGGGGTGGGCCAAGGTACCCCTCCCAAATTTTGAAAGGGGTGCACAAATGTACCTATGTCTTATGATAGGGAATGGACCCCTATACATAACCATATAACCATATAAGGTAATAGGACCTCATCCAAGAGAATAAATTGGGCCAAAAGAACAAACACGTGGTACAACGTATTGCTTACGTTTATATTTTGGCAATTTTGTACCCCTAGTAGGGAACGAGGTGGTCACCCAAATTTATCATAATACATGTTAGGGTCCAGTACTATAATACCCAATGTTTAAATTGGGCAATTTCCAAAAGTTAAGGGGTGGGCCAAGGTACCCCTCCCAAATTTTGAAAGGGGTGCACAAATGTACCTATGTCTTATGATAGGGAATAGACTCCTATACATAACCATATAACCATATAAGGTAATAGGACCTCATCCAAGAGAATAAATTGGGCCAAAAGAACAAACACGTGGTACAACGTATTGCTTACGTTTATATTTTGGCAATTTTGTACCCCTAGAGGGGAACGAGGTGGTCACCCAAATTTATCATAATACATGTTAGGGTCCAGTACTATAATACCCAATGTTTAAATTGGGCAATTTCCAAAAGTTAAGGGGTGGGCCAAGGTACCCCTCCCAAATTTTTAAAGGGGTGCACAAATATACCTATGTCTTATGATAGGGAATAGACCCCTATACATAACCATATAACCATATAAGGTAATAGGACCTCATCCAAGAGAATAAATTGGGCCAAAAGAACAAACACGTGGTACAACGTATTGCTTACGTTTATATTTTGGCAACTTTGTACCCCTAGAAGGGAACGAGGTGGACCACCTAAATTTATCATAATACATGTTAGGATCCAGTACTATAATACCCAATGTTTAAATTGGGCAATTTCCAAAATTTAAGGGGTGGGCCAAGTTACCCCTCCCAAATTTTTAAAGGGGTGCACAAATGTACCTATGTCTTATGATAGGGAATGGACCCCTATACATAACCATATAACCATATAGGAAAATAACATTTCATCAAAGGGGATAAAGTCGACCAAAAACCAAACACGTGGTATAACGTATTGCTTACGTTTATATTTTGGCAATTTTGTACCCCTAGCAGGGAACGAGGTGAACCACCCAAATTTATCATAATACATATTAGGGTCCAGTACTATAATACCAATTGTTTAAATTGGGCAATTTCCAAAAGTTAAGGGGTGGGCCAAGGTACCCCTCCCAAATTTTGAAAGGGGTGCATTAATATACCCATATCTTATAAAAGGTAATGGACCCCTGTATACGCCCATATAACCATATAGAATAATAACACCTCATCAAAGGGGATAAATTAGGCCAAAACCCCCCGAAATTTGACTTTTGGCAATTTTTTACCCATAAAAGGGAACGACATAGATACCCAATACTGATAGAAGTACACACTATGGTCCTAGGCTACCACACCAAATTTTTAGATTTGGCAATTTCTAAAATTTAAGGGGGATGGTCCTAGGTACCCCTGCCAAAATTTAGGGGGTTGGCCCATGGTACCCCTACCAAAATCTAAAAGGGGTTGTCCTATGTACCCCTAGGTCATTGACCCCGGGCCACGTAACCCCAAAAAATGGGCGGCGGGCGCCCGGGGCGCAAAATTTTGGCGGCGGCGGCGGGCGCCACGCTCCAGGGGGCGGAAAATGGCCTCAAGTCACGCGATTACTACTGTATCTGATCGTGTATCACCGTATCATAGGCTACAAGGATTTGAAAAAGGACAATACGGCGTATGCGGCGGCTTTGAACAAAGAAGCAAAGGGAAGAATTGAATCACTAGATGTTAGAACTATAATAATCTAGATCCAAAAATCGCGTCTAGATGCACTTCTCGAGGGTGACATTAAAAAAAAAAAAGTGTCTTTAGCCTCATTTCTATCAATTCTAAAGACGCGCTCCCGATTCCTAAAAACTAATTAGTAAGTTAGTAGATAATACTAAAAATGTCCATTAAAATAAAATTATTCATTTCAATTTGTTATCAATAACATAATTTAAAATGTTTTCATATTTTACATATTGTACATTGAATGGTTAATATTTTTTTTTTTTAAAAAAAATATCTATTTGAGAATCTATCCTATTTTAACATCAAATGCAATATTGCTTTTTTTCTCCCTACTGTGAGAACCGCATTTCTCACCTCATGCAAAGAGTGCATATTTATAAACTGGGTTACATGACCCGCTGTCAAATCCAACTGTTATTTGAGATTGATGACGCCACAAATGATGCCTATGGCAGAAGGAATGTTCCTCCATTACTCGTCGATATTTCTCCCCTCTTCCGATACCCTTCTCTCAACACGTCATTCAAATCAAGCTTTTTTTTTGAACAACAGAGCCATCTATCGTCGTTTGATTGATATACAACAATATATTATGATAGAACCAATATGACACAATGTTCAAAACGAGTAAATTTATTTCAATGTCGCAATCGCGATAAAGAATAAAAGTTAACTTTTTTTTACAAAAAGAAGTGTTGGAAATAAAAGAGCCATCTTATTTTTTTTAAAAAAAAGCGTGGTAGGACCAATTTTACACAAAGATACCATCGAATAAATGAAGTTCAACGTCTCAATTGCGATTAGGATGTAAATTTAAAGTAAACACTGGAAATAAATGAGTCACCTTATCAATAAAACGCATGATACCACCGATATGACAAAGTGCTTGAAACCAGTCAATTTTATCAAATCTATTTGCTCACTTTAAAGTTACGTTAAAATAAGTATAACCAAAGAGAAGGAAAGCCTTAAGCAAAAAATGAAATGAAATCTTTAAGTTTTACGTCCCACAGTTGTGCCGGCTAGGCTAAAGGAGATGGTGATGATGAGAAATGAATGAAGTGGTGGAATGAAGAAAGTGGGAGGAAACAGGAGAACCCCGAGAAAACCCACAAGCACGGTGTTTGTTCACGACAGAGTTCACACGGCGCAAGCTGGCATTGAACCAGGGACCCCAAGCACCGAAGGTGAACGCTCTACCACTGAGCCACCGCACCCCCAGGAAACCCTTAAACGTGTAATGTTAGTTATGCACCTTATCTCATTTAAACACAGTATTCGAATAATTTGAGGACAGAGTCAGCTCTATCTTATATGCAACACGTGCATTTGCACGGCGCGACAAAGTTTCGAGGGGCGGCAAAATCTGTCATAACTATATAATTTAAAATATTTCTTGTTGGAAACAAACTTCTTGACGATGGTAGTTAAATTTACTAAGCTGACCTTCTATTTGAACAGTACACTGATAAATCATGTTTAGATCGCATTAGTTTAAGATCTTATGGACAGTGCTAAAGCAAATGGTCAAACAAATCCAAGCATGAATTAGGCCTACTTAATTGTTGTCAAATACAAGAACTCAATTCTCGAACAGTAGCGAACACCTGTTCCGTTTAGTTAGTTATCACAGTTTTGATATGAAAACTAGTCTTGTGTTTTGTGACAAACAAGTTTCTTATCATTGAAGATGGAAACAAGCTTTTCTAATTTGTATAACTGATGTAGAAGGAAAACCAAGAAATAAAGATAAAAGAGCTAGTTGCACTGAAATTGCAAACTGATTGCAAATTGAGATTGAAGCTCGATATTGAATTCTATAAAACGGATTACCATCCTCTGTAGGTGTGTTTGCTTTATCTTTCACAAATATAAGAGATTATTATTTCAAGAACAAAACAGGTACAACAAGACTGTATTTGTAGTGTTTAGGATTTTCTAACGGCGAGTGCATTCTCTCTCCCCTTTGTTGTTCATTATGGGGTAGCATACTTAAAAACGTGGCTTTTAAGATTTTTTCTCTCTGGAAAAGGGGGGCGGCGGCAAACGATGCCATTTCAACGGGGCGAGAAATTGCCTAGACCTGGCCCTGTTTGAGGAGCAATATTAAGTTGTTTGTTGGATTGTTGATTAACTATATGTTGTGGTTAACCAAGAATATGATCGTTTTACGAGTAATACCTGATGCATTACTTCGAAATATTGAATCCATAATCTAACGAATGGGGCACATACATTCCAAATGTTCATCAACAATATGTTTGTCATAACAAATTATTCAAGAAAACAGTTCACAGTTTTCTTACAAATGTTACCAAGAAATTTGCTCGTGCAAGGACCTATGTGAAACTATAAGTTTTCCTTTCGCTTTTCACGAGATTTTCCTGTAAGTGGAACAGGATATCTTGAAACGTTCTTTACGTTTACTAACATTTAGTTTCAGTAAGTAGGCTTGGAGAGGTCACAAACAACTTTTACCTTCTGTTCCTACGCCAGTGCTGTAAGTGTTTCCACTAGAAGTAACCAATATTTTCCGATTTGTGTCGCATATAGTACTAGTAGTACTAGCTTATAGTAGTAATTTTTAAGTTCATCTACTTGCAGGCTAATAGACATTGTTAGAGGTACGCAGCACATTTAGTGCATAAAGTAAGCTCGTCTGTGCTAGGGTTGTTTTGTTTAAAACAAAATGTTTAAAACAAATGATTAAAACTTATTTTAAACAATTGGTTTTGTTTAAAACAAATTTTATATACGTTTTAAACATTTTGTTTTAAACGCGTGTATTTTTCTAGAATTGTTTTAAACGTATGTTTATTTTTATTTTATTTTATTTTTGTAAAAGAAATCTGCTAGAGAAAGAAAATTGTCAAAAGTACTACCTATTCAGAAGACTATTTTTTTTTCCCATGTGAATGTTTTGTTTTCACGTGGCTACAACAGGTCAATGTGGTGATCTAACAATTTATTTTGTCTCTTTTTTCTCTCATTTTTAACGTATATTGTATTGTTTAAATGCTTCTCAGTTAACTTGCGAGAAAGTGTCGTAGCCAAAGGTTGGACTAATTGTAGAACTGATATTAAAAAATAAATAAAATAATTATCATGGAAACAAATTTTTGTGTTGTATTTAAAAACAAACATATGATTATTTGCTAAATTGCGGTTCTGAAATTAAAAACATCGCATCACAGGCATTCGTTGATATAGTACATGTTTGTTCTCAGTCTCCGTACAACTTGCAATCGTTTAACATGAGTTTTACGGGAAGAAAAAAGGACATCATTTGGAGCATATTTATTAAAGTAACTCAAACTTCATCAGGTAAGAAAACAACCATACGAGCTCGTTGCAAAACGTGTAAAAAAGAAATGGTTGGTTTAATTCAAAGAATGAAGAATTATTATGAAAACTGCAATGCTGTGAAAAAACTGGAAATAAAAACAAATGGTAAAAGTGTTGATCCGAATATTGCTTCTGATGATTCTAACATTAGTGATGTGGTTCAGATGCAACTGGAAACTTCAGGCAAAAATTAATTTTGTATCAACAATATCTTTTTCATTATATTATAAAAATTTTATTTCGTCCCTCTTCCGCACATCAGTTCTAAATTGTCTTAAAAACTTTACACCTTGGCATAGCTTGTATGAAGGGACCAGGTGAGAAAGCGCAAGGTATGGCAGTTGCCCGCGTAACTAACCATTAAAGCGTGATACTTATTGTAACACCAGTGCAAAACGTCAGTGTCTGGAACAATTTGATCTCAATTTGTTCGTCTGTTTGTATGTATGCACCACGCTACAGGGCGCAATTTTCGGTCTTTTAACATTAAATGTTAGCGGTAGAGGTATGAGACGTCTGAATTTGCTGTGTAGATTTTGACTGTGGTCCGACGTAAAATTTCAAAATTTGTGGTGCTGATTCCACTTTAAACAATAAGCCCTGTTTCATATAGCCTTGCTACTGATGCAAGCCTGTAATTAATCAAACTAAACAAACTAATTTTATGAGTTTCGAACAAACTTGGGTTGAATGATAAATTTGGTTCCAACTCAGATTTTATAAAATATTTTTAGATATGGGGCGTTCAGAGCACAAGGGATCCATATCCATTTTCAGGAAAGTTCATATTTTCTCAGCAAACGTAGTATCTTCATAGCTAAGGGTACGAAATAAATGAAACAAAAACCACCTGAAAGGGTGTGGACTACAGTTTCATAGAACAATTGCTAGACAAGGGTGTTGATGGAATGGGGGAGGAGGGCTAATTCCCCCCTGCTTGCTCATAAATTTAAGATATTAACATTTTATTGTGTAGGCTGCAGCGTGGGAATGATTAACAAGTCAAGCTCCGAATGCCACAGTCAATGATACATAATTACATTAAATAAGAGTAGAGTGTGTCCAAAGGAATACACCGACGGAAAACGTCATATTTTCACAACCACGAATCCCGGATGAAAGAAAGAAAAACTACGTGACAAGGTGCAATCTAGGGTTTTATATGATTGCCGCTAAAGGTGCATTTCTTTAGAAGTCTTTCGCCCCCTACCTTGAATTTCAGATTTTGAGGACAGTAATGAAAATTAGGAATCTTTTGCTGAGCAAAGTCCAACATAAAAAAATTGAAGTCCTTACACCGAGTAAATATTGATTTTGATAAGTTATAATGTATTTCAATGGCCGTAAGGAGCTATAGGCCTATATTGCACTCTTGTATGTTTTTTGGCTCAAGAATTCCAAAGGTGGCTCTACTTTCGAGTTTCGGACCTCCTTAAAATTCTGGAAATTGGGCCTAAGCAACTTTCCAGTTTTAATCATCTGTATGTTCTCCGTATTTATTCGGGGTAAGGACCTCAAGCTTGTTCTATTAGAATTTGCTTATCAAAAGATTTCTAAAACTTTCTTACTGCCCCCAAAATCTGAAATCCAAAGTGAGGATAGGGGCGGTTGCCCTCCTGTCCCACTGACGCCCCTGTCTAGTGGCTGTCATATGAAACTATTCCATGACCTTTCGCATGGTTTTAGTTACATTTGTTTTGGACTCTTGACTGTGAAGATATTACTTTTTGAAATAAATTCATTTGCTGAGCAAAACTGAACTTTATTGAAAATGGATTTGGATCCATTCTGCTCTGAACGCCCCAAATATTACGTTTCTTCAATAAATTATTAACTCAAAAAACAACCACTTACATATGCTTGCAGAAAATATTCGAAAGTTAGCACAACATGAAGTGTGCTTCAAACATTACTTTTCGAAAATGTATTATTTTAAAATAATTTTATTAGCATCAGTGTTCTGAAAAAGTAATCAAATTTTGCAACAGAAATATCACCCGCCTTCACGAAACGCGAGCTTAGCCACTCAAGGCATAATTAGAACTTTCAGAAGCGTAACTCTGAAACGACTTGTTTTAGGGCTAAAATAACCACACAACCGTATTTCTGGTAAAATTCTAACCTTAAAACATGTAACATGACTCCCTTTGCATTTGAAATTTCGAATACCAATCAAAGATGTCCGGCATGATGCTTGATAGCACCATCTGATGTGTCAGAAAGTTCCAAGTTTCATCATTCTCCTTCAACCCGTTCTCAACACAGAAGGATGGTGGGGACTTTTGTTTTGCCATGCATATTGATAGATTGTGTGAAATCTCTATAGAAAGTAGATTTTAAAATCTACCTAAAAATGCTTATTACAACCAAGAAAGTACTTACGAGAGTCACTGGCAAGAGGATGTAATAAAAGGGGGTCGTGATATGAAATAAGTTGAGAATTACTAATCTATGTTGAAATATTCTGTATCCAACACAGTCTAATCTTAACGAAAATAAAATAAATAAAAAGATCGGTTGCAAGAGCAAAATGTCTTAATAAATACTTATTACACGATTTTGAAATATATTTAAAATTATGTTTTAAACTGTTCAAAATGTTTAAAACATTTTTTGTGTATGTTTTAAAACGTGTTTAAAACATTTTGAACACATTTTTCATGTTTTAAACACATGTTTTGTTCTTTTTTTAAACTATTTTTTTTTCAAACCTGGTCTGTGCAAAATACGGCATGCCTCGTACGGAGCAGATTTCAATAAAATTCAACATAAAAAATGTACATGAATCTTCCATCGCTCAAGTCGTGTTAATGTATTAATTTTTTTAAAAGATTTAATTATTGTGACTCCTCTCACACGCCCAATATATATATATATATATCATTGGTCCGAGATTATGTAATGAAAATATTTATAGCCCCCTTTAGATCAAACCTCTTAGTCCGTACTAAACTATATCCACTTCTACCTTCTAAGTTCCTACATAAAACAAAAATAGATAACCACCAGAACAATATTGCCACATATTAACAGTAACATAGGTATGAAATGTTAGTATTCCAAACGAAACCACAGGTAACGAGTAGTCGGTAAAAATGTTGAAATCTCTAATTTGTCCAATAGAGATAAACGCAATTTTCGTAGAAATTTGTAGCATATGTGATTTTTTTCATACATTTACTTCATCGACTCCTGCAAAATTCTCTATAGACGGGCTAATTGTGAAACATACATGGTTGTTATTATCGAAGTGACTTTGTAATATCAGAAACCAAGCGCCATGTTATTTATTAACAACTCTAGTATTTAATATATATATATATATATATATATATATATATATATATATATATATATATATATATATATATAAGCATCTTCTTAAATGTTACACATGAAATTATTGAAGAATGAACTATGTCTTATCTATTTTCGCTATTTTTACTATTTTCGTTACAAATACTAATTTCTGACAACAAAATGTACTTGCTTTCGTCAACAGTTTCAATTCTCTCTCTTAATTACTTGTGCATAAACTGTTTGATTAACATAGGTCTGAACTCAATGCTATATTGAAGAAAGTGACATACATTAGTTTCACTTTTCATATTCGATAATTTTGTAGAGCGCGGGAAATTCAAGAGCAAAATGGCAATTTGTGCCTCTCTAGATGGGATTTTAAAAATTTTCAGGTTCGCTTCACTGAGTTGACAAAGCACTAAGTCGCAAAATTAGTGTCCAAATGCAGATACAGTAGTCTAAGAAACTGAAATGAAATAAATACACGGTTGCTTGTATTTAAATTCTAATGGCTGCAATACGAAGAGAGATAAGTGGTGTTAAGTAAATTTTCTAAATTTTACGAACAAGTGTAGTAGATGAAGGCATAGTGGAGAGACAGACGACGACTCATTTGCAACCTGTATAGGACAATGACTGAAGTTGCGCTTGAATCAAGAAGATACGAATAGTGTGGAGATTGAAAGAGGGGTCAGGCAAGGACGTTGTAGTATGCCATCTCAATTATTCAACATTTACAGTGAATGTTTAATGAAGAAAGAATTAATGGGAATTGGGGTTTTCAAGATTGGAGGGCAGATCATTAACGAAGTCAGGTATGCAGATGGTAGGGTTATTGCAGCTAAAACCGAAGAAGGACTACAGGAGATGATTGACAAAATAATTGAGACTGGAAACTGCATGGAATGGAAATAAACATGGAAAAATCGAAAGTCTTGAGAATATCCCGTGGAAATGCGCCCTTTCAGGTCAGAGTAGAACAGCGTTTCCCAACCGGTGTGCCGCGGCACATTGGTATGTCGTGAATGGGCCGCTGGTGTGCCGTGGGGAAATCGAAACAAAATTAATAATTCTATAAAAATCAAATTGCAACACATAAGGGAAAATGTATATTTGTATTTCATATTACTATGAACCTCTACTATGAATCTACAATTTTAAGTTTCATACCGTGTTACTCTTGTGTACAATTTTTAAAAAATGAAATGAAATCTTTGAGGTTTTACGTCCCACGCTTATGCCGGTTAGGCTAAAGGAGACGGTGATGATGAATAATGAATGAAATAGTGGAATGAAGAAAGTGGGAGGAAACTGGAGAACCCCGAGAAAACCCACGCACACGGTGTTTGTCCACCACAAAGTTCACTTAGCGGGGGCTGGGATCGAACCCGGGACCCCAAGCACCAGAGGTGAACGCTCTACCACTGAGCCACCGCGGCCCTGTGTACAATTTTAATGTTGAATAAAGCATATGTTATCATTGTTATGACTATTGTTGCTCCTTTATTGTTGCAGACTATTTCGTAACTTGAAATTTTAAAATATCATTCAATACTTTCGACAAAGCAAACATGTATACAAATTACCTACATTTGTGTTTTAAAATTAAAAAAGATTTTTTTTTTCAGTTCGTTATTTAGTGATCTCTCTTCTTAGTAAAAGGTTAGATACAGTTTTCGAAAAAGAAAGCGTAGTTTTTTAAAACTAGAGTCCAATATTTTATTAAATTGTTTTCTATTTTTAAATTAGAAAGAATGAAAAGTAAGCATAATGATTAACAACGGGGGAAAACCAGTGATCGAGCTTTCTTCTTTGCGAGAAGATCATTAATCAGAAAAAATACCACGGTATTTTATATTTACAAATAATATCTATGAGTGTGCCGCGAGAATTCAAGTTACACCCATAATGTGCCGCAAATTGAAAAAGGTTGCGAAACGCTGGAGTAGAACAAAGAGAACTTGAAGAGGTCAGTCATTTCAAATATCTGGGAAGTATTTAGAAGAGACGCTTACTGCACCGAAGAGATCAGATCAAGAGTAACCATAGGCAAAGAAGCATTCAACAAGAGGAGACCACTCTTAACCAAGGGCGTCGATCCTGGGGGTCCGCCCCCCAATGCTCATGTGTGCCCCCTATTGCATTTATAAATATACAATATTTGGCATAATTAGATTGCAATTTGTCTTAAAATCCTCATATACATACCCTCTGTATCTGGATGCCTCCCCCCAAATTTACAGAGAAATCGGCGCCCTTGCTCTTAACTAGCAGATTTAATATTGGAGTAAGGAAGTTGTTCAAGCGCTATGTATATGGAGCATTGGACTTGATGGTTCAGAGACTTGGACATTACACAAGTTAAAGAAGAAATATTTAGAGAATTTCGAAATATGTTGATAGAGGAAGATGGAGAAGATAAAATGGATATAGAGAGTAACAAACGAAGAAGTTCTAAAGCGGATAGGAGAGAAGAGGATGCTTTTAGCCAGCATCTTTCTAAAGAGGCCAATCGAATTGGACACCTCTTTCTTTCTCGTACTACATGGAAATATAGGCGGAAGAAGAACACAACTGTTCGATGATTTGAAAAAAATAGAAGAAAATATTGGAAGTTAAAGACAAAGCTGCAGATGGAGAAACGTGGAGGAAACACTTCTAGGCCCCTAAAATAAACAAACAAAGAAAAAACACTTCATGAATTCCAGGACCTGGCAACAGGTAGAATACTTAGTAATTATAATAAGTGTAACAATCCACGATCTATGATGTCAGGGCGAAAACCGATGACATCGCCGATTTCTTGCGACGAAATAAAATTGCTGATTGGCTCTTTCTTCTTGAAGACTATGAAACGGATTTTAATAGCGCATATAGGAAAATGCTTGTCTGCGAACGAAGTTAAGTGTTTCTGCCTAGTGTTACCTCTACAAAAACTCGATGGTGATTTCATGAACGTTATCATCATTTCTGGTATTGCTGTTGAATTATAACGAAGTGGTACGAAAATAACATAGTTGACATGAAAAGAAATAAACAATAGTCGGTCATCTGTGTCTCTTTAAGTTATGCTGCACTTGGTTCCACTTTAATAATAATGGTGCCATTGCAATATCTTAGCGAGCCATTAATTTGTCCATTTTATCTTTTATAACTAAAAAATCTTGCAGGGTTCCCTTCAGTAAAAAAAAGTATTAAAATGATTTGTAGAGATTTTTTTTCTATTAACGCTTTATATAACGTAACACATTTCTTTATCTACCTAGGTAAATGAACAGCGTGTTAAGACATACTCCCGAAATTGTAATAAATGTATGGTTGTAGCAATGTATATATGATATAAACGTTACTACAATTAAATTTTTCACATTATTTTTTTTTTCTTCCTAGTCTCGTTTTTGTAACACAGACTATAAAACATTCCGAAAGCAGGTGCTAATAAATAGCATGTGGTGAAAAAATAAACAAAGAAAAAGAAAAAAATGTCCGAAACACATTTTCACAGTTAACAGGGGAGCTTAAAAGTTTGAAATGCATGTGGTGTTTTAGGTGCTCAAATGCGTCATAAAAGTGCACATTTGCGGCAACTAAATGTTCCCCTATATTCCTCCGCTAACTGTGACATTATAGAACCCACTATGCGCAATAGATGGCGAAAAATGCATGGGGAGAAACTCCAGCACTCCTGAAAATGAATCATTACAGGATAGAATTGCACTCAGTTGTGAGGAGGGTTATTGAAAACGAAAAAGGTGTTACTTGACTGTTATGTATCTACATAGACGGTTGCATTATTTCGGTTTATTTCCCATTCCGCCGTCTTCTGATTCACTCAGTCTGACCACTGCCTCTCCACTAACGGCCCATAATGCCTTTCGCGAAGGACAGTTATGTGGCCCAATAAGATGCAGAAAGAACAGAAGCGAAATGGAGCAATAGTAAAGCGGCACGAATGCTTTTCGAAATATAACACAAAGATTTCCGTTCCTTGGACGAGAAGAACATTACGGAATTCTTAGGATATCTGTCGTGCTTCTAGTGTATAATAAATTCAAACGTAATGACAAGACGGTGCGGTGTGGAAATATTATCGTCATTAGCGGCTTCCTTTCCCAGTTATAGTCGTGTCGTTAATGTTTTATTATAACGGCGTTAAAACTACGCGTCTAAAATTACCAAGTTCTAACACAAATTAAAGACTATTTCCTTTCCACAAGTTTCTTATAGAGATAAACAATCTGCTCTAATTAAATATTGTGCAGGAAAAAGCTCAATGTATTAAACACAATAATACACTTACAATTAATTGGATAAAGTCAAGTTAGTTTAACTAGGCTTAAAATTTAATAGAGTACTATTCTTTCTATATATTACCTTCTTACTTCGTTAGGTTCACGCCACTGGGCCTTAAGATTGTAATGTTGGTATGTCTGTATGCCCGTTACTACACACGTTAACCTTCGAACGAACGAGAATTTTTGAATGCTGTGTTTTGTGTTCCTTCATAGATAGCGACAGCGATCATCACGGCCGAGTTTGTTAATGGAATCAACTCGCTGATATCTTCAGCTCTAATTGTGATTTCAACGGTGGTTATCCATGCCCCCATTCATGCATAACTTTACATTTCAAATAACGTTAATATGCATCCCTCAAAACATTGAAGAGTTGTGGGTTGCATAAACATCCAGGCGAGTACATTTGAGTGTTCTTAATCCGTGTTATAAACGGAAGTCCATTCATTCTTAAATAAGGTTTCGTGTGATCTTTACTGTCTTTGCAGTGTTAGTTTACTTTTCGAGGGCCATTAAGGCGGCACGGTGGCTCAGTAGTAAAGCGCTTACTTGTGGCGTCTGGAATCCCTGGTTCGATTCCCCTCTAAAGTAAGTTTGTGGTGGACCTTATTATGACCGTGGGTTTTCTCGGGGTACTCCTGTTTCCTCCTACTTTGTTATTCTACCAATTCTCATTCCCTTGCTTTAATCATCCGTCTCCCTTAGCCTTCTAGGGCATAAACGTGGGACATTAAACTGAAAGATTTCATTTTGTTTAGAGCGACAATATGAGAGGTGAGATAGTTTTGTATCTCTGAAATATATCGCCACCGGAAAGCAGAAAGGTGCTAAGCGCCAAACTGCAAATTTCTCAGAAGAGCATAACAACGAATGAAATACGAATTAATTCGGGTTCTTTCATTCTTTTATAGAATTCAGTTTTCACTGCAGACCTTTCATATTGTTTCCTGCCACTTGTCTCCTTTCTGCCAACAATAAAGATGAAATGGGAAGTCAGGATATGTACTTAGTTGGAAGTCAAGGAGAATGGCGCGTAGCACCTTTCGCTTTTCGGGGACGATATATATCGAATTTGAGATTTTAATGGTTTTATGTTTCATAGATCCTAAACGTAGAATAAAGCGGTATTATTTTGGATGTCTTCCCATTTGTGTATATGCACACTCGCCGTTGCCCGTTGAACGTATCAGGACAAAAAAAAAAATTTTTTAAATGAGATTTTCCAGGACACGTTTTTGAATTTCCTCCCTATCCTCCAAAATTAGTCTCCAAGAGGGCTCAAATTTTAAAAAAGCGATTTTACAGAAAAAAGCTTTAACGATTTTGCTTATATTTCTCACACAAGCTTTTCATTAACAACCCTACAATATGGAGTAAGTAATTTTTCACGAAAGAAATTACAAGAAATGCTTTTGAATTTATTGTAGGGATTAGTTGTTTTATTTTTCGGATAATTCTCTCGAAAGCTACACAGGAGGTTTTGTTTCATATTTCATAAATAACTGTTTCAAACACAACCCTTCTAAGACTCACAAATTATTTTTCTTGCAAAATGCACAAAACCTCCGGGCCTAAACCTTACAGGCTAAAAAATCACCGTCCTAAACCTCATAGGCCAAAATCAAGCATAGTAAAAATCTCACAGGATGAATTCTCGAATAGAAGAAAATTTTGCCAGGACTAAACATCGCACGAACGAATTTAGATTTCATTTGCATACTGAATGCTAATGAATCTTTGCCGAGCTCAAACTCTAATTTAAATTTATATATTTAAACTTGATTCACTCTACAATTATCATTCTTTATTATAATTTTGACATTTATCAAACAGAGATTGAAGCTGGTATTAATTTGACTACACTGAGAAAAATCAGTTCTCCGAAAGTGGTACATTGTACAAATATACGGAATCCTCTTGCTTACTATAGAAATCAGTTCGAAGCATACGTTATCGGTATGCTACATAGGCACTGCCCTTAGATGTTACATCATGCCGTTGCAGGATGTCTGTTATCTAAGAGTCTTTCTTATATTACATAGACATATGTATGTTATATACGTCTATTTGTATGTGTGATCCTGACCGCCTATATTATTCCATACGGAAAGTGCGTACAGATGGAACATTTATGCAGAAAGTATTATAAAACATGCGTTTTCAGTTATACGTTTGCTGTTAACTTAAAAAAAATACGGAATTTACAAGTGTAACATACGATTTTACGTACGTCACATATGACTTTTTTCTCAGTGTATCTTTGAACCTATTACATATGTTTGTTTTGACAATTGTCGACAGACGTATGGATGCATTTATGAAGAGTTTTTATCTCAGTTTCTTGCACAGTTTCGAAGACTGTTAATAACAATTTATCATTGTTTATTTTAGAGACAACCCTATGAAGTTAACTCACTTAAATTGCTACAGTTCATATATTTGTTGTTCAAGTATTTTAAGTATTACTTATATTAGCAACAATTACGCGGAAACATACTCCAATCTCAAACTCTAAATCACTATATTTAATGAGAAATGACTTATTTTTACATCGCAGTTTAAAATCTTACATTTAAATGTCATGGCGACTCACACGTTTATTATAAAATATCTCCTTGACAAATGTTTAGACCACTATAGTAACGTATAAACAGAAAAACATTCTAGATCAATCGACAGATATTGCTTACATGCTTTCTTATTCTTCTTCTACAAAAATGCTTGAGTACTGCTCCCCTGATTAAGAACGGATACAAAATATACAACGTTGTCGTTGTAGCCTTTATAGAAGAATATATGAAATGTCGAAGTGATTCAAGTTAAAGGACACAAAGAAACAGATAACAGCAGAAATCCTTCTTGAATAACACTCATTTTTTTAAAAAAAGTACTAAAGCACTAATTGTAACTATTTATAAATCCGAAAACAAGAACCAGTTTTGATGTTTCTGTACTTTAAACAGCATGAATGTTACGAGCATTTTCTTAAATTGATGATCTTATGGGCTTCTATCGTCATAAGCAGAAGAAATTAAATAATGAGTAAAGAATATGTCTTAGCATTTTGTAGTTGATCAGTAAATTGAAATTACATTTAAATCATAATGTGTACATAGCAATTTTTTATATTTATGTGCAATGTGCAAAAGTAATGTTTATTATAATAACGTGTAGGTAATAATTAGTTACTACACTAGAAATGATTATCTTATAAACTATAGTACTTATTAACTTAAAATGTACTTACACTGAGAAAAAAACCGTTATCCGGACAGCGATATATTGTACAAATATACGGAATCCATATGTTTACTACGGAAATCTCTACGGAACATACGTTATCCATATGTATGGCCCTTTTCCTGCTTAGATGTTACAGCATGCCGCTGTAGAATGTCTCACATCTAACAGTCTTCTACGTCTGCTACATGTTATATATGTCTATCTGTATGTGAGAGCCTTACCGCCTATATCCAGTTCTTTCTTTCATACGGAAAATATATGTCCATCTGTATGTGAGAGCCTTACCGCCTATTTCCAGTTCTTTCTTTCATACGGAAAATATATGTCCATCTGTATGTGAGAGCCTTACCGCCTATATCCAGTTCTTTCTTTCATACGGAAAATATATGTCTATCTGTATGTGAGAGCCTTACCGCCTATATCCAGTTCTTTCTTTCATACGGAAAATATATGTCTATCTGTATGTGAGAGCCTTACCGCCTATATCCAGTTCTTTCTTTCATACGGAAAATATATGTCTATCTGTATGTGAGAGCCTTACCGCCTATATCCAGTTCTTTCTTTCATACGGAAAATATATGTCCATCTGTATGTGAGAGCCTTACCGCCTATATCCAGTTCTTTCTTTCATACGGAAAATATATGTCCATCTGTATGTGAGACCCTTACCACCTATATCCAATTCTTTCTTTCATACGGAGAGTACTTATAGATGGAACACTTATACGGAAAGTATTATAAAACACACGTTTTCAGTTATACGTTTGCTGCGGGATGTTACTTATGTACGTTACGTACGTTAAGTTCGAAAACTACATTAGTTACATGCGTAACTTACGTTTTCAGGTACGCTTTTTCTCTGTGTAGTTTCTGTAAGTCAGTCACCTAGCTAAATTGGCCAATTCTCAGGGGAACCAATGGTGGCCAACGTAGACAGATTTCACAGTAATCTGTTGCTGATAAAAGGAAGTACAAGTAAATGTAAGACTTTTCGGTGAAACCAAGATTGGCCTACAGGTTATACTTCATTTGTTCATTACTGTTTAGTTTTTATTTCATAATCCATCACGTATTTTCTTTTAAGTTTTATTTTGTACGAGACTGTTTTACCCTCTCGTTTTGTTTACGCTGTGTTGTTAGTTTCCGGTTATTCATTATTTAAATCCTGTGAGAATTTTCCGCCATAGTTTTTGACAGTTTTAAAATGAGTTTGCCTGCTGAATGTTAAATGCGTTTGTTGCTACAACCGTGTTTCGGCCACGAAGAAGAAAAGTTGAGAAAAGTTTTGTATCCATACAGAAACAAACAGGAAAAAAAATATAAGCAGAGTACGATGAATGGATATGCTACGAGACGCCAATAATATATTTATGTACACATGAAAATATGTTTTAGATGAATAAAATAAGAAACAGTCTTTATAAAGTTACCAATACTTCATTTATAGCATGCCAAGTTTTAAATCACGTACTATAACTTACATTGATGTTTGTTTCTCAAACTGTTAGTCGTAAAACAGTAAAGAAAACAAAATCGAGCTACTGAAGATCAGATAATGCTGTAATAAAGACACTGGAAAGTAACAAGTAACCTTGGAGTAAAAAAAAAATAATAATAATAATAATAAAAAATAAAAAAAATAAATAATGTGGCCTGCTAGCGGGTGTCGCTATTGAATCGCCAATGTGGTTATACTCGTATACCATAAACATGGTATTTTCCTGGAGTCATCTCGCTACTCTTGCCGTCAGTTCTACGTTTTCTCGTCAGGATACACATATACATTTTGTTTTGTAATTTTAACAAAATAAACATATATACAAAGGAGTGGCGCAACGCTAGAGGAGGATGTAAGGAGTAGGCGCTTCCCGATTGCCTCCCCACACATGTATTGTAATGTAGGTCAAATAATATAAATCCATTGTTATATCCTACACGTGCTCCATGTTTATAAACAAGACCACGTACTTATTTACAACTGCTACAACAAGCAAACGGATGATAGGCGTCATCATCACCAACAGAACACGTGGCTGAAGATTAACACTAGCGCCTCTACTACTCACGAAGAGGGTATAAAAGATACCGGAAGATTTTCCAACGGCATGAGTTTCGACTTGGCAGCTCCCAACTCTTAGCTTGCCTGGAGCTCTGAGGTTCCGTGACCACTTAGCTTGCCTGGAGCTCTGTGTGACCTTAACCAGTATCTTTGCTTGTGTAGAGCACTGGAAGATCCTAACCACAATCACCTATCTTGCCTGAAAGTCTATGATTTCCTAATTGCAAACCTTAGCTTGCCTAGAGCTTTGGAGTATCCTTCCCTTGGCTACCTGGACCTTGGGATCATCCGTTTACCAAACAAGAATCTACATAGTAATATTATATTGGACTTCGGACCTCAATTATAATCACTTTTTATATTTGTATATAATAAGATTATTATAATAAAAGGTTGTTAGAGAAAGTCCAAAATCCCGTGAGCTAATTGCTTTACCTTGCCAAAGTATTTTTACATTATTATTTTTGACGTAAAAAATAGCTGCCCCTTAAAAATGTCTTTTTTCCTCCTCTTGCTCCGGAAATTAAAGCTGGCGATTTCATTGTATAGAGGGTTCATGAAACAAGGCCAATCAATATCTCTTCGTATCTACAAGCTACTTATATACCCAGACGGTAATTTCTGCCATAACGGACGAAAGTGTTCCTTGTAACGGCCTGCTTCTCACATGTGTTCACCAGCGAAAAGTCCTGCAGGGACGTGGGCAACGCGGTAAAATATATATGTCTATAACAAATTTATCAAAACAAGGAGCCACATGAGGTTAAGGTTCGGCAAACTAGGTGGCCACGGAAAAGGTTTACTATTATCTGAACCATGACCAACTCAGCGTTGTAGAAAATAGAAACACTGTTGATGAGCACTCGCATATTTATCCTTGTACAGACTCCAAAGACGGATGGTTGCTCTTAGTACCTTTATCAATATCTTATATTTTTTCGATTTGTTCTTTCGGTTAGTGCTCTGCTTAATGAATCTAATGCTCGCTTTATAAAGTACGTTTTTATTTAGTTTTTTTTTTTAAATCATGTTCTACGAATCTAGCTTTTATCCTATAAACCCAGCTTTCACAATCTATTTGATAAAAGTACATCCCTTTTATCATTTCAACTTCGCAACAATACCAATTTCAGTTCACAGTGTATATTAAACCCATAAAAGAATGGCGAAACTAAGCAAACAAACAACTTCTTGACAAAGTGATAAAATTATCGTGTCGCAAGTTCTTGTAACTGGCATTCTGTAATGAAGTTCCTGGACAAGTTTGAGCTGAAGAGAAGAATGTTCTGGTCTGGTTCCTTCGCTTGTTGGTTGAGAGTGACTTGGTAGTACACAAAGAAAAAGCTGTGTGGCGTACGTAAAAACGTAGGTTACATGCGTAAATCCTGATTTTTTTGGACTTAACTTATGACTTTAGGTAATATCCTATACAAAACATTTAACTGAAAACGTGTGTTTTATAATACTTTCCGTATAAGTCTTCCATCTATACGCACTTTCAGTGTGAAACAAATAAATACACACAATACAATCAGCCAACAATGGGTACAAAATTTGCTAAGCCCTACTTTGAACAAACATGCTATTGCTATTCTATTGGTTCATTTCTTAAAAAAAAAAAAAAAAAAAAAAAAAAAAAGCATTTAAGTTGGTATATCAGTGAGCGTGGGAATTTCTCTGGATTTTCACGTTTTATCGAACAAAAGCCTTTTTTCTCTTTTTGCTAAATTTACCTACGAAATTTCCCTCAAACTACAAAAAAAAAAAAATCACTAAATTGACTACACTGTAAATAACAGCCATGTTCTGAACGCAATTCCAACCAACGATAGCGTTCTATGCTTGAAGAACATATAAACATATATCTTTCACTTATTAAATAGTTATTTATTAAGGTTTGGTAACAGAATCAATAACAAAAACATTTCCTTGATAAAGCGGATATAGAAACGTAATTTATTGTATGATAATGTTAGATAATCAGGAAAATTTTCATTGAATCATATCAAATACAATCACTCTAGCATTTTCATTTATTTCTCAAGATTCCACAGAACTGAGCACTTTTTTCAACTTTACTTGTTGAAAGTCTAAAACTAGGAGTGAAAAAATTATTTCCATAAATCTGCAATTGTCGAATTCTTTGTATTATCAGCCAACTATATTTTAACATTTCTCATACCCTTAAGTAAGTTCACTTTTCTTTTTTTTTTTTTCGTCTCATTTTTCGTTTCGCGTAGTCGTTGTTGAAGGGAAATTTATATAGAATTCCTCTATTACCAATATTGCCTCTGTTCCAAAATGGACGACGAATGACGTAAAAGTTTTGTAAAAGTTACGATAAGAACAAGGAAACTTTTCTTTTTCTTCTTAAACGATAGTGGTTGGTTGTGCAAGATGGCGCCCGGTCAGATTGTCGTTGTCTTTCAGCCTCAAAAGTGGAGACATCTTTTGAAGAGAAAATGAAAGTGCACAGCACTCTGCTTTTTCTTTCATTCTTTCTTTTCTTTTCTTTTTACCTCGAAATGGTGGTGGTCTCTGGTTCTGCTGAATGACATTGAAAAACTTTTCGATATTTGTTCTCTTCGCTCTGTGTACCTTTTCTCTTTTACTTTTCGAGAATTCCAGCACACACACAAGAGTGTCAAAGAACTTGCACTGGAGTGTTCATTTCCTGTCGTTCACACTCAGTGTTGCCACAGATTTGTTTTTTCTTGTATCGCTAATAGTACGAGCAACGTTCTTAAAATGAAGGCCGTTTGGCAATATCTAAGTTAAAAGCAAGTGTTACTACAAAAATGCATAGTACATTAGAATGTAATAGCAACTGGTCCACATACGTAAGATAAACAGCAACAGTAATATCAGTACCACACATGTGCATCAACATTACATCACTACGAATATATGCGTACAACATAATAGTAATAGTAACGTTTTTGTTTTTATGTTATTACTGTCTACACACATTTTCGTTTCCAACATCCATCTCATCGTTGTTCCGATTACACTATATATGCAACCCGCTGCGTAGTACTGTCTCGCTGGCTGTCTATATGAACGGCGTTTGCAACCTTTCTGCGTGTTCTCCCATCTTCGTGCATTTGAGATGAATCTGCGTCTCTTTCGCATACTGGCCACATATGCACTCAAAACAAAAACACGTGTTTTCTGTTTCGTTTCTTCTTTCTTGCTGATCCTTGCCACCCTCTTCGCTCATTTTCGTAACACATTGTGGCAATATGGTACACGTCATTGGTCCATTTCCGGATGTTCTATTTTTCTCCGCATGGGTGTTTTCTAATTCATTGCCTTGTGTCGACTATGGGTAGTATTTCGTACATTTAACCTTTTCCGATATCTCCTCTCGTTCTTATATTCCACATAATCTCATTTTTAACTCATTTGTGTGCCCCATTTGACCCTTTTAATGCGCTTGTTGGCGATATAAAAAAAAATACTTGTCGCTTTTTTTTCGATGTTTTCTGTTTGCGCAATCTCATCACAATCGGCGTGTTACATCGCGGTACAGATTTGTTAGATTTAGACGACACTAGTTAAACAGAAATTAACATCGACGAGTTAATGATATTTTAAGGCTATACGTCATTAACCATACACTGTACTGTCGTTTTGCTAATATTATAATGAAGAGCTTCAGTTTAACGGTGACTCAGTGGTAGACCGTTGACCTTTGATCCGAGGCATCACTGATTCAGTTCTAGGACAATGGAGTTTATGGTGGACGAGATCGTGTCTGTTGGTTTCCTCAATGTTCTCCCCCATTCTCATCCCACTGATCCTTTCATACGCATTTGTTTTCATAAATGATTTGTCTCCCGTGCAGTTTACATGAGGAAAGCACCCATCACTTTTTGTTGGAAGAGGTTCAAAGTTTAGGTGGAGGGGTACAATAACAAAAGATATAGTGTCTATGTAGTATTGAATGAGTGTTATTCTACAGCCGAAAAAAAAAATTAAGTGCCAACACCTATATTCTCACGAAGAATGATAAAATAAGATTGTTTTTATAAGAAAAGAAAATGTTTTACTTTTCCCACTTATGTTTTCCACTCTTATCATCTTAAGGGTGCTGCCAGTCATTCTGTTGAGGATAAGGAGGGATATCTCATGTTGTTGTGATCATCTACTTCTGGGACTTGAGATAGGACGTCCGGAACTTGGTAATCGTAGTAATATCTGGAAGTTTTTGGACTACTCTTGGTGACTCGAACTATCCTTATTTCTGCATGCAGTGATTTGACTTCTTCAGTGAATTATTATTATTATTATTATTATTATTATTATTATTATTATTATTATTATTATTATTATTATTATTATTATTATTATTATTATTATTATTATTATTTTCATTTCGTAAAACCATTGTTAAGAAGTAAAATTTCCCAGAGGGGAGGAAGTTAATATGAAGCATAATGAAGAAAAAAGGTAATAAGAGATTGTGGTTTCAATTAGAGTTGGAAACATTGATATACATTGCTGCTATAGTTTATAGTGCTGCCACCTACGAACTTACGTTTGAGAAATTGACCTATCGAACCTTGCAGTTATACAAGGTAATTTACTCAGTCAACATGTAATTTATTCCGTTAACATGTAACATTTTTGACAGTGAAATTGTTTCGAAATTGTGTCGAGAAGATGAAAAGTTAAAAAGAAAAGTGTATCGTGGTTTGTATAAGGAATCGGGAACATTATGAGTGCGTGATTAATATTCACTAATTCTAAATTTCAAAACCTTTTTTTTATTGTATATTTTTAGTGAACGTTAAGGTGAGTATTGGTCACCCACTTGGGAATGGCCCCCTCTCCTATTATATTTAAAGTGCATGTAATTATTAGTGTTAGATTTGGTAAAATATTTCGAAGTGATATTTTGAAACTAACGTAACCTCAAAGTTTAATCAAAATTATTTGAAATTTAATGAGTTGTGAGATAAAAGCTAATTTTCGCCTTCCGACATTTAACTGTGATTGCGGAGCAATTTCACAAAGGAATCGGTTTGTTAGTTATTATATATTTATATATGTTGTCCGTTGAATTATTTGTTCTAATAAATCATATATCTCAGTTGAAACTGATTCCTTACAATTTCAAACTATTAAATAACCCTTTCACCAAGTATTGCTTTTCGTAACCACTCGGAAAATGCAGTGTACTTGTCGTTTCTTTGACATGATTGCTGCACAGTACAGATCATGAGTAAGGGTCAAATCTTTAGTTTATTTCAAGTGTTTCTTTGCTAAACAAATATAGTTTTATTAAGAAAGTGTAAAAATGTGTATCGAGTTACGAAGTTTTTTGGGGGGGGAGGGGCTCAAGATCCAGTGGTCCCCTTCCATGGATGTCTCCCTGGCTTACGTGCATACTGTAGGACGTAAAACTGAAACTTTTTCTCTCTCGTATTATCATGTTCTCCTGTATGACGTCAGAGAGAACCAGTGACGGATCTATCCCTGGACCAGGTGGGCCTAGGCCCCCAAGGTTTTATGAATGGCAAAAATAATTTAAGCTATTATTTATATATTTATATATTTTTATTTATATATTTTATATATTTTTAAATATATAAAATAATATATATTTTATATATTATTATAGTAAACTAATGATATATACAGGGTGTCTCAAAAGTTCTCTGATCTAGAATAACTCTGTTATTATAGGAGTCACAACAAAATGTAAGAGGGGAAACCGTCTCCAAATATGATATTTTCAGTTTAAAGTGAAGGAATTTTTTAAATCGGACGACTCGTTTGGGCTGTACACTCTTTATGCGCGCAATGTTAAATGAAAATACAACATTTCCATTTACCTGGATCCACAACATAAGCTAATGAAGTTGGTGTCTTTTACGCTAACGTGTGAATGGCCAGCCTCCGTTTCAAACATGTCCTTGTTCACCATACTCTTTACAAAATTTATCCACCTCCCGGTAAGTGGCAACATTGCATTTTAATTAACATTGGGCGCCTAAAGAGTGTACTGCATAAACAGCTAGTCCGACTTAAAAAAATCCTTCACTTTAGATTGAAAACATCATATTTGGAAACGGTTTTCCCTCTTACATTTTGTTGTAACTCTGATAATAAAGGAGTTATCCTATGTCAGGGGACTTTTGAGACACCCTGTATGTCATAGTCTGGATTCTGGCTGGCTTCTCCAGATTTATACCTTCTAGATCCGTCACTGAAGAGAACCAATTTCGGAACGACAGCTCCAAAAGGTTGGCGTCTACTGTATGTGATAACTACCATTAGTGTTCAACCTCAATGAGGTTAAGAGGGGTCCTCACCGTACATCTCTTCTCTGATGTAAATACTAAGAACATACTGAAACATTTAATGCAGCTGACTGTATATTTGACACAACAAATAGCCACCTGTATGTACCATACGAGGTGATTAATCATCCCATTTCGTGAGTACGTACGAAAGTATATGACAAGAACAACGGGATGAAAGTGTAACCAGAAAAATAACCATGTCATTTACATAGACAGGAAAAATTAGATAATTTATAGAGATCTCCCGTCCGGCAAAAAGAAATAAAACCCACTAATACGAACTTGACACGAATATTAATGTTTAATTCTTGTCTTAGTAATGACTGTTCCCGGTTTTTTTTCCACCCCAGTCTAACAGCGATCTCGATGGACATATTGGAGAACAGACACATTACGTATGCGACATTTATGAGATGTTCAGTTGTTAGTCACAAGCCAGGCTCCATTATACACGGATGCAATACATACATGTACCACAAGCCATTTGATTATAACTGTTCTTTTCCTGCTCTAATATAACATATCCTATATGTTCCATCTCTGTTATTGTAACTTTATGTGCCTATGTGTGGAGTGGACATATATTTAATGAAAGTTCTGAATCATACCCTGGTTTGGATTTTATATGATGACTGTCATAGTTTGATGTTCACATAAACAATACAGGAGTGTTTCTCAACTGGGGGACGCATATCTCTAATGGATCCTGGGATCAGATTTAGTAGGCTGTATACATGGACTGTCATTTTGAAACATTTCCTTGTAACAGTGCCTTTCCTTCCGAACTCTGCCTACTTCTTCACGATGGTACAGATTGCTCGAATAACAGTTCTGTGAATGGATGAGTAAAATAAAAATTCTACAAATATTATTCACTGTTTAGCAAAAGAACTGTGTCCATATTGCAATCGATACTTTTCATTAAGCAAAACAAAATTATTTGCATGAATATAAAATATAATGCTCAGTTTTTGAGGAAGTTAAGGTAAACGAATTGGTACGAGAACTGATGCTGTATGACTAACCATGTCACAGGGTACGTAGGCAGAAATGTATTTCGGGAGGGGACCACATTCCATATGAGGATAAATTATATTAACATTTATAAAAATAACCCCTAAAATTAGACTAAAGATACAGAAAAGTCGGAATTTCAGGGGAGGTCCGGACCCCCAGGACCCATAGCTTGGCTACGTCTTGCATGTCACTTATGTAAATGAAACTAATGCTGAAATATACCTCCCCGAAAACTCTTCGTTATGCCGCTGTCAGAAGGACGATATAGAATATACTATGGTTAATGAGGTCTCGAGTTCAATTTCCGGTGGCACTCGGTCGAAACATTGTAAAAGCCTTTTCAAGCCAAGCATCCTGAGTGAGGTTTCCCTCATTCACACGAGGTAAATGTCGGGATGGTACCTAACTTATAGGTCCCAGGCCGCTTCCTTCCTTCCCTTTTCCCGGATAGTGTGCTCGCCGAGGGAAGTCATCCCTCAAACGTGACGGGCTAAATGGCCTTAGATGCCGACAGCGCAGAAATCGAATTCCTAATACTAATCCTATGGCTAATGAGAAAAAGAAAGTTGGATTGGATTGGAATTGAATTTCCCATTCACATGTAGCTCCAATAGCGTGCAATACTGTACCATTATACATCACTGTTATGTTTAGTAATAATAGTGCATTTTAAAACTGTGCACACTTGTATATGGTGCTATTTATAATAAAATATTTTTATACTGAGTTGACAACACTGCTTCACTTATGTCAACACTGTTTATGGTTTTCGATAGGGCATTTTGTTCTCACTATATTGTGCAACTTTTGATTTGATTTTTGAACGGTTTTCAAAATATATACTTAAACGTGCATAATTCCATGATATAATTCTTTGGATATTCAAATTTTAAAGCTTCCTAGCTCCTATCCTTCTGGTCCTTAGCACCTTAAATTTTGCTCAAGTTCATTTCTCATGATGCTGTATCAGATGTGCTATGTGGCAATCAGATTTTAGCGACAACTTGTGGGACCCTCCCGTGTTAGTGGTCTGTTCCCTTAAGGTAGTTATCCATATATAATTTACTACTATTGAAACAAAGATTGTACGGGTTACACACTTCGCCGTTAGATGGCAGCAAACATCCTCCATATACCAGTTTCGATATATCCCTCGTCTCAATTCTGATTTTTTTTTTTTTTTTTTTTTTTTTTGCTTGCCTTGTCTGCCAACACCAGCAGGAGAATATAATCCTCTTTACTGCCGTTCTCTTCTAAGCTCTTCCGCATACGTTTATGTTAATAGTCGTACATTCTACGAAGCACGTAAATTGTACACATGGCTCAGTGATTCTATTTTTCAGGTGAGCAACATCAATAATTTTACACTGGCACGCAATAACTTCCAAGTGACGTCAGAGATAAATATCCAGAGAGGTCCGAGGATCATGGGGCCAAGCAACTGTTCCACTTTGACCTATCCATGTACCTGAGAATTGTTCATTAAGCCACCTGACAATGTTGGTACCATAATGCATCGGAACGTCATCCTGTTGTCAATATTTGAGAAGTGTAACAGTTGTCAGGTAGATCTTCGTTTAACAAATGTGGTATAACAATGTTTACCAGCATATCTCGATATGTCGCAGCGTCGAGAGTTCTATCAATAAGGATCGGTCCAATAACTATCTCATCCCATATGCTGCAGCGTACAATATTACCTTATCTATACATTGTGTCTTTTCAATGTGGATTTCAGTCAGCCAAGTACCGAATATTCTGCCTGTTTTCTTCGCTTATAACAAAAAAAAAAAAAAAAAAAAAAAAAAAAAAAAAATTAGCTTCAACACTAAAAACAATGTAATATTGTAAACAGTGTATCACTTGCTCTTAGCTCCAAAGCTCACTCACAAAATTCTTTCGTAGGTCAGGTCATCATCGGAAAATTTATACTGAAGGTGTATCTCATAAGCGGCCACTCTTCCTACTCAAAATTCTTTGGACATTTTTGACTAGCACCATTTTTATTCGATGAACGTCGCTGACTCATTCTCAAACTCTTTAGTCTAGCGGCGTTTTCCGAAAAGGGGCCTAGAATTTAGTTAAGGGGTACAACATGTTACCGAGTACCAACTGATATATTTTCATTTATGAGTCCCTAGAGAACATGAAACGGCTTGTTGGAATTCTTGAATTTCTAAAATTACGCCAGGAGCCGGCATTTTGTAAAGTGATGGCAGTTGTCAGAAATACACTACTTTGTCTATAAACATACATGAAAAGCGTTCAATATATGTATATTTAATATATGTTTGTATGATATGAGGTTGTATAAGTTAAAACAAATTATTTAAAATGTGATACTAAGACGCATAAAATATATTTCTATCTGCGGCCAAGAATTTTCAAAATGGCCGTCGTATTTTTAATTAGCCAAGTTTGATGTCAAACAATATGTTTAAAGGGATGCAAAATTCAATGAAGATGTTTAAAATGAAGGAAAAAGCATGTGAAACAAGATTATGAATATTTGTTCATCAATTTAATATTATGCAAACACTCACATGTTGCACTACTGACTCAATTTCAAATAAGGGGGGCGCGGTGGCTCAGTGGTAGAGCCTCCGGTGCTTGGGGTCCATAGTTCGATCCCAGCTCGCGCCGTGTGGACTTTGTGGTGGACAAACACCGCGCTCGTGGGTTTTCTCGGGGTTCTCCCGTTTCCTCCCACTTTCTTCATTCCACCATTTCACTCATTTCTCATTATCACCGTCTCCTTTAGCCTAACCGGCAGAATCGTGGGACGTTAAACTTAAAGATTTCATTTCATTTTCAATTTCAAATAAGGGGGCCGCGGTAGATCAGTAGTACAGCGTTCACTTCTGGTGCATGAGGTCTCTGGTTCAATCCCAGCTCCCGCCAAGTAAATTTTATGGTGGACAAACACCGTATGCGTAGGTTTTCTCGGGGTTCTCCCGTTTCCTCCAACTTTCTTCATTTCATTTATCTTTCATCATCACCGTCTTCTTTAGCCTAATCGGCATAAAAGTGGGACGTAATACTCAAAGATTTCATTTCATTTCATTTTCAATTTCAAATAAAAGCCTTTTCTCCGAAATCGCTACTATGGCACTATGTGGTAATCATTATGTATAACAGCAGATAAATATTAATAATATGACTCAAATGAGAACAGATACAGAATTTACACACAATAGCTAGTCCATAAGTATGAATTGTCACTTTTCGATTATACAATTACTTTTTTTTAAATATTAAAGCTCTTTATGTTTTAATTTATTTTCAGGTTCAATATTCTTAATTGAAGATGGAACCAGCAATTGTTTTATCTTCTAGATAAGGAGCTCATACATCTCTGAAGCCGAAGAGGTGCGTCATTTGCTAAAGCGAAATATGTGATGGTCTAACAAGCTTAGGGAACGAGGTGTCCTGAAACTGAAAGAAGCTGTAAAGAATCGTATCAAGTAGTATTACCAGAAAAATGTAGACATTTTGGATAGACTTGAAGAAATTGACTTAGAAGCAGAGTGGAATACAATGATTTTGTAATTTTTTTTAACCATCGTAGCTGCTATTTTGACATAACCAACAAAACTAATATCAAGGGATTACAAAGTAAGTTCGAAAAATGTCACAAAACGCCACTATCACCTGCTACCACAAAACAGGCACATCTATTATATGAGACCCGCGGCTAGTTACCTGTCGCATTGTTCAACCGTTTTACAAATACCTTTGTGTGTTCTGTCAAATTGACAGTGGGAAACCAACAAAAATTGTTGTGACCAAACCCATGCCAGATAGAATACTAGAAAAATAAAGAAAAGATGAAACTCTTTAATTGTCGATTATCAGGAATGTTTAATTTGATCGCAGGCGAACCTAGATACCGTCCTCCCTGCTATGTGAAGAAAAACAGACAGTACCAAAACAGCGATATCTTTAACAAACTTATCCATATACTCAATACGGCTGCTGTTGTGTTTGCATCAGTTGCACTTCGTCGTCGTTTGGTTCGAGGTAAATCTTGCACATTTTCAATTGCATTAAATTTGCATATGAGTTCTCTCAGGACACTATCGCGTCGACACGTTCTGTCATCGAGTGTCGATTAGGATGTCACGCGCTCGTCAGCTGCTATTACTGGTAAATTGCGTCCTCCAACCAAAAGAATTACTTCTATTCTTACTTCACGAGCTAACAATTTGACGTGTCGTCTGCAAGAATCAAAGTTGAAAATAGCAGTTTTTATGGTCACACAACGCTTCGTAAATCGTTGCTTAGCACCTACGTAAAGGAGCATACAAAATATGAAAATGGAACAAAAAACATAAAACATATGCAACTGGTGCGGCGAACTGCTTAGAAGGGAACGGCGGCCATGTGGAACATGCTCTGTGATGGTGTTTGTTTACTGTTTTTGTGATTTACAGATGTTATCGCCAGTGTTCGAATCAGGCCGGTAGCCAGCCCAAAAATGTAAGGGGGCCCGGCTGAAGTTAGGGGGGGCCCGATCCAACCATTTATAGTTCATCACCATATTATAGTGCATTTGCAAGCCTACTGTGAAAATTTTAGGGGGGCCAGAGAAAATTTAGGGGGGGCCAAGCCCCCTAGACCCCCTGGATACGGGTCTGGTTCGAATTGGGGTGAAAAAAGCAGAGGCGGTATGTTTTGTTACAATTTGAACTCGACATACCGGTTATCTAAATGTTGAAATACAGTGAGGGTATCTTGTGTAAAAGATTGCATTTTTATTTATACAATAACCGAAAATCACTGGAGAGCTTCTCTTTACTTACGGGGAAGGGGGGGGGGGCAAGGAGAGACTTTAATTTTTTTTCTCCAGAAAGTTGTTAGCGAGGGATCAAACATATCCCCTTATGTTGTATTATACAGAATTATACACGAAAATGCTCAAAAACAGTTTTTATAATAATTTAATGCGGGAAATCTCCCGGACCCCCCACTCGACTGACAGGTATTCCAAATCCCCGGAAGAATCGCCCCCCCCCCACAGCAGACAACCTCTAAATCCGCCTATGTTTAAAACAACAGTTATACGTACTTACATAAGAAAGAAACAATTCAAAATGGAACATCAAAATAGAACTAGATGAACTTTTTTGAACCTCATTTTAACAACAAAACTAAGGAAAAAGATGTCGGTGTTGTCAACTTAGAAATTTTTGCTACATAAGAAATGAACTCTTTTTACATGGAAAGCTATTCGTCAATTACTGTGTATAAAAATGGATTTATTAAAGGTATTCTTCAGTGACGGTATGTCTTGATCACTGAAAAATCAGAAGCGGTATGCCTTCATCACTGAAAAACCAGAGGCAGTATGGCATACCACCGCATACCGTCTCACTTCGACCACTGGTTGTCGCTCAAGGATGAATGTGGTTGCTGTAGTGTTACAAAATGTGTTTTCAAACATAATCTTCCTTTCGAAACACCCTGTAGAGTCCAAACTCTATCCTAAAATCGTTATTAAGTGCACCGCCGTTACAGTTATCATTGAATAAATAACACAATCCAGTTTCTTGTTGAAAGAAAGTGTGACTTGATATAGCCTATCACATGACCATTGCTATTTGAAATAACGAAGTTGAATTTAATATGGCTACCACAAATGTGGTGGACGACGATCATAATAACGACATAAATGTTTCCCTCTGTCCCTAATACATATACCATTTGACTTCAGATTCATCCCATACACAGTTGGTTAGTAAAATATCTAGCCTGCTCTACACCAGGTGGGGGTATTTAAAATATATATATATATATATATATATATATATATATATATATATATATATATATATATATATATATATATATATATATATATATTGTACCCCATTTATGCACTTACACATACTTCGATCACAATGAAATATTTCCGAAAAAAAAAAGTATTATGAACCATTCTTGTATTAAATTTTCTGGTCTACAAATTTTCTAACAACTACTGTTCTTGTCGTAGGACCAATAATTTACAGAATTTTTCCGAAAAAATCTTTAGTTCCGAAAAAACCTTTGACCTCTATAAAAGGTTTAGCAAGGGTCAATTCGTTGGGAATTTTCGATAACGTCAATATGAAGGGCAACAAAAATGCAGCTTTTTTGAGAATTTTTCCACAAAAAAGTATTTTTTTCTTTTAAAGTATAATTTGACTGAACTAGCAGTTTTAATTGCGTTGCTAGTTATCAGCAAGGCAATATGTTAAGTAAATGCGCTATAAGTAGCATTGAGATAGTAGCTACACCTGGCGAGGGAATTTCTAATTACAAAACAAATTTTCTTGTTCCGTTCTTAATGTAAACGAAAAGGCGAAAACCGGTATCGAGTGTGAGATTTTCTTTCGTTTATTGGACCGTGTTTTGTTTATTCTCTCAGTTTTAATTAGAACAATATCCTTAGTAACAACATTTAAGTCCCTGAATCTCAACAGTTTCCACTTAGAACAAACAAAAAGAGAGAGAAAGAGAGAAAGAGAAATGCTCCTCAATCGAAGGCATCCATTTTAACCACTTTGTTTAAAAGGGTTATATCCCGTCTTTATTTTCGTCGCTTTCAACGAACGTAAGGGTTATATTGCTTTTAACTTTGATCACATAAACACCCTTACTAACACTTTTCACCTGCTTTAATTTTAGATAGTACAAGAGCTGTTTTCATTAACCCTTTGCTTTCGAAATGAAACTAAACTGTTGCGAACACCTCACAGAAGGGTATTTCTATCCCCCCAGGGAAATAACAGAACTCTTTGATCGTTACTGTAAGAATACTCTTCAGTCGAAGCACATTATTTATATATTCTTTTGATATATATAACGGGTGTTTTAAAAGTTAGGATATTGCCTTTTATCTCTCTCACTCTCTATGTCTTTTTAAACAAGTATTTGTGTAAAATGCTAATACAAGTATTCCAATGATTGCATTTTAAACTAGGGATGGTATTAAGACTAGTCTCGGGTCTCGTCTCAGTTTGATAGCGGTCTCGATTTGATCAGCAGATGCTTGTCTCGATCTCGGTCTTGTGTCGGGGACCAGGTCTCAATATGGTCTTGGTTTCGTCTCGAAATAAATTGTGTGAAATTTAACATGTGTAAGTAGTATCATCTGACAGTCTGTCGTTTCTTATTTTTGTTTTCTCACTTCAATCTTGGCTGAAGAATTATTGTAGACCGTGTACCTATTCATAGGTAAGTGTTTAACCTCCTGTTTCTTTGTATGTGTGTTCGCGGATTCATTCTTTAGCAGTTGTATTAAGTCTTGAATAAAACCCGAATGTGATCCAGATATCAATTTTAAGCAACAGATATTGTCTCAAATAGCCTCAATTCTGATTATACAATTAAATTTTATTCATTCAACTTCAATACTATAGTTTATTTCGTTCCCGTTGAATCAGTGTTATTCAATTACACATAACAGACAATGTAAAAAAAAATGAAATGAAATCTTTAAGTTTTACGTCCCACGATTATGCCAGCTAGGCTAAAGGAGATGGTAATGATGAGAAATGAATGAAATGGTGGAATGAACAAAGTGAAAGGGAACGAAAGAACCTCGAGAAAGCCCACATATACGGTGTTTATCCACCACAAAGCTTACTTGGAGCGAGCTGGGATCCAAAACCAAGGACCTTATGCACCAGAGCAACTCATTACCGCTGAGCTATCGCTACCTCAACCATACAATGTGTTAAATCAAATTTCAGTAGAAATATTGGAATTTGTGGCACAAACTACCGTCCACGTAGAGACAAAGAAAGAAAGAAAGAAAGAAATGTTTGTAGCACTTTTATTGGTTGGTAAAAAGTTTTTTTCTTTCTTTCTTTCTTTTTTCTTTCTTTCTTTCTTTCTTTTTTCTTTTTTTCTTTCTTTATTCTTTTTCTTTTTTTTTTGTTACATAGCATTAATAAGACCAAGGCTTCAGGTGGAGGGTGAGTGAGACCAAGGCAGCATTTGAAGAGAAATTAAATGCCTGGAGAGGAGTAAAGGGCTTAGAATTAAAGCCTGTGACAAACATCTTGGCATTTCAGCTAAACGAATAAAATGCAAGCTCTGACGCGATGTTGCCAAGTGGTAAAGGGGTGTAGCTATGACTAAGTAGAGGAAATACAGTGCGATCAGGTGGTAGGGGATAGACGTGGATGTGTACAAAATAAAAGTCGCAATACCGAAGACCTCTCATTTGCTATCAGCATTTAAAAGGAATTTGGGAGCGCCGCCTTCAAATGCCAAGATGTTTGTCACGCCGTTTCCTAAAACCAAGACAGAACATTTACATTGTCCTTTCGGGGAAAATGTAATCAAGAATACAAAAATATGACTGGACGAGGAAAAGGTGGTAATGACGAGGAAACTCGAGTACTTGGGATCAATACTGCAGGAAAATGGAGGAGTAGAAGAAGATATAAATAGTAGAATTAGCAGCGGCTGGACAAAATGGAGAGAAGTGGCTGGAGTATTGTGTGACTGTAGAGCACCAAGACTTGCCATATTATACAGAGCATAATGTTGGACGACGAAAAAGAGAGCTGTACAGAAGTTGCATGTTGCGGCGATGAAGATAGTACGCTGGATATTTGTGGAGGGACACGGAAGGACAAAATTAGGAACGACGTGATCCAAGGAATAGCAAAGCTGAGAAAAGTGGTAGAAACACTGCAAGATATTAAATTTAAACGGTTTGGGCACGTAAGAAGAAGACCTTTGGAGTACATAGCTCATCGAGAGAATGCTATAGAGCTGAATGGAAAACGAGCCCAAGGTTGGTCAAAGAGGTAAGAAGATTGTGTTAAGAATGTTGTGGTGTAGAGTGTTGTGACAGCGGATATGACACAAGATAGAAACAAGTGAAGGACAACGATCCCAGCTAACTGAGAAGAAAAGCTTAGAAGAAGAAAAAGAAGTTTTATTGTAAAGTATTGGTTAATAATTCTAACCAATTCTTTAGTTTGATTTGATGCTTTTTTGTTTTTTCATAATCTTTCCGTACCCTATTTCGCAATTTCTCCATCATCTTTCCTCCAATCTCATGACTTTACCCTTTGTTTCAAGGGAAAATTGATACCATTTACTTACACGAGGGACTGTGGTTGTGACAATTACGCTCACACACTTAATTAATTGTTCATATATTCAAATTAAAACATCTTTATATGTAAATTCAATTTATTTTAAAAAAGTCAAGGAAAATTTTATTTTGTTTCATTTAGCAGCCAAGCGAACCTCTTTCATTTGTCCCAGGTAAAGAAGTTTCTCTGCTTTTCAGAAAAAAAACATAAGACGGTAACCGCACTAATAGACCACCCATTTTTCTACCTCGCCAGTAAACGGTAATGGAATTTGCTATTGTTACTCCAGCCATACTGTCGCACTACCAAAGTACCTCCATATCGCAAATATCACGTCACAGACACACAGGAACCAAAATTTTTTATCTACAATCTTCGCAAGTGCTTCTGAAACTCTTTAACATCACGTACTAGCCCAGAAGAGACGCTAGAGACCCAAGCCAAATTATCAACCGATTTTTGGGAAATGGTGTCACGAACTTAAAGCGGCGAATCAGAATCCGAAATTCAAAATTCACAAAGAGAAGAATGAAGCGTCTATTTTTTTAAAAAAATAAAGAAAGCTGGGAGAACGCCCACACGGAAGAGAGGTTACTCTAAGTCGACACTTCATCGTGAAAACATCACCAACACGCGATTCATAAGCGTACGTCAACTCATATGTACATATATATATATATATATATATTTAAGTGTTTAAATTTCAGAAAAATGGCTAGCTAGACACCCGTTAGCAGCCAGTTACTTAAACCACGCGTTATCCACAGCAACTTCGTCGTTACAAGATTATTTATACAAATATTTAAAACATCGACAGATAGACATAATTCTTATCATCTTACGGTAACGCTACATAAATGGTGATGTTGAAGTGAGTCTGTGATTCTATATACGTTGATTTCCCGCATAAAGTGCAAAGACAGGAAAAGTAGTGCGATGTATGGCGGATATATATATAAACTGTGCGAGTGAAATTTAAGTGCAGATGGATTTGATAAGTGACGCATCGTTGCATTTCAACAACATGGAGATGAAGGACGGAGACACGGGTTCGATCCCCGATACTCGAGACAGATGCCTTGCCACAGGAAGACCCAGACGCTTCAGACAAACGAGGACCTCTTCTCCGGGAGTTGAATCCAGAGGACAGCGGGGTCTGAGAAGGGACATTAGGAAGCATTGTGACGGTCAGTTAAGTACAGTGCAGTTTTCTTCTGAAGTGTGGAAATATAAGCGGAAAGACTTATTAAGGTAGGACAAAGTATTCTGTTATTTTCTTTATTGAAGAAGGACTATGGCCAATATTTCCGTGATTCGTGATCTCCATACTCACCTTTTCCTAGAAACTTCGGGACATTGTTTATTCATACGGAACTGTCCGTAAACATTTAGAGCATTTTTTTTCTTTCTTTTAAAAAGAAGTAAACAAATAGCCTAATGCCTTGGTTGCATTTCCAAAATTAATTCACTGATATAGGAACTGTTAATTTCATTCTTGAATAAGTACCATAAAATTTTTGATTATTTTACTAGTGAAATTTGTATACATTGATTTGATCTTCAATCATGCATTTATTTGTAATCGTAATGTGTCAATATTTAGATCCTTGAAGCCGTCATTATAATCATTTATATGCAATCCAGTATTTATTTATATCAAGTATGAATTATTTCTCTTTTAAACATAAATCGCGTTTAAGATGTGTGAATGTAATGTAATTTCTGTTTTGAGTAAACTATGATTTAGCGTCAAAGTCTAGTTTTTCAAATTTTAACATTTGTATAGGTTGTGTTAGGGAAATATGTGTCAGAGCGGTAAACAGGCTTAATATGATTTTATTGTAACTTGTCAATTTTTATTATACTCATTCTTAAAAGAAACAATCAATATAAAGCTTCCAAAGACGTGCTATGTTGAGTAAGTTTCAGACAAATAAGTGTAAATACTCTTATCTCGTAATATCGTTAGAGTCTCATAAATAAGGAAAACAACTTAAGATACTCGAGTAAATCCCTTCGGAGGTACCTATCTGAGCAACGAACGCAGATAGGGTCCATAGCTATGGAGAAACGTGTATTCGCAAAATAAGGAATCAGTGAGAAAATCAGAGAGTGTCGACAATATAATTATTTTGATCAATTGGCCAAACTATAATAATGGTAGTACTATATATATATATATTTCTGTGTAGTGTACTTGAATATGAAATATTTGTGTAGTTAGTGTTGTGTAACGATTTTTATTGTGAATTGTATTATTTACCAACTGATATAGTATGTGTACAAAGCTATGTTTTGTTTATGCAAATCTTTTAATATTGAAAATTCATTAGAGTTCATTAGAAACAGTGCACTAAATTTTCTCAAAAGCATACTATCGCTTCTAAACTATTTCTCCAGTAAGTCTTGCAAGCAACCTAAACCATTAATTCTTTCATTCCGCAATCCGATTCTTAAACTTATTTCCATTTCTTTTATTAATAAAAAGAGGTAGTAACTGTGGGCGAATTACTTAATAGTCGGTTATGTCTGGGAGGAAAACAATAAATCATTTTGCTAATTAATATTCAGTTTAATAGAAATTTTTGTTTGTATAACTACGTCATGGTAATTATAAAGAATCGAATATTGTCAGTTTAGTTGAGTAGAAATAGATTGTTGCTAAATTTTACAGTCAAGATTGAATAATTTGAATATTACGTTGTACAGTGAAGAATGTGTTAAGAGAAATCATATTATTTGGTCAAAACAGTCAAAAGTCTGATTCATTTTCCGTAAAGTCAATTAATTCATTTTTTTTGTAAATCCAAATTAACTTTCTTGTTGATTTTTGTAGATATCACCTTATTTCTCGTTAAATTTATTAAAAGTCTATTTGACGTTAGAACCAAAGCAGTTATGTGGTTATCATTTCAAAGATATGCCTATTTCTTTAACCGTTATTAGCATACCTAGAAGAACAGAAGAAGTTGAAGCACGGTTACATTGACCATCAGAAATTTTTATCTAAATTAACTCATTTTTTTAAAAAAAAACTTTAAATTAAACTTTCCTTGTTTGTTGCTTTTTAACTATTTTTGCTATCTCCACACACTTCGGTGACAGAGTGATAGTCAGTGTAGCCAACTGAACAAGCCATTAGCGAAAAATCTTTCTTTCAGCTTTGCAGCTTGTGAGATTTTTGCTCCGCATGTTTAAATCACTTAACTATTAACTACGCACCTGTTTTCCTAGCGCCTTGGAGACACCGTTATGGGGAAAACAGGATCGATTAGACATTAGGTCATCTTTCGTTGTATATATATCATTTTTTTTTTAATTCCAAACCATCTTAGCAAAACTGTATTTTTACCTTGGAGAACTGAAGTTCGAGCCCCGTGGAGTCAACTTCAATTCTCCAAACTCTCATTCATTTTTTTTAAATGTTATTTGTGTAATAGGCAGATGAGTTGCCACTCATCAATACCATTCACTTTTCAAGTACAAGGTCAGGTATTCATTTTTCTGATGCATATTAGGCTCATCCGTGAGTGCCTTAATTATTCATTCTAGTGCAGATTAAATATGCAAATTAGAGATAAGGAATCGAATTCCGAAAACAATACGTTTCATATTCCTCGTCGCCCGAATACGTAAGATCTGCTTATTCGTAATATCACGCAGTAATTCTATTTGGCAGCCCGAGCAGAAATTTTCCTTTAATTATTAGTTATTTTCAATCGTTGCAAAACTTAACGCCCGAGACAATAACATTATCACTACAAAACTTGGCTTCCAATACAGGAACCCCAGTGTTACAAGAAATGGCTTCCCGAACAGGAACCCGAATGCGTAGTTAATCTTATTTGAAGGACCAACATGCGTAGTTAATTTTATTTCAGGACCGAAAAGCGTAGTAAGCGATAAAAAAAAAAAGTAGGAAATTTAGTTTGGAGAAGCATACATAGTAAATTTCGAACAGCGAACGAAAACAGTAATCAAGTCTATTACGTAATACTAAAATTAAGAATGGGAAGCGTGATAGGAAATTAGGTAACTTTGTATTCAAAGAATCATTATTTCGAGATTACCCGTAGGGAACGATTAAGCGTTCTACTCCCCCTCGCAACCAATTTTATTTCATTTCAGCACATGCGTAAATAATAATAATAATAATAATAATAATAATAATTGTTCTTACCTCATGTTTGTTTGTTGGTTTGTGTGATTGGAAGAGAAAAGAGATACACCATTTTCTTTGTTAAAAAAAAAGAAGAAAAGAAGGAAAGAAGAAAACAAAAAGGTAATGCACCAGGTAAGCGATTAATATAAGTGAACATGCAAATTTTTGGCATATTGATGCATAAATTTAGCTAAGTTTGTTTCTAGTGAATAACATTAGTATTAATATAATTATATAGTCATATATATATATATGTTTAGAATAGGTTAGATTTAATACTTTTATTTACACGTGCATTTTATTACTTAAATATTATTGTGTTTTAGATATTTTATCTGTTAATTAATACACTATTTGTATATGCACATGAATATACATGTGAACAAAAAAAAAAAAAAAAAAAGAATGAACTAAGTTGTTGTGGAAAACGTGTGGTGATAAAGTAGCTTGGCATGCTACATTGATGAAATAGTAATATTTTTGCGTATTAAGGTGAACTTAGAGTACGAAATTTAGAGTGATTGACAGCATAGGTCAGATAATTAGAATTAATTTTAGACAAATTTTAATAAGAATCATTCTGACAATCCAGTTATTTAAGTCTACTTGCAGATGCCCCAGTTGAGGCCATCTACCTTGAGGCAACGACCAAGAAACAGAATGTCTGCCATGGAAGAAGCACAACGTTGTCGCACGTGTGGACGTGACCTATGGGAACAGGATTTGGATCCCACGGATGAGGCTCGAAATTGTCCTGAATGTGGTGACCAGAGGAATACAAGTCCAGTTATGGAAAATGATGTCACTCAAGGAAGTAGAGACAACATTCAACAGCATCACAGGCCGAACAGCACTAATGGCGATTTTCAGGAATCTCTTCTATCAGCGTTACATGAGTTCATGAGACAACAAAAAGAAGAAAACAAGAAAAACGAAGAATTTAGAGAAGAACAGAGGAAGAAAAACGAAGAATTTAGAGAAGAACAGAGGAAGAATATAGAAGAACAGAGGAAGAATATAGAAGAACAGAACAAGAAAAACGAAGAATTCAGAGAAGAACAAGATAAAAAACTTGACAAGCTCATGGAAAAACAAGACCATTTGGCAGAAGACCTCTCGAGGAAACTACAGGAGCAAGCCAGGAGGCTGGACGAACACGAGAAGTCGAACAAGGAAGCGCTGGAGGACTTCAAGCGCACCATCTCCCAAAGTCTGGAGGAACAGAGAGAGCGGCAGCACAGGCAGTTGCAGGAGACAGAAGAACGTCTCACGGCACAAGCTGGCCAAATGGAAGAGAGGATGGTCAGGCAAATGGAGGAAAGGCAGGAACAGGTCCTAGAAGATATGCAGCGCATGCGGATGGACTTGGAGACGCAGACCCAAGCACAAAGGATAGAGCTGCAGACAAGGATGGAGAATATTGAACATTCCATGACTGTACGACAAGAGGAGCTAATAGAGAGCCTCACTAATCAGAGCACCAGGATTGAGGAACTCCGGCAAATCCAAGAGGTCGAACGGGAGAAAGCAGGAGCTATTCAGCAGACGGTGGACCAACTGACAGCATCCCTAACGGAGAAGATGTCCGAGTTGGTAGAAAGGAGAGTTGGGGAAGCAGTAAGAAACATACCTCAACCCGCCTTCTCAGAACCCCCTCGAAGGACTCCAACGCCTCCGGTTTCAAATCCAATTTTAGAAGACCTCAGTCAAGGGAATCAGGAGAGTGGAAGATCTGTGGACTCTCACGTTAGCTGCAGAAGTTTTCTTCGAGCTCCTAAAATAGATGAATTGCCATCGTTTGACCCGGATACGGATGTGGGACTGCCATCAACCTTCCTTGAGCGGTTGTTGGATGACTGCAGGCTATACGGAATAGCGCAGGAAGAACTTCTCCACATAATTCCACGTATCCTACGTGGAGCAGCAAAGATGTGGATAGACAATCACATCCAACAGTTCAGAACTTTTGAAGACTTCCGTCGTGCCTTTCTGAGGAATTTCCAAAGCGAAGCCATTATTCAGCGAAAGCTCACTCGCCTCAGAAACACACGCTATAGGGCTGATTCACGTAAGTCCCTGCGTGAATTCTTTTGGGAGCAAGTCAAGGCGTTCCGGGAACTAAGTCCTTCTATGTCAGAAGCGGAAGTTCTCTCAAACGTGAAGAACATGTTACCGTTACGTATCCAAAGGCAGCTCATCGGAGTTCAGCTGGAGGACACGGAGCAACTGTCAATGATCCTCTGGGACAGCGAAGAGCTGGACAGGATAGAGAGTTTCCAGAGAGACCGAAATGCCCAAAGGAATAACAGGGGTACGACAGGCCAACGGAGAGTACAGCATGTGCGTAGGCAGTCAACGGAGGAAACCGTATATAGGGACTCCGGAAATAGAAGACAACGGAACCATCCTTATCGAAGAGAGGACAATCGATTGCGCAACACTCACCAGCCATCACAGCGGACAGATGAAGACAGTTCCGGCAGCGAGAGAAGTACAGGAGCACCGACAAGAGGTCACGCGGAGCGCCGTTTCCGCCGCAATCAAAGAAACAGAGGAGACAGGCCAAGAACTGAAGAGAGACAAGTCCGACAAGTGACCACGCATCGAGGGAACAGCTCGGAGCGAAGAGGTCACACGAGAGGAAACAATCGTGGGTCACGAGGGAGAGGTAGCAGTACACCAGA
Organism: Thermobia domestica; assembly: GCF_964235325.1. NCBI lineage: Eukaryota > Metazoa > Arthropoda > Insecta > Zygentoma > Lepismatidae > Thermobia > Thermobia domestica. The sequence goes on along the minus strand of NC_137466.1, from coordinate 195,957,924 downwards.
CAGCATCAATGCTACCAACCCACTGGTCCTGCAGGCAGAGCAGCAGCAGGAAAACTAGAACTTGACCGCCAACGGTCCAGGGTTCGGGTTGACGGTCAGTCTCAGTCTGCTAGAAAGGAACCCAATAAAGTAGTTGACACCGATGTGGAAGGAAATGAAACAGCAGTGAAGATAAGAATTAATGCAGAAGGCAGATGTTGCACAGAGACTAATCAAAGAAACGTTGTAGAGCAAACACAAAAGAATACTGAGCCTCAGAAGATGAATGTGCATGTCTCTGCCACTTGGCTTACCTCTGATGATAATGAGAATGAACAAGAGGAAGATGAAACACAACGATATCAAACACCCAGGATAGAAGTCGTTATAAACCAACATACCTTCGAGGCAATTCTGGATACGGGCAGTGAAGCTACGTTGATTACGGAGTCTACTTGGAAAAAGATATCGGCAGATGTTCGCAACCCGACATTGCGACAAGCACAGGAGATCAGATTAGTGGATTTCACGGGGAGGTGTCAATCCAGAGCAATCGGTCGTGCAGTAATACCGATTGAGCTCTCGGAGATGGAGATTGCGTTGGAAGTATTGGTAGTTAAACGACTCAACGCACCCATTCTCCTGGGCGTGGACTTTCTGTACCGTGTACGCGCCGAGCTAGATTTCAATCGCTGTGAGCTGCGAGCGGATGCAGAACCCGCCAACATAATCCGCAAATTCCTACCTATGTCAAGAATGGAAGAGGAACTTTGCGTAGAGAAAGATCTTCAAATTTCAAATGTAACCAAAGACGAATTAATGCAAGAGATTGAAGAAAAAGTGCGTGCAGCCAACTTACCCTCGCACATTGAGGCACAACAACTTCAAGATATCCTTCGTAATCACTGCTCAGTATTTTCTGATCGTCCAGGACGCTGTAGGGTGTATCAACATGATATTGTTGTTGAAACAGAGGAGGCCATAGTTTCCAAGATATATCCGGTTGCATTAGCACACAGAGATGAAGTGCGTACGCAACTTAAGCAAATGCTTGAATGGGACATTATTAGGCCTTCAAAATCCTGTCATTTGAATCCACTGCTGGTTGTACCTAAAAGTGATAAAACTCTACGTCTATGTGTTGACTTTAGATCCCTAAATAGGCATACCAAGGTGTTACAGACACGACCTCTGGAAATTCAGGAGATACTGCAGAGATTCCACGGTGTGAAGCATTTTGCAAGAATAGATATGAACTGTTCTTTCTGGCAGCTAGAACTGACTGAACGCTCGAAACCCTATACCGCCTTCCCATTTGAAAACAAATTGTATGAATTTCAAGTCATGCCATTTGGACTTTGCAATGGGACTCAATCCTTTACGAATGCGATGAACTTGGTATTAGGGGATGAGGTTCAGGACTTCACCATTTGTTATGTGGACGACCTCCTATTCTTTTCTAGATCGATGGAGGAACACCTGCAGCACATCGACACCGTTTTGGCACTTATCAGCAAAGCAGGAATGACGGTGAAATTGAAAAAGTCGGAGTTCGGATTAAAAGAAGTTAAATTTTTGGGACACGTGATTTCACCAACCGGTATTGTAAAAGATAAATCGAAAGTAGAAGTCATATTGAACCTGGAGCCGCCTCGCACAATAAAACAAGTGAGAAGATTTCTTGGCATCTTAGGATATCACCGCTCATACATACCAAACTTCTCGCAAGTGGCGCAACCTCTCTTTGAGTTGCTGCAAAAGAGTCGAAGATGGAAGTGGACTCAAGCACACCAGAAAAGTTTCGAAGACTTAAAGAGGGCTATCGCGGAGGATGTGATGCTGTACCATCCCAACTTCCAGGAACCCTTTTACGTGCAGTGTGATGCATGTTTGTCAGGCCTGGGAGGCTGTTTGTACCAGAAACAAGGGGATGAAAGGCGAGTGATCCAATACGCCAGCCGAAGTTTAAGAGGAGCAGAGAAGAATTACGCCATCAATGAGCTGGAATGTCTTGCCATTCTTTGGTGCATACAGAAATTTCGCATCTACCTCCTTGGTCGGCGCTTCACTGTGATCACTGATCACAAAAACCTGCAATGGCTGCACCGCAGCAAGAACTGGAACAGTAGGTTGACCCGCTGGAGTGTACAGCTGCAGGATTACGCTTTTGATGTAGAGTACTGCAAAGGCAAGGATAACACAGTTGCAGACTCCTTGTCACGCTATTACGAGGAAGGCCCTGCAAACACTTTCAGCGTGAATACTGTGAAGCAGCAGACCTTGGTACTTGCAGTCACCAAAGAAGAGCTTGCGAGACAGCAGAGAGAGGATCCTCAGTGGCAGGATATAATTGACTTCCTAATAAAAGGCGATACTACGGATGGGAGCACCAGGAATCGGAATTGGAGTCAAAGCTATTGCTTAGCTGACCAAGTTCTATGCCTCAAGAACTTTCATGCTCCAGAGATGCTGACAATCTGTCTTCCGAAGACACTTCAAGACAAGGCACTCCAAGACATCCATGACAACGGCGGACACTTTGGCTTTTACAAGTCGTGGAAGGCCCTGAGCCAATCTTACTTCTGGAGAGGAATGAGGCGAGACTTGAAGAAATGGATAGCCGATTGTGAAGTGTGTGCTCGATCCAAAGTGGACAGACATCCCCCTCAGCGAACAGTAACCTCTTACCACGCAGAGCGACCCAGAGATATTTACTATGTCGATCTTGTAGGACCAATGACACGAACACCCACGGGAGAAAAGTATATCCTCACCGTGATGGATGGATGCACGAGGTATCTCGTAGCCATTCCCTTGAGGAACAGTTCGGCTAACCTAGTCCTCAAGTATCTCAGCCGTTACGTTCTACCCATCATTGGGGTACCAAATGCCATATTGAGTGACCAAGGACCACAATTTACCTGCTCAAGATGGAAGGAAGAAATGGAGAGACACAACATCAAGGTCTTGTACGCACCTCCATACCATCCGAAGTCGAACCTGGTGGAGAGAACACACGCTGAACTTCACCGACTATTCAGAGTATTCTGTGCCAAAAATCACACTTCTTGGGCAGAACATCTACCAAGCATTGTCATCCTCGTAAATCATGCGGTGACAGAATCCCTCTCTTATACTCCAGCGGAATTGTTTCTAGGAGCAGTGCGAAGAAATCCCATCTTGGAGCATTTTGGTATTCCGAGGGAAGAACGAGAGACCTGGGAGGACAAGCTGTTCTATGCATCCCGTAGGAACATCACCTTGAAAAGGCGAAGAAATGAAAAACTCACCACTAAAGGTCCGGTGGTAACACCTGGGGACTTAGTGTTCCTGAAAGCGCACAGGTTAAGTGCTGCTGCAGACCAGACCGTGCGGAAGTTTTTCGATCTTTACCAGGGTCCGTATTATGTGAAGAAGAAGGTTGGAGCTAATACCTTCGCCTTTATTGACTGTAGTACAGGAAAAGAATTGGTCCCACAACATTTGGAGAATCTCAAGACGTGGAAATGCTCAGAAGAGAGAAAGGAAGAATGGATCCAACGCATGAATGAGAGACTCTCACCCGGAGCATCCAGTAGCCAGAAGTAATCTTCAAACATGACATTGAGATTATCTCTCTCAGCGTGCACGAAATTTTAACATTAGGGTTCGGATTTTTTGTGAATATTTAAATTTTCTTCTTCAACATAGATTAGGGTTAGGACTTTCATGTATTTGTACTTTCTGTCAGAATTTGAACTTTTATATTTATCAAATGTTACTTCTCCTTAGATGCAGCCGTGCTTCACTCTGTTGCAGCACTTGCTACATCTTGGGAGGGGGGTATTGTGACAATTACGCTCACACACTTAATTAATTGTTCATATATTCAAATTAAAACATCTTTATATGTAAATTCAATTTATTTTAAAAAAGTCAAGGAAAATTTTATTTTGTTTCATTTAGCAGCCAAGCGAACCTCTTTCATTTGTCCCAGGTAAAGAAGTTTCTCTGCTTTTCAGAAAAAAAACATAAGACGGTAACCGCACTAATAGACCACCCATTTTTCTACCTCGCCAGTAAACGGTAATGGAATTTGCTATTGTTACTCCAGCCATACTGTCGCACTACCAAAGTACCTCCATATCGCAAATATCACGTCACAGACACACAGGAACCAAAATTTTTTATCTACAATCTTCGCAAGTGCTTCTGAAACTCTTTAACATCACGTACTAGCCCAGAAGAGACGCTAGAGACCCAAGCCAAATTATCAACCGATTTTTGGGAAATGGTGTCACGAACTTAAAGCGGCGAATCAGAATCCGAAATTCAAAATTCACAAAGAGAAGAATGAAGCGTCTATTTTTTTAAAAAAATAAAGAAAGCTGGGAGAACGCCCACACGGAAGAGAGGTTACTCTAAGTCGACACTTCATCGTGAAAACATCACCAACACGCGATTCATAAGCGTACGTCAACTCATATGTACATATATATATATATATATATATTTAAGTGTTTAAATTTCAGAAAAATGGCTAGCTAGACACCCGTTAGCAGCCAGTTACTTAAACCACGCGTTATCCACAGCAACTTCGTCGTTACAAGATTATTTATACAAATATTTAAAACATCGACAGATAGACATAATTCTTATCATCTTACGGTAACGCTACATAAATGGTGATGTTGAAGTGAGTCTGTGATTCTATATACGTTGATTTCCCGCATAAAGTGCAAAGACAGGAAAAGTAGTGCGATGTATGGCGGATATATATATAAACTGTGCGAGTGAAATTTAAGTGCAGATGGATTTGATAAGTGACGCATCGTTGCATTTCAACAACATGGAGATGAAGGACGGAGACACGGGTTCGATCCCCGATACTCGAGACAGATGCCTTGCCACAGGAAGACCCAGACGCTTCAGACAAACGAGGACCTCTTCTCCGGGAGTTGAATCCAGAGGACAGCGGGGTCTGAGAAGGGACATTAGGAAGCATTGTGACGGTCAGTTAAGTACAGTGCAGTTTTCTTCTGAAGTGTGGAAATATAAGCGGAAAGACTTATTAAGGTAGGACAAAGTATTCTGTTATTTTCTTTATTGAAGAAGGACTATGGCCAATATTTCCGTGATTCGTGATCTCCATACTCACCTTTTCCTAGAAACTTCGGGACATTGTTTATTCATACGGAACTGTCCGTAAACATTTAGAGCATTTTTTTTTCTTTCTTTTAAAAAGAAGTAAACAAATAGCCTAATGCCTTGGTTGCATTTCCAAAATTAATTCACTGATATAGGAACTGTTAATTTCATTCTTGAATAAGTACCATAAAATTTTTGATTATTTTACTAGTGAAATTTGTATACATTGATTTGATCTTCAATCATGCATTTATTTGTAATCGTAATGTGTCAATATTTAGATCCTTGAAGCCGTCATTATAATCATTTATATGCAATCCAGTATTTATTTATATCAAGTATGAATTATTTCTCTTTTAAACATAAATCGCGTTTAAGATGTGTGAATGTAATGTAATTTCTGTTTTGAGTAAACTATGATTTAGCGTCAAAGTCTAGTTTTTCAAATTTTAACATTTGTATAGGTTGTGTTAGGGAAATATGTGTCAGAGCGGTAAACAGGCTTAATATGATTTTATTGTAACTTGTCAATTTTTATTATACTCATTCTTAAAAGAAACAATCAATATAAAGCTTCCAAAGACGTGCTATGTTGAGTAAGTTTCAGACAAATAAGTGTAAATACTCTTATCTCGTAATATCGTTAGAGTCTCATAAATAAGGAAAACAACTTAAGATACTCGAGTAAATCCCTTCGGAGGTACCTATCTGAGCAACGAACGCAGATAGGGTCCATAGCTATGGAGAAACGTGTATTCGCAAAATAAGGAATCAGTGAGAAAATCAGAGAGTGTCGACAATATAATTATTTTGATCAATTGGCCAAACTATAATAATGGTAGTACTATATATATATATATTTCTGTGTAGTGTACTTGAATATGAAATATTTGTGTAGTTAGTGTTGTGTAACGATTTTTATTGTGAATTGTATTATTTACCAACTGATATAGTATGTGTACAAAGCTATGTTTTGTTTATGCAAATCTTTTAATATTGAAAATTCATTAGAGTTCATTAGAAACAGTGCACTAAATTTTCTCAAAAGCATACTATCGCTTCTAAACTATTTCTCCAGTAAGTCTTGCAAGCAACCTAAACCATTAATTCTTTCATTCCGCAATCCGATTCTTAAACTTATTTCCATTTCTTTTATTAATAAAAAGAGGTAGTAACTGTGGGCGAATTACTTAATAGTCGGTTATGTCTGGGAGGAAAACAATAAATCATTTTGCTAATTAATATTCAGTTTAATAGAAATTTTTGTTTGTATAACTACGTCATGGTAATTATAAAGAATCGAATATTGTCAGTTTAGTTGAGTAGAAATAGATTGTTGCTAAATTTTACAGTCAAGATTGAATAATTTGAATATTACGTTGTACAGTGAAGAATGTGTTAAGAGAAATCATATTATTTGGTCAAAACAGTCAAAAGTCTGATTCATTTTCCGTAAAGTCAATTAATTCATTTTTTTTTGTAAATCCAAATTAACTTTCTTGTTGATTTTTGTAGATATCACCTTATTTCTCGTTAAATTTATTAAAAGTCTATTTGACGTTAGAACCAAAGCAGTTATGTGGTTATCATTTCAAAGATATGCCTATTTCTTTAACCGTTATTAGCATACCTAGAAGAACAGAAAAAGTTGAAGCACGGTTACATTGACCATCAGAAATTTTTATCTAAATTAACTCATTTTTTTAAAAAAAAACTTTAAATTAAACTTTCCTTGTTTGTTGCTTTTTAACTATTTTTGCTATCTCCACACACTTCGGTGACAGAGTGATAGTCAGTGTAGCCAACTGAACAAGCCATTAGCGAAAAATCTTTCTTTCAGCTTTGCAGCTTGTGAGATTTTTGCTCCGCATGTTTAAATCACTTAACTATTAACTACGCACCTGTTTTCCTAGCGCCTTGGAGACACCGTTATGGGGAAAACAGGATCGATTAGACATTAGGTCATCTTTCGTTGTATATATATCATTTTTTTTTAATTCCAAACCATCTTAGCAAAACTGTATTTTTACCTTGGAGAACTGAAGTTCGAGCCCCGTGGAGTCAACTTCAATTCTCCAAACTCTCATTCATTTTTTTTAAATGTTATTTGTGTAATAGGCAGATGAGTTGCCACTCATCAATACCATTCACTTTTCAAGTACAAGGTCAGGTATTCATTTTTCTGATGCATATTAGGCTCATCCGTGAGTGCCTTAATTATTCATTCTAGTGCAGATTAAATATGCAAATTAGAGATAAGGAATCGAATTCCGAAAACAATACGTTTCATATTCCTCGTCGCCCGAATACGTAAGATCTGCTTATTCGTAATATCACGCAGTAATTCTATTTGGCAGCCCGAGCAGAAATTTTCCTTTAATTATTAGTTATTTTCAATCGTTGCAAAACTTAACGCCCGAGACAATAACATTATCACTACAAAACTTGGCTTCCAATACAGGAACCCCAGTGTTACATGGTAAAATAAATTTTAAACACATCAATCTTGTGAATTGTGAAGGAAAATAAATTATTGCAAGTTGGAACCTTTTCTGTTCGCTCTGAAATGAAATGAAATCTTTGAGTTTTGTGTCCCACGGTTATGCCGGTTAGGCTAAAGGAGACGGTGATGACGTGTAATGAATGAAATGGTGGAATGAAGAAAGTGGAAAAAACGGGAGAACCTCGAGGGAATCCACGCACACGGTGTTTGTCCACCACAAAGTTCACTTGGCGGAGGTTCGACTTTACAAAATTAAGTTTAGTAATGAGAGACCATACAAGGGCAATTGTTCCAATATCATAAATGTAACTTAACAATTCATGAATTTTGGGTAGAGATAATTTCCTTAATTTTTTAAAAATTTATTTATTTAATTATTTATTGCCTTTTTGTAGACCAGCAAGGTAGGGCCATAAGGTTCTCTTTTACACCTAACTAGTAACAAAAATTGAAAACTATTCGATACAAACAACAAGCAAGATACATTAATTCACATTATAAGCGCGTATACATAAACACAAAACACACACACACACACACACACACACACACTCAGACACACACATACATAAACAAACACACACACACACACACATACATACATGTTTACAATGAACACAATATTGAAACTGAGCTTAATCTCGTTCCGGTATCGTCTGAAATGCCAAGTGTCTGTCTTTTGTCTCGTCTCGCATAAGTGTCAGTAACGTCCTGGTTATAAATGTCCACCTCAATCTAGGTCCTGTCTCGAAATTTCGAGTCGGAACAGATACAAGTTTCGGATCTAAGTAAAATTACGGTGGAAAACATTAATAATCTCAAAGCGAAAGTTCAACCAAGACACACCAACTACTATTGTTCGTTGTCGTGCATATTTTATACATTACTATTATAATTTCGTTTACTTATTAGACCCCTATTATTATTATTATTATTATTATTATTATTATTATTATTATTATTATTATTATTATTATTATTATTATTATTATTATTATTATTATTATAACCCTATGGCCCATGGAACCCGAAGGTTCAATGCCGTGTTCACAAAAGCTCTAATGACTTCTATCCTTAGCCAACTGGATCCAGTTTCTACTTTATATTCCTATTCTGCGAGATCCATCGCTAATATTGTCCTCCCATCTGCGCCTAGGTCTTCCTAATTATCGTTTTCCGATTGGTCTTCCAGTTAAAACTTTGAAGGCGTTTCTACTTTCTTTCATTTTGGCTACATGGCCTGCCCGCTTCAGCCTTCGTAATGACCCTAACAATATTGGGTGAACTATATAAATTATGTACAGTGTGACTAGAAATAATCCGCACGAATGTTTGTTACCATACATTTATTAAACCGGAAAAATTTAGCAAAACAGCACGTAATATCAAGAGCATGGGGATTTAGGAACCATATATTCAGCCGGTTTCGAGGTGGCCGCCCTTGGTAGCGATACATAGGTCCAAACGTGCTTTCAAATGTGTCTGCGATGGGTCGCAGGTCCTCGAGTGACATTCAGTCCCACTCGCAACGCAGGGATTGTTTCAACTACTCCAAACTTTTGTGGCGTGTAGTGCAAGCCTTCGCCTCCAAAATCGTGCCATGGGTCCCGAAGACGCGATGAAGTCCGGAAAATGGGTTCTGCACCAGTCTTTCGACCGTTTCGCTCTGTGGACTAGAGTGGAGTCTTATTGGAAAATCCACTCCGTATCGCCGAAGTGTCACTTGGTCCACGGAAGTACCACGGTCTGGAAAATGTTGTGGCGGTATACCTCTTGGTTGATCTTGACCCCTTGGTTGATCCAGGAACACCACAGGGGTCTTACCAATTGCGCAAATTCCGCCTCAGACCATGACTGACCTCGGATTTTGGCAGTGTTCTACGATGGTTGAGATGCCGAAAGCCTCTGCGAACCAGGTCCTGTTGTTTTCGTGGTTGTGCGCCTGCTCCACGGTCAACAGCTAATCGTCATTGAAGAGAATGTGCTCCCATCGGTGACCTGCGGCCCGACGACTGAGAAGGCGGCATCGTTCGAGTCGCACACGCTGAACTATTTGGAGCTTGTACGCCCTGCGGTTGAGCTTCCCTTTTGCCATTTGCAGCACCGATTACCTGTCGATCCTGGTCCCACGAGTGATTTTTCTCACAGGATGATCTTACGGTTCTTGAACGTGTTTACGCTTGCTTTCTTCGTCTCCCGGGACGGTTATATTCATGGCCGAGCTTCTGAAATCGCGAACTGCGTCTGAGACTGTCGTTTTTGGAACAACAAGCAAACGAACAATTTCACATTGACTCTTTCCTTGATGAAACAGTTCCAACATTTCCATGTGTTTGATTGCCATTCTGAAACAAAAAAGAAATTCCTCTTTCGGAAGCCGAAAAAAGTATGTACAGTTACATAAGAATCCAACAAAACAACACTTAGTTTGCTACGGGACACCACATTTCTGACTGGATACGCCAAACTTTGTACAGGTTATTTCTTGTCACCCTTAGTTCCTCGCTATGAAGTTTCCGCTATTTCTCATTCTCGTTTTCATTGGGGTCGAATATTCGTCTCAGGATCTTGTTCTCAAATACTTTCAGTCTATGTTCTTTCAGAGTAAGCGACCATGTTTCGCAACCATATAGAACAACAGGCATGATTATCGTTTTATATATTTTAAGCTTGAAATTCCTCGACAGAATTCGCGACGACTAGAGATTTTGAACTGAATAATACCACGAATTCCCTGCTGTTAATCGATATTTAATTTTTCGTGAATGTGGTTTTCGTCTGTTAATATTGATCCTAGATATTTGAAAGTTTCCATTTTATCAGAAGTATTATTTGATATTTTAACACATCCATAATTTGCCGGATTATGATCCCGAAGAACTTCCAAGTATTTAGTTTTGTCTGCATTTACTTCTAAACTCATGTACCTGTAAGCATTTAATAAGACCTCCGCATTTCTATCCATTGTTCTCCTATCATCTCCTATTAAATTTATATCATCAGCATACGCCATAACCCAGTGAATACCATTCGACTCTAGGCCCTGGTTGTTATCTTTGATTTTCCTTGTAGCGAACTCCAGGACAAAGTTGAATAATAATGGCGACAATGTTCGCCTTGTTTCAGGCCATTCTTGTGGACAAAAATTTTCCTACCCGGACTTTACTTTGGGATTTCTTTAAGCATATTTTAATTTTCTAATTAGCTTTTCCAGCATTCCAAATTGTTATAAAATACTACTAGTGTTACTCCTCTTCCCTTAACTACTTTCACTTACGTTCTCCCATTGGACTTTCGTTCTAATCGCTTATTTTCTCATTTTTCTCCAGATCCACATTTGAAATGTTTCCAGTTGTTTGCGTCTTTCTTAGTTAATGCTCTTTCTATCTGGTACACTACAATAAATACCTGACAATGAATGTTTAATGGGTCTTTCCCTAATATTCAATTAACAACTTACAGAACACATTCTCTTTGTTCCTAAATGTTTCTTTCCCTATATCTACCCTTTCTTTTATTAAGTGTTCACATTGTATATTGCTTAGCAGGAAGGCAAATACATAAACCCACAACCAATATGTCACCTATCTTGCAATATGGTCTTAAAAGTTCTACTTTTGGGAGCGTACAATGTTGCCAAACGTGTTTTGAAATGGAAAATATCTATTTCTTCGAGTGTACAAGTCATAATTAAACTTAAGTGATCTCATTTCATTTCATACTTTTTTTCATGAATTATCCTCTAATCTTTCGAATAAAAGATATAGGTTAAAGTCCGACGATTATACTACTTAGTATAAATTATCATAGATGTTTCGACATTATTGACAGATGAATTGCCACGAACTGGCAAGTTTCCATGCAACATCGTCTTCAGCTAACTTCTCCACTATTACATAGCTATTTTCTGTTTTAATCTCTTTAACCGCCATTTCTCTTTCTCTTGACATTGTACTTTCTATTATGATATCCCGATACTTTCTATCACGTTTGTCATAATACAGGTCTATCTTCACCAATATCACAAGTTTTTATTAGATTGTCAAAACTATTAATCAAGTAATATTGCATCATATGTGAAATAATTGATCTCTTTTGAAAGATGTATCCCAAATAATTCAGCGGAACGATCAGTGGGAAAACACTCTCCTCTGGTGCTATGGGTTTCCAATTTGATCCCAGGCGAAGTGAGTTTGTAGTGTTCAAAATCGTGTTCTTGGGTTCTCTCGGGATTCTTTCTTTGCCGTCCACATTGTCAATGCACCAAATAACTTCATAAGCATTCACTTTAATTAACCATCTGTCTCCTTTAACCTAAAGGAAAAAAAAAACCGTGTTACGTATTTTCAAGAGCGTTTCAATTTTTTAATTTGACTTTTAGTTTAGCGTTCCTTTCAGCAGCAAGGTTATGTGAGGCGTGGACACACAGTCTAACGTTGAATCCGAAACACAGAGCTCCCACCGGAAATTGAACTCAGGTCTCTGACGTCAAAAGTGCGTACGGTAACCGTTTAGCCACGAAGGAGCTTAAGAGAGCATTTCAAGAAAAATAATCCTCCTGTATATACGAGGGAGGATCAAAAACTAAGGTTACAAGGCCGATATTATCCTTATAGAGGAATGAGGAGTGTGCAGTAATTTTAATACTTAAGAGTTGGCAACTATGCACAGTTTCAGCCACCTATGGCGCTGGTTGTAGGTAAACAGGTCTCAACAAGAAATTCGTCTGTTATTTGATTTCTATGGGTAAAAAATGTAACCGTGCCTGAAATTCACCGGCAACTGGTAGCGATTAGCGGAGAGAGTGTAATGTTTCGTGAACATGTGGCAAAATGGTGTCGAAAGTTTGCGGCTGATGGAGAAAACGTCACCGACTAGAAGAAGCCCAGAAGACCACTACGATACGAAGCAGTTTCGCTGAGACATCATCGACCACCGCCTTCCCTTCAGCCCGAAACTCGGTCCAAGCGACTTTTACCTGTTCCCGCACCTGAAGAAGCATCTAGGATGCCGTCGCTTCGCTTCAGCCGAGGAGGTGAAACACTTTGTGACAACGTGGATGAACACTCAGGACAGGATTTTTACCAGAAAGGAATCTTCAAACTCATCCCAAGATGCGACAAAGGATCTGCCCATATGTATCTTCATCCTATTAAATCGATGAAGCCAAAAAACAATCGAGCATCGGCACGTCTGATTGGCTTCTCTCGTTTCTGACATCGTCTGATTGGCTACTTTCGTTTCCGCCATGATTGTTGGCTCAAAACATTGTCATCCTATTGGGCGGAGTGGGCAGAGTAGGGGGTGACGAAACAGTGACGTATGGCTTCAAGGTTTTGTTGTAAGGGCAGATCCTCTATTTTATAAGATCCTTGCCTCAACCAATATGGAGACTGTCAAAAAATAACCTAATGTATGTACTATCTGTTAGCTGTATTCCTTGTATGAAATAATTTGTACACGTTTCATCTCAGGCTTTGTAACTTTTCTTTCTCATCAGCCCTCGTATAAGGTGCATGTTATATGCTGACAAATTCTACAATATTTGCCAATGGTGAAAGGATTAATCCAATTGGTGAATAGTTTCTGATATTATGTTGAAGGAAGAAACATTCCGTTCTTTACAGAACAGTATGAGATATACATCTAAGTATATATCAAAAGCTTCTTCTTCAAACACTTGAGGAGCTGTCTGGTCTTCTTCCTCAAATTGTAAAATTCTATTTTGTCTTTGCATTATTTATAAGCAAGGAGCCTTCCGTACTAAATTTTGTTGCTGAGATAACGAACCCTTTACATGCGCTATAAAAGTTTTTTTTTTCTCTTTTTCCTTCAAGTGGAAGATGTTCACATAATTTTGTTTTTAGGTAAGAGTGCTAAAAGGGTTAAAGAATTTACGCTACTTTTGTATAGCACAACAACATCTACTTGAATTAAATTTTCTTCTTCTGGCGCTGATTTCCTTTTTCTTTTTCTCCTTTTTTACGTTAAATTTTTATTTTTTTTCTGTCTTGTTTTAACTTTTTATTACAGTACAGTATCTTTCGTCTTAACTCTCTTCCTCTTCCAGGTATTCAGTTCTTTATGGTTGCAGCCTAATTGCAAGTAAGAGCACCAAGATGGCGCTAAATGAAGGTGTTGATCGTGTTTTGTTTAATCGAATTAAATCCTTGTCTCTTTTGTATATGATGAAATTGACACTTATTAAAGTCGTAAAGCTTGAGTGGAAAGAAAACAGAAGGTTTTTAAGATAATTAGATTTTTTTTGTTATATGAAATACTAACAGGTTACGTAGTAGAAGCTTTCTCGTAAAGATTTTTATATATAATATACAGTGGCGTATTTAGAATTTTGTTTCTTGGGGGCTATGCACAACACGGGGAAGTAGGGAGGGGGAGCAATTGTCCACTCAAGTTTGAGAATTATATATATATATATATATATATATATTTTAATTTATGCATAAATTGAAGTTTTAATTGCAAGAATTGCAAACTGGTGAATCTTACGTGATATAATACAAAAATTTATCAGTGAATCTAACCTTTTATTCTGTTCATACAAGAGAAATGAAATATCCTCTTGGCCTACCAAATTTCCCGGACTACTTACTCCCCTCTTGATTTTCTTTAATTCAAACATTTACCTTTCTGGACGAAGGAAAAGAAAGAAACAGAACGCAGTTCTTACATGGAATGAAGTTTGACAAATACAGTAGATAGTAATATAACGTGCACCAAATTGTCCTTGGATTATGCTAAGTTTATGGGAGTCTGAACAAGTGTTGGAAAAGTATTTCGTTCTCATGAAGACACTCCATTACCCACTGTTATATTCTCTAAGGGTAGCCACAATCAGAGACGTACTCAGGGGGTGGGTCCTAGGGGTCCGGACCCCCCTTCGAAATACGGATTTTTTGTAAATTTAGTCTAATTTTAGGGGCAATTTTACAATTTTTAATATAATTTAGCCTGAAATTGTGTTCGGACCCCCCCGAAAAGGTTTGGACCCCTCCCGAAATAAACTCCTGCGTACGTCCCTGGCCATAATGTTCCTGACTTCAGCGGAAATATTGTTCATCAAATGTTGTAAAGTGTGAGGTCTCTGTCCTAATCCTTGTCCTTCAGAGCCTGCCTTACTAAAAATAATACAAAATTTACCATTTTTCTTTTGCTTGATTATTCATCAGTGAAAGGAGATAATGAAGTGCAAGTTACCATAATCATAGATAATGTTATTTTACAACAGAAAATATGAACCTAAGGAACGTTCAGTGTTGCAATCCATAGAAATTACAGTGTTACCAGAAAAACAATTTCCCTAAAATCTAAGTTAAGACAGCGAGTAGAGGAATGAACTCAATTGCATTTGATTACGTATCATCTTGTTTTGGTTTCTTGTGAACTACTTTTTAATTGACATTATTATTAAGTTTTAATAACTGCATGTTAAAACTATTTTGTTTATTACAAACTAAATACAACTATTATTTAAAAAGTAGTCCACAGGAAACCAAAACAATATGATACGTAACCAAATGCAGTCGAGTTTGTTCCTCTACTCGCTGCCTTACCTTAGATTTTAGGGAAATTGTGTTTCTGGCAACACTGTAATTTCTATGGATGGCAACACTCAACGTTCTTCAGATTCATATTTCCTGTTGTAGAATAGCATTATCTATGATTGTGGTAACTTGCATTTCATTATCTCCTTTCACTGATGAATAAACAAGCAAAAGAAAAATGGTAAATTTTGTATTATTTTTAGTAAGGCAGGTTCTTCAGTAAATACCACAGACAGAAATATAGGAAGCTCAGAAAGGATATCTTGGCTGCCACAACCCTGTAGAGATGACGCAGTGTCCTCGAATTATGCTGCCACCTGTCGGCATATATGCTTCGATCTGTTGGACCATATATCATTCGATGGACAAGTGATAGGAGAAATGCAAAACAGCTCGCAGAAACGAACATTCCCCTTCTCTACCAGCGTCTCTACTCACCAGATTTATAGCATCAACAGATTCCTGCTCTTCCTCAAGATCAAAAAGAGCCACAAAGGGAACCGTTTTGCCACCGTAGAAGACGATTGGGACATCGATTGGGACGAACGCGACGGTTGAACTTCGGAACATACCAAAACAAGATTTTCAAAGTAGAAGCGGTGCAACAAGTGTGTTCTCAAGCAGGGCCGTGCCGTGGGGGGGCGAGTGGAGCTACGGCCCCGGGCGCCGAAATAAGGGGGCGAAAAATTCGGGAGAAAAAAGGAAAAATATAGGAAAAATTGCTTGGAATATATGTATGGGGGCGCCGTCGTATACTCTCGCCCCGGGCGCTGATTTTCCACGGCACGGCCCTGTTCTCAAGGACCCTATTCTAAAGGCAATTAAGTGAATGTGTATCAATATTGTGATAATAAATAATTCCAACGAAATTCCGGGAATTTTTTTTGATTGCCCCTCGTACATGAGTCCGAAAGAAATTTTACTAAAACTTTATATTTCCACTTTCCCTGACTTTAATGAATGAGCGAATACATTCTTCTCGAAATTTACCCATCTACCACGAAAGAGAATGAATCCCTAGACTAATTGAGGAGTTTGATATAATAAGGGCGTCAGCGAGTTTATGCCTTTTTCCGCATCAAACGCATTTGTGGCTTTTGCCATGCTTGTTTAGCCTCCTGGTAACATTTCAATTCAATATCGAAATAAAATGCTGCATATTACATTGTTTTATGTAAGAAAAAGACACTACTTAAATTGTGAACATAGTTTTTCTCCAACTGCGTGTTTCAAACCTCATCAGAGAGGGCAAAATATTCCAAAATCATCCGAAATTTGAATTTGTGGCATTTATTATCCATAGAAGGTCACGAGAATGGAACACCCAAACTTTTAGAGGTACAATCCTGGTTCTATATTACCATATAATATTTTTAATTTTTTCAATTTCAATAAATTAACGAGTGGTGGGCCAATATGTCCCTGCCAAAATTTAAAGATGAGACTCCCTAAATGACGTCGTCAAGTCACGTGACATAGCCACAGCCAATCAGAGTTGAGTGTTCTTAAGTGTCCCCACCGGTACTGAGTTTCTTTGCAGCACCAAAACTATATATAAGACGTCTAATCACTGTAATAGGTTGAAATTTCAAAGCTTCCCCAACGGGGATTGAAGCCAGCACCAAAGGGGAGTGCGCTAACCAATAAACCAGACAAGAGGCCTATGAAATTCAAAGTTGTAAGCCTAATAGATTTTAAGGTTCGCATTTCGGAAACTCCTGTTTTATGTCCAGCTTTGGGTGCAAGGATAATATTTATACAACATTTGAAAGCTTTTTGCCTAATAGTTTTGTGGATATGTTTATGAGTGAGTCAATAGGTTTAGTCTTTTATACACATTTGTAGGTAAGTTTCAATTTTAATATAATTAAAGTTCCAGAGTACTCACACTGCACTGCTGATTGTGTTTGATATACGCAGTACATTGACGTCAAAACATATTTTCAAGTGCCCCTTTTGATAATCAATACATTGAATTGATTATATATATATATATATATATATATATATATATATATATATATATATATATATATATATATATATATATATATATATATATATATATATATATATAAATATTCAAAAATGTCTCAAGTATTTAACACAAAACAAAATTTAATAGGATCAGGTCGTGTGTAATTATCATTTTCATTTTGATCTCAACCCTTCTTTTTGGCAAAATTTAAGAGGATTAACAGAAAAAAACAAGAATCCACTAGAGCTGCTTCATATTGTATCAACACTTGAAACTTTAATCAAAAGACCTTTCAGACTACCCTTCACCTCCGCCTCTGGAGCCCTCATTCCATGGCTTTTCAGTCCTTGTACGCTTGTTTACGTCGTTTGAAGAGGCCGTGTGGTACCTGACAGTCAGTGTTATTCAAACGTCTGAGAAGTGGCTAACAGTGTTGTGCTCGTGTAATGGAGGTATAATGAAGGAAGCGACGTGCTTATAAAGGCCTCGTCATCTGTAGTGGTTGACAGGGTTTTGTACACGAAATAACGAACCGCTCTCTTCCCATTAACCCTTGGTAAGCTGTGTCAACATCATTTATTTCCATTGTTGTTTGCGTGGACACACACATTACACACTTGATAAAACAACCTACTATGTATTCTTACATTGTTAAACAAATGACCCCATTTTGTAATCATAATGGTGGATTTCCTCTTCGATGGATTTCGTCATCGAGAAAAGAGATTGCGTAGATGTAAACAATAATGTGCTTTACAACGTTTATAGACTTCCAAACTGCGGTGGCGCGGTGGCTCAGTGGTAGAGCGTTCACCTCCGGTGCTTGGGGTCCGTGGTTCGATCCCAGCTCGCGCCATGTGGACTTTGTGGTGGACAAACACCGTGCTCGTGGGTTCTCACGTTTCGTCCCACTTTCTTCATTCCACCATATCACTCATTTCTCATTATCACCGTCTCCTTTAGCCTAAACGTGGGACGTTAAACTTAAAGATTAAAGAAAGACTTCCAAACTATGGCATAAATATGGAAAATCAAGTAAAACTAGTCTGCCAGGGACACGGTGGCTCAGTAGTAGAGCGTTTGGTTCGATTCCCGGCAAAGTAAGTTCTCTTGGGGGTACTCCCGTTTCCTCCCACATTCTTAGTCTACAAATTCCATCATCATTCACTTGTATTAATTACGTGTCTCCCTTAGCCTAAAGGACATATTCGTGGGACGTTAAGGTGGATCACTAGGTGTTCTCGGTGCTATGCTAAACGCTGCTTGAATAGTGCGTGCGGCGTTGCCAGATAGTGTTGAGAGTGTTTACTGATGCCAGATAATAAAGGAAGTAATCATGGAATTCTGCTTGGATACTTACTTGAGAAATTAGTTTTCTACCTTTACTGCAATTCACAGCTAAGTTCCACTTCTTGAACTGCGACCCTGGAATCCAAGAATTTTCTTATTGTGACTACCACAGTAAATGTACAAATTTGGCAACAACGCATTATGGCGTTCTGTGCAAGTTTCTTCTCAAAATCTATTTCCTTAAATGTAAATTAATATTTAAATAAAATGTGAAACATAACACGAAAAACGGTCAACCAATATATCTGTTTCATAATGAGATCGTTACTTTAAAATACGTTACCCGGGTGAAACAACACGGTGGGTGAAAGCATTCTCTTTTATTGCATTAATTGAATTTAGTTCTTAGACACCGTGTTGTTTCTGTTATATAACTGTAAGGAAATTGCATTTCTGGTAATGAGGGACTATTTTCTTCTGCCGCATAGATGTTCCAAGGCCTTGAACAAATAAAGTGAAACAATTACCTCGTTTATCTGTTTTCATGAGGTACTGAACGTTCCTTGAATAAACTATAGGTGAGAGAAAACTGAGAATCTTTCACCTCACCACTTCTGCACCACCACTCATGAGTATATACTGGATCCGCCCCTGTTCACAACTGGTTAGTTGCTTATCACTTTTTACCATATAATAATATATTGAATGCAGTGACGTACGCAGAATTTTCTTAAAGGTTAGGGGTTCAAGCACTCAAAAGGATCTTTTTATGGCTTAATACAGTAAATGTTTAGTTTTACATAATATTTCGCTCAAGGTGTGGGTTAAACTCCGTAATTATAAATTGTGTATGCCAGTGGTTGAATGTGAAGAAACTGTGTTGTAATATGGTAATCTCCAGAAAGTAACAATAATTTTCTTCAAATTGTTATCACAATATTTTAATTGAGCCATGTTGTTGTTATTGCTCAAGTTTAGTGCCCCTTTTGAGCATTGAGGCTATGTGAGACATGGACCCACAGTTTCATGTGGAATCTTAACCAAATACTGCGTTCCACGGGGAACTGAACTTGGTACTATGTATACCAAACTTGCATCCTACCTACTTGATAAGCGGGCAGGACTGTATTGTGACTGAATATACTTATTTTATTAAAAATATACAAGGCTATTTCCAAAAGGTTTCGGACTAACATTGAAGAATCGCGCCACTGAAGATAAGCCAGTCATGTCATATAGTGCCATCTATGGAAGAAATAATGTATCACTTTCAACTGTCTAGCTGCTTCAGCTAGTTAAAGCCAGTGATTTGAATCAATTGTTGTGCGCATCCTGCATGACAATGCTTCAGTCCACAGATTGACAAAGGTACAGTGCTAGATCTGGACTCTAGGGTGGGTGCTGAATATCCTCGAGGTCACAATCTATCACTACAGCCTTGGAAATAATTGTATGGACTGGAGTATTATCGTGCAGTAATTCAGCTCAAAGCACAGCGATTGATTGAAATAATTCAGCCAAGGAATTGACATAGATTTCTTCCATAGATGGCACTATATGCCATGAACGGCTAACGAGTGGCGCGATATTTCAATGTCAGTCCGGGAACTTCTGGAAATATCTTTTTGTACTCTTAAGGTAATAATCATATTCAATCACAATACAGTTGTGTCCGCTTGTCTCTAGTAGTTAGAACGCAGCTTTGATGAACGTAGTCCCTAGCTTGTTCCATGTCTCATATAGCCTCAATGCTGAAAACGGGCGCTACTATCCGGAAACTTGAAAATAGTCTTGTAAATCTTAACGTTGGAAAAGTGACTGTTCTTAGCGTAAGCTAATCGGAATGCAACCTACAATACAGTAATGTAGTTTGGGTTTTCAAGCTTGAAAGATTTGTGAGATAGAAAAAAAAAAATACTCTTAAACTTTCAACTTCCTCACAATATGTTTTTTAAAAGCTCTGAATAGCTTACTACCAAGTATGTCAAGCAAGTACCTGGATTTGCAGAAAGGATAAATAATTTCCAGCTTTATATATGAGATTAGGCATTGTCTACTGCAGCCATGTGCAACAGCCGTTCCCTGGGCCGTTTTCGGCTCACTGAACCCTTTCATTCGACCCGCCTGACCCATTATTCAAAATGTATTTCTTATGTAATCTCTTCAGGTGAATTGATATTTCTTCTTGGATAACTTATGCCCATCTTGAAAATATGCTCCGCATTCGAACATTCAGTGTACTCTCGAATACTGAGAGACCAGTGCATAATATAAAGAGTCGAGTTTCTCACTAAAATGGTAAATAAATAGATTTTTCTGGTTTTCCTTGGCAAATATGTTGGTTACTGTTACGACAGTTTTTGTGTTCCTCTGATGATAGTGCACCATGAATGGGTTTCTCCATTGAATATAAGTATTTAATCTTGTGAAAATGTTACAGTATCCCACACGGCCCTCGGCGCCAGTAAGTTCTCTGTGATTGGCCCACCTCCAATTTCACTTGCCAGTGCCGGATATACGTGTAAGCGAAACAAACTATAACTTAGGGTTCCACTAACTTGGGGGCCCAAAAAATAAAGAAAAAACTAACTGTAATGTAATTTCCAAATAACAAGAAAAAGCAAATAAGTAAAACGCAATACAACAATAGTGTTTTGTATTGTGTATTGTTATGTACCCGGTACTAGGCTTTTATGAAGCAAGCAATAGGGCTCTATTTCTCAGCACCTCTTGAAATAAGGCCAATGTTATCCAATCTCGCTTATAATGGAGCTCCCGTTTCCCTGCCCGGCTTGTAATGGGTCCTTGTTTAGATTTAGATATGCATTAGGTCCGTAAATCAGCATATACCTAGGTAACATATACTCAAACTAAAAAAAGGGGACATTTTGTCGATGAAAAAGAAAGCTTGGCTTATAAAGGGTGCCTTTCAATAGCTTAGGGTCCCATCATATCTAAATCCGACACTGCCATTTGCACATGCTTGGTCTACTGCTTGTACAGTTTAACAACTACAAAATATTACCTTTGAATCTATTAAAATACCACATTGAGAGTAACCTGGAGAGAATTAAAAACGAATGGAAACCAATAAGGATTAACACCAGAGCGTCCCGAATGGTAAGCGAGAATGTGAAACATTCATACAAACACTTCGTGAATAAAAGCTGAAGTTCTGAACTTTAGATAGATCCGCGTACTTAGTAAGGATATGCATTTGAATGTTCCTTAAATAAAAAAAAAAAAAAAAAAAAAACTTGCATTGTTGCTTATAACTAGGGAAGGTCATTGCAAAACTATATGTCTTTAAAACATACACCTCCTCTGTGGTAGGAATTGCAACTGGGGAAAACAAATTTCAAGAGAGGTGTTCATTTGCATACAGAGAGGTTGAAACTAGTTAATGCAATTTCACGTCTTCCAAAGGAACAGAGGAAATTGAATTGTGTCATACAGAGGACAAATAGCTTACGATTCACACGCATAACAGTATTCTTGAGTTAATTAAAGCTGGTGTAATTGTTTTCAATATGAATTAAATTGCAATGCAGTCAGAACGTGCGAATGGATAATGTTGAGGTAGCTATATCAGTTTCATAATAAATAAAGTTGTTTGAGTTTCATTCTCGACAGAACTTCTTGAACACATTCACTACTACTTTATTTATAGTTCAACGTCCCATACTTACTCTCCAAGGCCAAAGGATACGGGAATGATGATTATGGACGAAATGGTGGAGTGAAGAAAATGGGAGGAAAAGGAATAATTCCAAAAAATCCATAGTAGTGTTTGTCCATAGAAACCCTACTTGGCGCGAGATGCTGTCGATCCACTTTCACTACATAGGTATCTTCAGCGGTTTACTTTTGTTTTTCAATCATGGATGACCTTCGTCAATTATTTTTGTTCTGCATACCATGGACAAGCTTCGTGATTTATTTTTATCTAACACGACATGGACAATATTAGTAATTTATTTTTGTCCTGCATGCCATGGACAACCTTCGTCATATATTTTTGTCTTGCGAACCATAGATAACCTTCGTCATTTATTTTACCTGGCATGTCATGAACAAAATTAGTCATTTATTTTTGTCCTGCATACCATGGACAACCTTCGTCATATATTTTTGTCTTGCGAACCATAGACAACCTTCGTCATTTATTTTTCCTGGAATGCCATGAACAATATTAGTCATTTATTTTTGTGCTGCATACCATGGACTACCTTCATAATTTATTTTTATCTTAGATACCATGGACAACATTTGCCTTGCATGCTAAGGACAATATTCGTCATTTATTTTTGTCTTGCATGCTATAGGCTATGGGCAATGCGATGTTGGAAGAATATGGAGAAGATAAAATGGACAGAGAGAGGATCAAGCGAAGATGTTTTAAAGCGGATAGGAAAGAAAATGACCCTTTTAGCCAGCATCCTGCGTAGGAAGGCCAATTGGATTGGACAAATCTTGCGAAGAAACTGCCTTCTTCATACTGCTATAGAAGGAAAGATGGAAGGAAAGCGAGGAATAGGAAGAAAAAGAACACAACTGATCGATGATTTGAAAAATAGAAGATAATATTGGGAGTTAAAAGAGGAAGCTGAAAATCAAGAAATGTGGAAGAAACATTTCCAGGCAAAAACCTAAAATAAAAATTTAAAAAAAGGCCCGCCAAAAGGAATAATAATAATAATAATAATAATAATAATAATAATAATAATAATAATAATAATATATTGTGTTATAAGTGAATTTCAAGTTTTGTTGTTCGTCTTTTAGTCTTCAGTAGTTTAAAGAAAAGTATTTGCTAAGATTGATGTTTGAAGAAAAAATGTCGTTTACCGTATTAATTGTCCTGCAAGAATTGCAACAGATGTTTGATAAGTTGGAGATTTCTTGATGTGCATGATGGTATAATGTTTGTGTATTTTATAAGCACATAGGTAAATTGCAATCCCCTCTTTGCTACATAATTCGCATTGAAATATTAGGTGATACAGCGTCCCATTTTTTTTTATTACGCCAACAATAAATAAAGTCTCTTCTATTGATGAAGTTTAATTTAATTGGAGTCAATATGATATTAAAAGGAATTCGGTAGAGCAAAGTTATTTTAGATCTAGGCCAAATACTTATGTCTTTCCATATGTTTGAGATCTTCCAATAAAATTTCCCGAGATCTCTGTTCCTCATAGTAAGACTACATGCTGATGTCATTAATTTTCTTCTGTCTTCTGCTCCAGTGCTCAGAAAACTGAGGAATGATCGGTTGATCAAAAAGAAAAAGCTGGTCTAG
The DNA here is from genome assembly GCF_964235325.1 of Thermobia domestica. NCBI lineage: Eukaryota > Metazoa > Arthropoda > Insecta > Zygentoma > Lepismatidae > Thermobia > Thermobia domestica. The sequence goes on along the minus strand of NC_137466.1, from coordinate 195,934,180 downwards.
TGATTAGCGTGTATCATTGCTGCATGTAATCCTGGGTACGATTTTCGGTGAGACTAGAAAAAACTAATTTCTTAATCATTTTTATACCAGGAACATCCAGAAAGTAAAGTTCCTACGCGTCCCGTAGCTAGGAAATCCTATGTTGCGGAAAGCGACTGCATACACTTGAGAGAGTAAGGTCCTAGCATGGCGCATGCGCCAGTGGAACTTGCCTAGTGCTCTCAGTAGCGTCGTGGCAGTGGTTGAAAATGGACATTCCTATTCCAGCTCCCGCCGCGTGTGAAGTGCGAGCAGTGATAAAGTTTCTGAATGCACAAAGCATAACACCGATTGTAATCCATCGTCAGAATAAGTGGCTTGGGATGTTCATTGCTGGTGTTGTGCTGCTCACGATAATGCTTGTTCACACACAGGTCACCAGACAGCAGATCTCCTGCAGCAGTTCCGCTGGGACATTTTGGATTATCTACTGCATAGCCCGGACCTCGCTCCAAGCGATTATCATCTGTTCTTTCACTTCAAGAGATTCCTATCATATCAGTATCAGCATTTCCAGAATGACGGAGAGGTGGAGGAGTGTCAAACAGTGGTTTCAATCTCAGGCGGTGGAGTTGTATGACAGAGGTATAGGAAAATTGGTCCACAGTATGACAAATGAATTAATTCCGGTGGTAAACATGTTGAAAAATAGCTAAACACCTCACGTATCCGGTACAATAAATGTTTCCATTCAATTGTGTTTTTTATTTCTGTTCAAGACCTTTGGGAAATTTACTTTCTTCTGTATGTTTGACTGCGAAAATGTCATTCTTATGCTTCACAAAATCAGAATTTTCCTCAGAATATGGATGCTGTTTGATCATAGTTTATTCAATTCTAACCTTGCATATGTAAATGTATCCTTTTCTGTCAGATATTTGAATGTCTTCCCTTCTCCACCTCCCTCTCAATCAACGTTGTCCGCCATGAACTCACATGACCTAAGATAAAATCTCTGACTCTTGGTACCAGATGTAGGGGTTCTACTAATAGGCAATCGTGATTTCCTATAGGTATGTTGTTAGCAGGCTGTGAATATTTACGCACTTCAAACAGGAAATATAGACACAAAACTTAGTACCGATAAAAGAAGAACTAAAAATAGACATATAAAATAGCCAAAATAGACACAGCATACAGCGTGGTCCGGAAGTGGGCGTACCCCCTGTAGTTGCAACAGTATAGTGTTAGTTATGATAGAATGTCTGCACACAGTTACTTTGAAGTCTTAAGAGTCATAAACACCAGAATGTCTGAACATAGTTATTTTGAAGTCTTAAGAGTCATAAACATCGGTATGATTACCATCCATGTCGTAACACAGCTGAATTCTGCGTCAAGTTCTCGCAGATAGCAGATATACTCCGAAGTCACGAGGGTGAAAGCGTATTCCACAGCTGCTCATAATTCCTGCGTTGTGTGATATCGAGTGTTTCTCACTTGTTGCTTTATGAAACTCCAGAGAACATTATCTGGTGTCGTCAGATCAGGACTTACGCGAAACTGCAACTAATCTTTGTTCAATGCTATATGGACTTTGATCACACATTGTTGATTATTTCAACTTCACTGAAAATAACTGTTACCAAGCAGAGAACAGCAGAAAACAAACGAACATGGATAGCAATGTTACCAGACAATGTCTAGCATTGTTACCAAACAAATGTGTGTAAAACCTAAAACCGTTAGAAAACAACTATTAGGGGTACCCCCACTTCCGGACTACGCTGTACATCGAAAGCACTCAAGAACTATATGAATACTTGCATGTATTTACGAGAAATAAAGGCAAATAATAATTGAAAAACACTCATTTCTTTCAGTAGTTTATGAGTAAACGTACGTACCCAGGTGGATTTGTGTCTGAAAATGAAGTAATACATTACGTTACAGAAGCAATAAGTTGACGATTGCTTTAGGCAATTGCAAGTTAAACGAAATAAAATTATAAAAATGTAGCTCAGTTTTGTAGAAAGTTCATTCATTTCGACGCAATACGTTGTCTCATTCCAAGAATAACAACACTTTCTACATTCCTACTAGCCTCGTCTATTAGCTATCAAATGACGTTTAGACGCACCTGCTGCGGTTGATAGACTTAGCGATTTGGGAGACTAACACCATCTTATGCATAAAAGATTAACTACATTTTAGAGTGAGTGATATTTTGTTGTGGTTCTTACTAACATGGGCGGCGATTAGGGGGGGCAAAGGGGGGCAGTTGCCCCCCCACTTTTTTGAAGTGACCCGTTAATGTATATAGAGTTTCATTTGGAAGTTTTTGTGTGTATTACTGGTTCATAGAAAAAAATGTGGCATATAATATTTTTCATTGCGTGAGTAGGCCTATGTATTGGTTGCCTTCCCGTAGAGTTAAGAAACAACAGGAATTGTGTTTTAATTGCCACGGAAAATGGTCCAAAAATTATCCTATTGGAGCACAACAATTCCAGGATACTTTTATTTCTTCTTACAAGGGTTCGATATGTTAGTCAGTCGCTTTGAAACTAATTGAGAGAATATTTCGCCCCCCCCCAAAAAAAAATCTTTCACGAGTTATTCTTTAATTGCACAAAAATCGAAAGTTCCTAAAATGTCTTTCATCTTTCTAATAGTGAGGAATTTTGATTAAAAAGAGAGTAATAAGAAACAACTTGTACCTTCTCCATTGAGTTGTTGATTGTGAGCTTAACGTCCTTTTCAGCAACGATGCTATATGAGACGGAACCTAGTGATTAACGTGGAATCCGAAACACATGAGCTCCGACCAGGAATCGAAGCTGGGTCTCCCATACTTTTCCCATTGTTTTGCAGTGTAATATACGAGTGAAGTGGTGTGTTTAGGGTGTACGAGTGTATATACAATTAAATTTAGTGAATTCGACATAACTCTACGTTTTATAACTGGAGTGTGGAGTGATTCTAAGTATTGTTGTGTTTTGATATGTGTCCAAGAAAGTGAAAACTGCACCTAATGGCACCGAACATGTTTCGGGAAGCTGCAGAAGTATTTCCTTAAATGTCGTAGCATATGCTTGTAGTAATTTCTGTCTTTCATTTTCTAAGAGTAATAACATACATTTAATAGCATGTGTGGAATTAAAAATATAAGTTGTTCATTAATCCCCAGTTTCAATATAACTTCTACAGAACAAGCTTCATTATTCATTACTATGATTAATATTATCCTACCTATTTATTTGTTTTGCAAATTTCTTATTAAATACTCTGATCACACAATTTTCCAGACAGAATTTTAAGATGTTCATGAGCAAGGAATCAAATCTCTTCTTACACCTTCGTTGTTTAAAAGTACAAAGGGGTAGTCCCTACTTGCGTTGCTCTTATCAATTTGCTTAATAAAATATGAAATACGTTATACGATATTTAAAATAAAAAAATAGTATCCTATTAGTTATACAACCTTTCGTCAAATAGTGTTAGAAACAAACAAGGAAACTAACATTAATGTGCAAATATTCAGGTCTTGCCCCCCCACTTTTAACGTTAAACGCCGCCACTGCTTACTAATGTAAAGAGCTATTCTCAAGGAACGTTGTTACCTACTGCGTAATAAAAAAAAGTATTTCAATAAATTGATAATTAATTATTACGTATTTTCTTGACGTATGTTTCATAGAGAGACCCATTTTAAAGAGAGTTAGTGTCCTATCTTAGTTTAGGTATCTTGGGTTAAAAAAAGAAGAAGTTAAAAGATAAATAACTGAATTTAAACACACACTAGAAAGCAAAGAATACAAACTTTTTTTTTTTAGAAGAAAAGCAACCAACTTCACAAATGCACTCAACAAGTCAAAAATAAAAACTAATTTTTAAAAATATGAACAAACTTTTAAAAAATAATTAAAAGTCAAAAAATAAATAAATAAAAGCGCTAGAAAGCCGATAATAATATATTACTATTATTAGGTATTGAGTGGATCAATGGATCATGGGTCAAGGGGTCAAGATTTGTGAGGGGTCAGTGGGTCATTGGTCAACAGGCCACCACCATCCACCGTGACCCACTCTTATCCACCAACTCACTTTGCTCAGTGCATTGTATAAGGAAATCAAGAAAGTTGTGTCGCTTTCTCACCCACCATCTTCAAACATCGATATGTCACCTAAGACGTACATGGAAGATCAAAGATAACCCCATCAGCATCGACGATCTTCTGCCAACGTTCTGGAAGACCATGGATTCCATCGCAGTAGAACTTGCTGGGATGTGAAGCGAAGAAGCTATCAAGTGCATTTGGGACCTCTACTAGAGATTTCAACTGGCGTCCTCTAAGGTCATTATGCAAGGAATAGAACATGTGGTAATCGGACGGTGCAATATCTGGAGAGTATGTCCAATGTAATAGTGTTTCCCAGGGTGTAGAATGGTGTCCCGGGTCATCCTTACCACGTGGGGCTTAGCGTTTTCCTGCCACAGGAGGACTCCTTTGCGATTCAGAAGTGTTGGCTCCACAGTTCGGAATTTTTCTTGAACACGGCTCAACTGCTGACAGTACACAGTTGCATTTTATGCTCTGACCAGCTGGTAGCAGTTCCTGATGCACGATGCCGCGGGCAGTCCACCAAACACACAGGAGGAACTTCTTTTGGTGCAGTACTGGTTTCGGCTGTTTTGGAACCAGTTCGTGGGATGCTAACCAATTATGACGGCGCCGTGGAGCTTCATACAAGACCCACTTCTCATCACATATCAACACCCTATCCAGAAATGGCTCTTTCCTCAGATGAGATAGCAAAGAAACACAGGTGTCAGCTTGCATTGCCTTCTGACCCGGAATCATAGCATGTGGGACCCATCGACACAACTTGTAGTGCTTTCCAAGTTGATGGAGGTGCTGCCGAATGGATTCTCCACCCACACTGAATCATAGTCCCAGTTCCTCACATGTCTGGCCACTGTTCCTCTCCATTGCTGCCTGAAAATCTTCATTTTGCACATGTGTTGGTCTTTCGGTACGTGGTGAGTCGTCGAGTGTTTCGTCACCGTCCTTAAATTTGTTAAACCACCGCTGCAATGTCCGCGTAGTTACGACACCCTCACCAGAGACCTGGTATGTCTTCCTCCACGCTGCAGTGTCGTTTGACCCCAGTTTGAACTCGTACAGCATACACGCCCTTATGATGCTCTGTGGAGGTCTAATGTTTATTCTGTCCTTGCACAAGTTCACGGTGTAACTGAACTGGTACAACCAGGTAGGATGTTGGATATATCTGCAGCAACAACCGACCTTCACCTTAACCCCATTCTCATTCAACTCACAGTGTGAGAGCCAATAGAACATAGACCTCCGCAAAAGGTAACAGAACTTTCTTTGTTACCTTTATAGACAGCATCTTCTGAACATTGGTGAATTTGTCTATGTTTTACTTTCAAGGTCTACATTTTTCTTCCTTTTTCATTTGTTTGTATTTACTTACTTGAGATGAGTATATCTAGACTAAGTGAAAAAAGAACTTCAAGCACTTTCGGGTATTGATATTTGTAACTGTACTAAGAGCAATAGGACCTACTACTTGACTTTCGAGATACAGTCGAATTTTACACTTTTGTTTTCTTAACGTTGGCCTACTTATTGTTGATTTGAGATTTTCAAATTTCATTCTATTTTCCACTGAAAAATATTTGTAATTCAACAAGGAAATAATTATACGTATGTGATAATTAAATCGAAATTAATCATAATATGGTCCTTGACGAACACTTTATCATTTTATATCGCAAAGATCAGATCCACCGGTATTGTAACAGAACTGTGCTTGAGCGATTGACTAGAAATTCAAACTCGGATTAGTGTTAATTTCACAGCCTTGTTTTATTACAAGTACAAAATCCCTATAGTCAGTAAAAAGGAGGGCGTGGATCATGGGTCAGAGTTGATGACGATGGGTTTTGATAGGTGCTGGATCAAAGTGAGTCACTGTGGGTGGTTTGTCAGTGGTTCCTGTGTCACACTGAGTGGTGGATCGTGGGTCGTGGGTCAAGTTTTGATTGACCCACGCTACGTCTGATAAAGAGAAGTTTTATTTTAAAGTTGTGCGAAGCCAAATGTATTAATTCCTTTTAAAATTACCATAGAAATAATTTTATATTAGGCATTGATTTGTTCTGCTTGGAACTACTTAAAAAAATATAATAATACTATTAAAATATTTTCTACTTTTAAGCACTTTACTATTATTAGTACTTTATTGTTATATCTTTTAGTGCCTTTTGGAAGTCGTTTCATATTCTTTTAAAAGAATTTTTTACTTCTTTGCTTCTTACAGTAGTGAGCTTTTAAAATCGATTGTTAGTTTTTAAATATTTTATATAAATCTTTGCTAAAATCACTAACTTGTTTCTGAGCACGTATCACATCGCATGTGGAAAGTTACCCAACGAGGCCTGCATGGCGTTTCATGCATGAAGAGCATTGGCAAAAACACATTCCTCTGTTAATGGCATCATTTTGTGAGCCCTCGCCACGGCCCTAATTTTACCCATACGTGAACCGTCAGGCTGTTGTCGTTAAGATGGTAAACAGTATGACATTACCCTAGTAGCAGAGACAAGTTGCAGACCGCTTGCAACTTGCCAAGCTTACATCCAGATTGATCGGAAAATGTGCAACCATGCCGCAAGCTGGATTCCAGTAACGAAGTTATGTGAGGGCAACCTTGCATTCGGTGTTCCATTCAAGCTTGACACAAGCATTTTATAAGTCAAGTCAATAACCAGTGAACGGCCAGTGTTGCTATAATGCTCTGCAAATGGTCTAAAGCATCGCTTGCAAGTACAACCAAAGGCAGATTGTATGGAAGCATGCGTTTCAAGTGCAAGCGTAGAAAGCCAAAAGTCAAGCATGCTCTAACTGGCCGATAGCTTTCTTGCTACTAGAGTAGTATTTTGGAGGAGAGGCTAATCACTAGTATATGACTTTTTATGTTCGGATACATTTACCTATTCAAGCCTCCCATTGTCTGTTATGAATGCTGGAGAAGTTGCTAGACGTAGAGAGGTAGAAAAGGAAAGAAAATACAACCTCCTACGATAAATTTATTTTTGCTTCAATAGCCATCGAGACTAGTAGGGAATGGGGTTCTAGAAGCCTGGATTTTATCAGAGAGATAGGCAGACGCATTTCTACCGTTTTTGGATATGTTTGTTCATCAACATCTTTCTTAATCCAACGAATATCTATTGCGGTCCAACGTGGCAACCTTTCCTCGGTTCTTGGCACCTTTCCGCCCAGAAGGAAGCAGGAGGAGGTGTTTTTTCTCTAGTACAACATATAAAACTGAAAAATATTATAACTTCAAAATAAAGATTAGATAAATGTTAAATGCACTTTTAGTAATGTAAAAGTGATTTTAGAATATTTTTGTAACATGATCAAAAACAAATATGCTCATTGGGCAAATTGTTAATGAGAAGAAGAAGAAGAAGACTTTATCTACGATATCATTTGATATGATCTGATTTCATATGATAAATGTAATTAACTATGGATTGTTTTTGGTTTTATGAGCGAATAGTTAACAATTACGCTACAAACTTAATTACAATGTAAACCACATAGTATTTCTTGCTGCTATAATTTTATATCATCATTCTAATCCTGCTGGAACAAATTAAACGTTTTGGGGTGTAGTTGATATCCGAAATTCGTTATGATTGTACGTTTTCGTTAGCGATTACATGGGTAAGATTTTTCAGTTCTCTATAAAACCATTCTACATTAGGAAATTATTATTTTTCGTGATTTACTTAGGTAACGCTATAGAAAACGTACAAGCATACTGAATTTCAAGTTTTTATTCCAATTCCAGGTACCTAAAACATGAGATTATAGGTTAAAAAAAGGTCCTTTTAAATAACATTGGGAATTTCTTCATTGCCCCTTTATACACCCTAAAAATTAAAAATATTCACTTGTGGCAATTTTTCTGTCTGTTAGACCCAAAAAGCTACAATAATTACAAATTTAGTCATTATAGCCCTACAACGCTGGGAATGTCATGGAGAACTACTAGCAAACAATGCGGGAAAAACAGCGAAATTGTGTGTTCAAACAGCAGAACCAACACTAAACGTTGCACTTTATCTATTAGTCCAAATCATAACAGTATATTTGTGTTGCAAAACAAAATTGTGTCAAACATTGAGGCGTGTCAAGCTATTTAGTACCCACGTTACTGAGAGGGCTTGAACATGTTGGCGGAAGTTGTTGTCTCTTTAAAAACACTGGATATTGAGTTGAATCGTGCATTGTGGAGTCATTGCTATAAATATATACAGTTTCCATCAAAATTCATTTGTCCTAACTGGAAGTTACGCTCTCTTCAATTAGCAATCTAACAACTTTTCCTTCAAATACTAACAGAAAATAATCCTATCACTAATTTAGGCATGTATAACGGTGCATTATTTCTGAACAGGTGTTCATCTTCAAATATTAAGGATTTCTTCAAAGATCACGGGTGGCATTTCACTAAAATAGATTTAAACTTAATACAGATAGTTGATAATTTTGAAATTTCATCATTTCTGGAAAATTGTCCACATATTGTATCATTAAAATTAAAGATTAGCGAATTAAGTTGGAACAATAGTAACAAATCTCTTCCATTGCCAGCTCTGAAACATATACCGCCTTATGCAGAGTCGTTTGGACGATATGATTAGCGTCATACTAAAATTCTGACTACTGCAGGGAACATATGTTAGTCGAACTCTTTAGTGTGCCTCTAATCACGCTTCAAAACGACTCTGCATAAGGCCCACAGAGATCATGTCAGACATATCTTCAGAAGTTGCTTTGTTATTACTGGAGAGTGCTATTGCAGTGAAAGAAGTATATTTTCGCCAAATTATAGATGATCGCAATTTCCTGCTAAAATTGTGCCAAAAGCCAATCTTCAAAAAAAATGAAGATGTTCTATGTTCATTTAGGCCAACTCTTTTCAGATCGAGAGGACATTGTCACATTCTGGGAACAGAATCAGAATCTAAATTATATTGGCAGAGTTACTTTCAACATAAATGAACTAGGATTTAATGAAAAAAGTGGATGTAGAATGGAGCAAGACATCGAACACTTTGGGGAGAGTATTTGATAAACATTTTAACAGATTTTTGTTCTAGTCTTTTGTATTAGTTTGGAGAAATACAATAAGATTTAAAATGCAGAAGATTTAAACGAATCTGCTAAGGTTTTTCCATTTTAATATTTTGCATATTGGTACTTCTGAACGTCATTAACCTTTCAATCACTTTACGATTCAGTGTCAACACCAGGGGCGGATCCAGGACCGACTTTTGGGGAGGCGGTGGGTTGTCATACTGCTACTTTTAAAGGCTCCAAACTTTGGGATGGATTTTATTTATATATATATAAAATAAGAAATCTTTATCTTCTGGGGGGGGGCGATCGCCCCGATCGTCCCCCCTCTGGAATCGCCCCTAGTCAATACCCAAAATTTAGCCCTGTCTCGAGCTTAAGCTCATGAAAAACATATGCCTAACCACTGTAATGCAGAGGAACAAATAAACTTAATTTTCATAAGCTTTTGTGTTATTTAAAGAATGAAGATTTTGTAGACTTAAAAAATTACTTAATGGGCAATAGCATTTACTACCGTTCGAGAAATTATAGTCTGTACCAGTTATTAGTGGTAGATTAAGGTCTAAAGCCACTATTTCTTGAGACAAGTCATTTTCTTCAAATATTTGAAAGAAATCTAGATACCCTAATTATTTAGACATGAACCAGGAAGGAGAGAAAGTATAATTACGATATAAAAAGCATTACCACGTTAAACTACTTTAACACACACATCTCTTTCAGTATCAGTCTTCTTTGAATCAGCTGTTTCTTTCTTTAAGCTTTGTTGTAACACACACAATTCCACGAGATTTTGATACTGAGAAAATGCTATATTTGAAGCTTGAAACAGGAAAGGGTATCTGAATGGCATACTTTGATTTCGTGCTCGAGTCTAGCCACAGGAACAAAGTACACGTTTCTGATTAGTTGGAGTTATCTGTTGGCCCGCCTCCGTAGTACATATATTAATCGAAATTGCACCACCCGAGTATGACGTAATGTACGTGGTATTATCATGAGGGTTAAAGGTGAAATAAAATGAACTCTGCGGAGCTTCTACCTCCCTTCGCTCGCTGACATTCGCTCAGCCATGTTTCGTAGCAAAGTGGACTAATTACCATGTGACATTACGTCACGACCAAATGGGGCAACTTCAATGTAAATTTAACTACTTCCCAAGGAAAGCAAGGAAGTGTATGCCTACCTTTACCCCTTCTGGTGCCTCTGGCACAACCCCTTCTCTAACTCCTCACTTCCCCTATAAACTCACTTTACGCGAAGGTCCCACTTCTTACTCTGCAGTTGGTTTATATTGTCATTGTTTATAAGGGCTGTCAGAAATTTCTAGGTAAATGTTGGACAAAGCACAATTTATGCATTATGCTCGTATATTACGTACAAGGGCAAATTAGTATTATTTTCATCTTATTTTAATAATAAAAGTATTATGAAATTCAAAAAAAACTTGGTCCGGGTTTCAACACACGCCAAAAACAATTTTACTATTAGTCCGCTCGCTAGCATGCTCGGTTATGAGGCTATTGTGCACCTGAAGTTTGGTTTGTGCCATATGTATGCTACGTGGCGAGAAACGGTTAACTCCAACCAATCAGCACCGTGTATTTAGGTCATATGGCTAGGGTCGAGCGTAGAAGTTTGGTTTGTGCCATATGTATGCTACGTGGCGAGAAACGGTTAACTCCAACCAATCAGCACCGTGTATTTAGGTCATATGGCTAGGGTCGAGCGTAGAAGTTTGGTTTGTGCCATATGTATGCTACGTGGCGAGAAACGGTTAACTCCAACCAATCAGCACCGTGTATTTAGGTCATATGGCTAGGGTCGAGCGTAGAAGTTTGGTTTGTGCCATATGTATGCTACGTGGCGAGAAACGGTTAACTCCAACCAATCAGCACCGTGTATTTAGGTCATATGGCTAGGGTCGAGCGTAGAAGTTTGGTTTGTGCCATATGTATGCTACGTGGCGAGAAACGGTTAACTCCAACCAATCAGAACCGTGTATTTAGGTCATATGGCAAGGGTCGAGCGTATTTAAATATATATACCTCTGAATGAGGACTAGCTCAGTAGAGTAATGCTCCCGGAAGTAGGAACGAAAAACACAGTTCTGATTGGTTGGCATTATCTATGTCTTGCCACGTTGCATTCAAATAGCAGAATTCAGACGATTCTTGTTGTCGGTCCTCGTGGCCGAGATTCACTGGGGGTTCGAATCCCCCTGAAGAGCAAGGTCGGAATTTTAACTGTCCTGGATCTTTCTGTGTTTGTGTCCCTGTCGTGTTTGGATTACGCAGAAATTGCGCGAATTGCCAATGGCGAACAGTTTCCCGGTTGCGACGAACTTAAAAAATAAATAAATAAATAAATAAATAAGAGTGGGCTAGCGCTATATTCTAGTAACGAAAATCTCTTTTGGCGTGAGTTCAAACCCGGCCCGAGGAAAGTTTTTTTTAACATTTTTTTTACATTTTTATAACACTTTTTAAATTAAAATAATACGAAAATAATACTCAAAAATATGATTTGCTTACTTTTGTGCAGATAAGTAGTAGTAGTAGTAGGAACGGGTTAGAAGCCCCGCAGGGCTCGTTTTGTTGCCCTTGTACTCCATGATATAAGGCTCGTTTTGTTCCCCTTGTACTAAATGATATAGATTTTGTGCAACTTAAAACAACTGACTAGGATAGCGCGTAAAACAGCTGGCTAGAGTAGCGCGCGAAAAAACGTACTTGCGGGAATATTACTCTCCCGAGCGGGTCGTCTCTGAATGTGGTAAAAGTACAACCAGAAGATTTGCCGCAAGAGTCACATAATACAAGGGTAAACCTTAGGGTCAAATTATGTTTTCTCATATATATATATATATATATATATATATATAGAGAGAGAGAGAGTTTTCACTATAATAAGATAAACACGCATAAGTTAACACAAAAGCTAGGCAATGCATTATGAATGATTTCTTAGTTTAATCATAGGCAGCACTGAATAAATTCTATTTACATTGGCGGCTTAGAAACACTTTCATTGGTACAACGTAGCTAAGGGATTTCCAAAGGCAGAAGGCAAACAAAATATTCGCTTCTGCTTTTCTGTTGAATTATAGAACCTTGAGAAACAGGAATTCACGAGATTTCATACAGATATTTACTCACAACAAGTATAATATGTTCTATAAACTATTGTGCATTGTTACCAACTCACAAAATAAAACATTCATGGAATGAATTGGGGCACAACAATTACAATGCTATTATTCATGCAAAAAAAAAAAAAAAAAATAAAAAATAAAAAAAAATCCAAAATTATTCTGCATTCTTTTGTCAATTTTTCCTTTCCATCGAGACCTTAAACAGGATTTACACATATATTTAAATCGAAAAGGTTAGTTCACTTAAAGTAGTCAAAGTACAAAAAACTGTGATAACAATTAAATAATTGTTTCTTTAATAACTAAAGTAGCATTGCTCTGCCCATAGTCTGGCGCATTTAGGCTTTAACTGGGTATTTTATAATAATAAGCTGATAACTGGTGAAGATATCTTAAAAAGATACTCAAGATCCCTTAAAATCCCGCTAGAAAAAGTCAAGATATGACGTCATCAAGATGGCCGCCGAAAGAATTTAACCCACAAATTTTAAAAAGTCGTATCTTCTTAGTATTTCAAGATAGAAATTTAATTTTTACTTCATTTCACAGACAAATATATCAGAAATTCTTATTCCTAAAGACCATTTGTCATAGACTATGGCCATATTCAAATATGGAGCCTTAAAGTGAGGGGAATAAAAGTGAAATCTTTAACTTTTACGACACACGATTATGCTGGTTAGACGAAAGGAGACGGTAATGATGAGAAGTGAATGAAATGGTGGAATGAAGAAAGTGGAAGAAAACGGGAGAACCCTGCGAAAACCAACGCACAGTGCTTGTCCACCATAAAACTCACTTGGCACGAGCTGGGATCGAACCAATGACTCCATGCACTTGAGGTATGAAAGAAGTGTGTATTCTCAATTTGTGTTGTAAGATTTTACTCTAAATAACTTTGGAACGAACTCGTATACCGGGAAATGTTCTGAAGCAATCGATTTTTACCCTTTCAAGGGCTTTCCAACCAGAGTCATCACTTTGGGAGAGCAGGAGAGCCGATTGCCAAGGGCGCCGATTTCTCTGTAAATTTGGGGGGCGGGCCCTCAGACGCAGAAGGTATATATATATATATATATATATGAGGATGTTAAGACAAATTGCATTCAAATTATGCCAAATATTGTATATTCATAAATACACTAGGGGGGCCCACATGAGCTTTGGGGGAGGGGGCTGGTCCCCTAGGATCGGCACCCTTGCCGATTGCACCCATGAGTTTGAGAAACTCACGCTTTTTAATAAATTACATCTAATAAATAAATGTGTAACTTCTGTTTGTGGCCAATCTTGCCCCTACTTGACAAAAACTGATATTACGCTATTGTATCAAACGGGTTTGAAACCGTTGTTGTATCTTTATCAGTTATATCAGTTATGACGCTGAAAATGGTAGTAAACAATACTGATGGTACTAGTAACAGCTATAACATATTCCGGATAATAATTTCTGTTATATTTCTATCATAAATAAATGGGAAACGTATCTCCTTAAGAGTTAGGTTACCAGAGGTCTTTTTTTTTTTTTTTGGCTTAGACATGTCCGTTTCTTCGGATCCTAGAAATGGTTCGAGCGGATTTTAGAAAGACAGAAGTTCTTGTCTTTAGGGGGCAGTACAGACAATTGCTACGACTTCAACATAATTGTTAATGTTGTTAAAATGTTTTCCTTTTCGAGGAAGTATAACACATTCAGCTGAGAACGCGAAGGAAAAAAAAGTTCGTAATTAGACTTTGTGGTGATTCCACATAGCGTAGTCGTTAACGTTGTCGATTTTGGTCATGAGTTTGGTTCCCGGTGGGGACACTCGTTCAAAAAGTTGTGGCAGTATTACGAGGCCAGTCATCCTGAGTGACGTTTTTCCTGACTTCTCCTCATTTACAACATCAAGTGCTGGGATGGTACCTGATATACAGGTCCTGACTATTTTCTTCCTCATTCCCTTCTTCCCTTCCCCCTTCTCGAGTAATGAACTAATCGAGAAGCGTGATTCCTCATACGTGACGGGCTTAAGAAAGTAGATGGCGGTAATCCCCCAGAAATACGTATACATAAATAATTAAAGTAAAAGTTTATTTATTTATTTATGAATACGTATTTCTGGAGATTACCGCCATCTACTTTCTTAAGCTCGTAAAAGTGAAACTTTAGTTGCGTAAAATATATTAGATGTTTCATAAGGGTAAACTCAACACAGTCTTGTTTCCTAAAAAGCACCCTGAATGGTCAAAATAGTCTTCCATTTACTATTTTCAAAGAGAAAGAGGAGAGAGTTCCACAAACTATACATATAGACACGAGAGCTGGCCAGCACAGCGCAGTCCGGTATCACTACATTAACTTCTCAAATGTAATTTCCGAATGTTCAGATTGGACGTAACTTTTGTTGAATTCATCCTCACTATTCATAGTTCTCAACCCCGCCATAGTCGATCCCAAACCCGTATGGAGAAAGGGAGAGGGGCTTAATAAGTACTGGGCACTTTATCTAACACTCCAGGTACGAACATTATTGTGCAGTTTGAGAGAATTAAAATATCTCCTTCTGTCCTTTACTCTTGTCTATACAGTCCAAGGTGGCAAGTGATGGACATAAATGGTGGTGGCGATAGCTCTCCTACCGCAGAAAGCAAGGTACCAGTAGGAGCTTCCTAACGTTAATGACGCGGACTTTTGAGCCCGGGAGTGTACTTGGTATCTAACCACATTACGGTATGAGGCAGGCAATTGTGCCTCCCAAATGGGAATATCTGTCTGGAGCAGATGGACTAGATCACTGATTGGTACCGGTAATACAGTGCACCTCTTTCGTAAAATAAGGGAAGCCTTAGGGTATACATCCCAAATGGACGACTAAGCCCTTCCTGGGGATTGGATGTTTGCGCGGTATCTCTTGGCCTTGAGGAACAAAAGGTTTTTAATCAGGGTCAGGATCCGAGTCCCTGGGTCATCCTGGGATTTCTGGTTGGACTCTGCCAGGCTGTGATCATACAGTGGGAATTGGACTTGTCTTATAACGCTCGTATCCGGTCACTGCTCATGATGGTAGGTTCCTATTCCCTAGAGGAGCTGCTTTAGCTCCAACACGAGTGTGATTAGACACTTATCATTCAGAGGCCTCATATTTTCTCACTATGTCATTAACCCTTTCAGACCCAGGTCTTTTTTTTTTTTTTTTGGAGTTTTCCTACATTTTCAGTTAGTGACTTATTGCTCAGAAACTATTTAACCGATTGATATGATTAGAACCTTGTTTCTTAGAAGAGAAATGTGACTATTTTTTGTGTAAGTTACATAGCAATGTTGCCAACAGGAGGAAAATTATTGAGGGAAATGTAAGTGTAAAAATTTACAAAAAATTCCCTAATTGAATTTCAAGATTATTTGTAGCTGACACCACTGTTACCACATGGGTCCAAGTCACCTAAAAATTCTTTGGTGTGGTAACAAGGTAAAGTGAAAACCTGAAGTCACTAGCTACCAAACAAAGAGAGAAAGAAAAATTCTCTATCATCATACAAATGAAATTTTGACACTTTTTACGCCTCAAAAGCAAAAATCATCAAATATGATGGAGCTACAGCTTCCCTAATTATCCTATTGAAACTTTTTATGGTGCGTTCTGTATGCCAATGAGAAGGCTTTCAGACAATGGTACGTTTGATCCAGTGTAACTAATAAGAGGGAAATAATACAGTGAAAAGGGAAATTTTCCGAAATTTTCACCTAAAATCGGGAATCAACTTTTTGGAACTGGAAACACTGCCACCAGGCAGACGCAAACTATCCAAAATATACCTTGGTACCCCACTAATATATCCTTACAAGTATCATGGCGATATCTAACAAATTAAGCATAAAATTAAAAAAAAATCTCATTCTACCTCAGAAATTCACCATTTTCTTACCATTTAGAGAACATGGTTTATTATAAACCTCAACTTTACTCCCTCTATTTATCCTACTGGAACTTTTTATCATGCGTTGTATAGGATAAGGACTAGGCTTTCAAACAGTTGTACGTTTGTTCGAATGTAGCCAACAAGAGGAAAATAATAGAGACAAAAAAGGAAATTTTCCCCCTAAAATAGGGAATTTTGTATAGCTGGTAACACTACTACCAGACAGATATAAACTATCTTAAAATAAACATTGATACACCACTAATATACCCTTCAAGTATCATGGCGATATTCAAGAACAAAAAGCTTCTAATAACATGATTACGGCAAACAGAAAAAAATAGGGAAAAACAAAAAAGAAAAATCATGGGTTAGAACCTAAATAAGAAGTTTTCGTGCATCCCTAATTATTCCATTGTAAGGATCTGTATCCATTTTTGTTCAGTAAGGATCAATGTTGGAGTGGCTTAAGTTGGCTTTCGCTCGGACGTATAAGTACGGATTTAGAAACAAAAATATCGAAAAATTTCGAATTTTTTGCCCAAATTTAGGGAAATTTTAATTTCCCTAGTTGACGAAACTGTGCGCGGGCCGATCCAATTGATATCAACAATTAGGTATTCATCCGAGGTATCTATCTGGAAGTCTTAAGGAGATCTTTCTGCAAAAAAGGAAGATACAGGGAAAAAGCAAGAAAAGAACATTAAAAATTCGAAAATTCTCGAATTCTTTACTTTGGGCTGAAATCTGAAGAGGAAATTCGATACTCAGAAGAAAAAGAAACTAATATGATAAACTATGATCCAACCATATTTGGCCAAAAAATTATCCTGATGTGATAGGATTAGTGTGCACATAGGAGTGGATTAAAAAAGTGACAGACCCATGTGTGCCACTTTGGCCACCCGGGTCTGAAAGGGTTAAGAGATTTATCGAGTCAGTGACGTACGCAGTATTTCATTAAGGAGAGGAGCTCAACCATCGAAGTTTTTTCCGAGTATATCGTTTCATAAGTTTTGTATGCGTATCTAAATATGATAAATATTTATTTTTTTCATAATATCTGGTTTAAGAGGGGCAGAAACTCCCTTTGGGTATCGAGTAATTCTTGTAAAACACTAAAGGGTCTTCTTTTCTAAAGTCTGTCATGTAGTAACGGTACCTAGGAGGCAGGTGTATGCCATCATCTACGAAAACTTAGTTTTCCAAACTATTTATCTCTTTAATAATGCAACCAAATTGACTGGACTTCATGATCAATATTGTGTTAGGGTGGAGTGAAAAAAGTCAATATTTTTTTTTCGTAAACGGGTACCCTTCAATGACTGTGTATGAGACCTAGTAACAATTCTGTAAAATAGTTAATTTTTACGACGTCATCTTGAGTCTGCCCATTTGGCTTAAAGTTTGAAAATTTTTGATTTTTTTTTACGTTTTTTCAATTTTTTTTTTAAAAACTTGAAACAAAAAGATAACCCTGACGGGTAGTCACTAAATAGTAGAACAAGGCCTTAAATATAGACAGGATTTTTAAAAAACATTTGTAGGTGGTGGTTTCAATCTGCGCATTAGGCCTAAAAAATGTCCGAAATTTCCGATATTTTTAACGTTTTATAATTTCTGATATCCTCTTATAATGTTATAAAAACTTGTTTATATAGCTTTCGTTAATCAAATTTGCATTGTGGAACTCTTCGATAGTTCATATTAAACTACCCAGGACTCACCACCGGGAGGTGGTTGCACTTGGAGTCCCACCGAACCATGAGAGCATGTCCTTACATCTGTAAGAAAAGTCTTCAACATGTAAATTGTTTCTGTGTCATATATTGGACGGATATTTCTATCAAACATTCTTTTTTTGATCAAGGTTTCTCTTTTCTTTTTATCACAGACCAACTTTGAGGAAGCAGTGACTTCTTTGACCGCTCTTTCTACCGCTTGCGTGTGTGATGGAAGTTCAAAAAGAGTGCACTCAGAAGCTATGTTTACACTCTCGGTTTCCAGTAACCTTTGCAAATCTTGATTTTTCAAATGCATTGTGAGAGGTGGTTCTTCACTTCCACATCATTCCAAACAATTATATAGATATACTCTGATGCTTCAAAATTTAGTTTCGGGGATTTCAAACCGTCTTATTGGTTTACTGGCTTGTTCTCTAGATCGAGGTTTGATGATACGTCTTAAAGCCAGTTTCTTTATATGATCTCTCTTATCAACCAACATAGCTATGAGCATGTTTTCATGCTGAGCAAAGTATCCATTGGGTGATATCAATAAAATGGAGAAGTTACTCATTATTCCCAATTTTGTAGTAGTTACTCGCATTGGTATCAATAAACAGAGAACTGAGCACTACTCGTCTCGGCTGACCTCGGAGAAGCCCCGCCCTTTTGAAGTAACCACACCTGTATTCTCGAGCCGAGTAACTACTCCGCGTTTAATATCAATAAAAATCAAAGACTCCCCTGTGATGCTAGTAACTTCTCCAAATTTGTGGAGCAAGCTAAATAGGTGACTCCGTGCGAAATATGGCAGAATATATGATTGTTTTGCTACGTAGAAAAACTTGTAAACTGCATAGAAATGTTGCAAATGGAGATTAGAAAAACATTATAGGTTCATGAAAGAAAATGTAGAGTGATTAGCACGACATTTTTTTAGGAGAATCAACCGAAATTTGGGGTGGTGCACTACGTAATGAGGAAAAGATGCGGGTTTTCTTGCGTTACGTGAGTGATCCGGGATTCCAGGTCGGAATGTCCGGGGATTCTGGTGTGGCTCAAGGTACTGTGTCTATGACTACTACAAGTGTAATGGATGCGATTATTGCGAAATCTGAAAATCCGGAAGTGTGCGTAATATACAAACAGCAAAGGCAGAGTGGCAAGAACAATATACATTTCCGGGTGCTATCGGAGCACTTGACCATACACACGTGGGAATAAAGAAACCTAGTTTTTTGGAGACGAATACACTAATAGAAAGAGCTCATTCGTGGCTAAGCGGTTAGCGTACATCCCTTTGGCATGGGAGACCCGCGTTCGATTCCCAATGAGAGCTCATGTGGTTCATATTCCACGTTAATCAGTGCGTCCCGTCTCATATAGCCTCGCTACTGAAAAGGATGTTAAACTGAAAATCAACTCAACTCAACGTTGATAGGAAGTGTGTATACATGAGAATGTATTTTGTTTATGTCAAGGCGAAAAGGGACACGTATGGTGTGGAAAACGCAATCAGATGGACGTGCTTTATGACGTGACTGGCTGGACTTTTTATAAAAGGAAACAAAGGGGTCAAGTGTCTGATTTCGTTCTTAAAGTCAAACAATCTACAAAGACCTTGGGCAACACGTGATATGCATTTGTCGTGTTAATCTTAATATTGCTGGATTCGAATCAACAACATCCATCAGCTCCAATAGGTTCGTTCCCATGGTTTCAGTGTTACTTTCTTGTTTCCCGTTTTTTCTTTTTGTTTTATTCTCGCTCGAATATTAGAAATTCTGTTTTGGATTTGTGTCTCAGTCGTCGATGTATTTGATATTTCGTTGCATTTCACTGTAATTGCCTTCAAAACTTCGGCCTTCCTTCGTTTACTTTCTGGTAACTGTGACTTTGAAAGTACCACTGGAAACTCTTTTATAACATCCACAAATGCACTTTGATTGAAGCTGTCGTTGCTATTTCCCCGTTCCATGGCGTTTAGGATACTACGCCATAGGTTAAAAACAACGAAATGACCGCGGGACGAATGGGATGAGTAATCACTTCTTTTATTAATACGACTCAGTGCTACGTGCAGAGGAAATGCGAGTGAACGTTCATAAATCTGGAGCAGACTAGACCTGAGTAGTGGCTTGTTTTATTGATACGAAATTGAGGGAGGAGATTACTCCAGTTGTAGTTACTCTGATTCTCGAACAGGACTTCTCAGGAGTAGTTACTTATTTTTATTGATATCACCCATTGTCTTGGATACATTTGTGTACAATTTTCCGATTTTCCTCAGATAGGTAAGTGCAGCTCATTATAGTTTCCTACAAGTTTTGAGCTCCATTATAAACTTTTGGATTACACTTGATCCTGAACCAGCTAGGTGCATAAACTTTCACGATGAAGGTTGCCAACTCTTTTAGTGTTTGCGATGGAGTTTTTGTACCTACGTATAATCTTAAAATTCCATTAGCTGTAGTCAACCATCTCGCATGGGAAAGCTTTCCTGGACTTCTGTTTTCTAATTCTTGAGATATTTTCCCACTCGAAAGAACTTTACAAATGTAATAAAGGTATTGCTGGTCAGTACTAAAACCTTTTTCATCACCACGATCAATTATATCAGTAATAAACTCTATGGGCTCAAACTGAACTATTTTCAATGCATGACACGTTGCCAAACTTTGAGCGACAGGTCCAACAAATTCTTTTGGTCCGCTAGTAGGTCCATCCAGCTTTTCCACTAAATGCCGTAATGGAAGTTCATTTGTATGCAATTGGCAAATAACTCACTGCAGAGCCTACCAAGTTTCTCTTCTAGCGAGCGAATTACACCATATTTTCCTGTGTTTGTAGGGCATCCATCACAACCAATGCAAACTGTTTCCGACATTGTAAGATTGTGCTCAGAAAAGTAATCGACGATAGAATTAGCGATGCCAATGGCTTTCCCAGACAATAGAACTGTGTAACCGAGGAATCTCGATTTAGTCTCCTCTATGAGTGCGATGTGATCTTCTATAACAGTTGTTCTGTGCATTTTCGTCTGTCGTCTGTCTTGTGAATGCGAAGGGTGTCGTCAATTCTACAATCAAAGTATAAGGCCTGTATTTCTACATTTGTTTCCTTATTTAGAACTTCATGCCGAGATTTGATTCTCTTGCATCTTACTTTACTCCAGTCTACCACAACGTCATTTGTAACATTATCGAAAGAATGAGTGGACTGTACATCGTGTAAAAGAGCAGAGGCTAAAGCTGCTGCTGCGCGATCAGGTACGCCATACCTATCACATACTCGGGAAAACGATGATATTTTTAGCCTAGTTTGAGTATTTATGGTAGTAGCTGAGAAAGGACCGGGAACTGGTTCCTCTAAAACAAACACCAAATCTTCTGGAATACAACCCATTTTTTGCAGTGGGACAGTTGAGTTCATAGCGTGCTCATTATTGCTATACAAGCCAATTTCATATCCTTCACAACGTTTCTTACACAATCTTTCTTCTCCTATCATTTTCTTTGCTATTTTATTTTTATTTGCTGATGTCACTTTAATATCAACATGTCCAATCGCCATTTTCCGAATAGTTCTTTGATCGGTCAAGAATTTGCGTTCAAGTATTGGAACCTTCTTAGTGGGATCACATTTACAGAGTTGAAAATCTTTACATTTACATGCACTAACATCGAACAATGAGTCAACTCTGTTGTTAAAGTCGACTAGTTTGTTTTTTTGAAACTGTCCTTATCCTTGTCACGTTTGTATGTTTTGTTGTGTGCTTGAACTAAATCAACTTCTTTTTTTAATAAATCTCTAATAGCTTTAGAGGTTACGCATGGGATTGAACCTTTTCCCCACAAGAAGTTTAACTTGTTAACAACAACCTTGGGCACTTCTAAAAAAACTAGGGTTTTTGTCATTTTGCTTAATTTTTTCATTGTTCCAAACATAAATGTAGTATTTTAACACATTTCTACGGGTAGGAAGCAAAGAGTCACCCATATTTTGAGCATTACCTATGATAGGATGAGGTAAATCCTTGGCACGAGTCCTAGGGAACGCCATAACGCAGTGATAAACACACAAAGCACAATAACACACAGTACTAGACCACTGAACTAGAACAGGAACGTATACAAATCGACGACTAGATATAATACACCACTTATCACGCTCGCTGTCAAAACACGACTAATGCCAGTGATGCCAATTCCTTCAGAGCCATTTTCCCTTCACAAGCTTCAGAATTTCCCTTTTCCGGACAAAATTTCCCTTCATCCAAACCGTTCAAGTACTGTATTTAGTAAACGTATTTTTAATCGTTTTCGCTTCCACCCCCTCACCCCAATCTTATAACCACATACAAGCAGATACCTGACAGCCTTCCTTTGAGCTTACGCAGAATTTGAACTTGATTTGTTGTTTAGGTATCTAAGGCATCGCGATAGAGGAGGGGGAAGAATATGGAAAGGTGTAGGGTAGGACCTATGTTAAAGGTGCAATATCTGCATTTGCCTAGTGTGACTGCGGAAAAACCCTATAAATACCTCGGTCAGGACGGACAGCCTAAATAAATCATAAAGAATATAAAATAAATATTATGTAAATTTATTTTTTATCCTAGATATCATGATAGATTTTAATATTAATGTAACCTAAGGTACAAAGAAAATATTAAGTATATATTTGGTACTTAAGAACAGCACTCCCATATTTACTGAAACGAATACGAACAGTTACAAAGAAAACTCTAGCTGCTACTGTCTTTGGCTGTACACGAGAAATGTTCGTAAGCACAATACAGAGTTTAGAGACGCGGAATTCTTAAGAATTTATAATTCTGTGCGCACAGTTACCAGAAAATTTGTAAACTTACACAAACATACACACACTAATGACCCAGTATTCGCCCATATATACATATTTACATTCACGACACGCAGATTTTCTTTTCTTACATCGATTAATCCTCTTCACATTCAATTATCTGGTTGGGAAAATATCTTCTGATTGGGAAAACCAAACTGTTATAATAGTTGGAGTGATAATTTAATTGAGAAATATTTCATCTTATTGCATTGCATTTAATTCAACAATGGGAAGATTAATTTTGATAAAATATTTTAAATAAGCATTGTTGTAATATTTCGAATTTAACTGAATATGTTGATCGATGTGTAATGTTGATAAATATTAACGAATGCAAAGCAAGATAACTTGTGAGAATTTATATGAAATATGTGCAATGGATTATGTTTGGAATAAATACGACGTTGAATATATACTGAATTTTAATGAGATTAATCAGATACGTAAATACATTCAATCTATAAATGATTGAAGAGAGGCTCAAATTTCCCTGCAATATTGAGAGATTACAAGCAATTTCCCTTTTTCCCTTTTCTCCAAAATTTACTCAAAATTTCCCTGCGCCAAGGGAAATTTCCCTTCAATTGGCATCACTGACTAATGCAGTCAGAGAGGAGAGAGAGAGGGAGCCTCAGGTCGCCACTTGTCTGTCTTGCCAAGGTCAACGCTCCCGGATGAAGCGCTGCAATCTGATTCACACCAGGTTAACGTTACTACACTTACACAACACAGTTAATGTGTCTTTCTAGTTTTGTGCAAAAGCTTATTAAAAGCTTGGATACTGATTATAAGAACGTAACTTGATACATACATGCTATTTTAATAAATATCGGAAATTTCGGACAATTTGGCGATTTTTAGGCCTAATGCGCAGACTGAAACCACCACCTAAAAATGTTTTTAAAAATCCTGTCTATATTTAAGGCCTTGTTCTACTATTTAGTGACTACCCGTCAGGGTTTTCTTTTTGTTTCAAGTTCTTAAAAATTTTTTGAAAAAATGTAAAAAATTTCAAAAATTTTCAAACTTTAAGCCAAATGCGCAGACTCAAGATGACGTCGCAGAAATTAAATATTTTACAGAATTGTTACTAGGTCTCATACACAGTCATTGAAGGGTACCCGTTTCCGAAAAAAAAAAATAATTGACTTTTTTCACCTCACCCCAGTGTGTGTGTTTTTTTAATCTTTCCGTTTCAAAATCTACAAAATTTACTAGTTTCCCGTGATATATTCAATTCGGAAAAATGTAAAAGTTCACATTACAACAGTAAGGAAGAAGAGGGGGAAAGAAGAAGGATTTAAAGAAGTAGTACCAATGACGTCAAATAAGTAAGAGAGAGATGTGATAGGAGTAAATAAGATAAGACAGAAGTATAAATAAGATGAAAACAATTTATTCCTTTTGTATTTAGATACGCATGTAAATCCTGTTCAAGAGGCCCCATCACGGCGAAATTAAAATACTGCTAAATTTGTAGTAATTATGTGATATCTTCAAATAGATAAAAGATAATCAAAATGTAGAACAAGAGCGTCCTAGATAATATTATTTTGCATGAGGTACCGTTATCACGAATCACCTAGTAGCTTTCCGTTTGCAACTATTTAAAAACGCGAAAATAAATGTCGATTTTCTAAATGACTGGAAATGGAAAGTAGATAGGCGAGTCGTGATAACGATGTCTCATGTCTATTGTCTAGCGAAGTCTAGTTTCACTTTTCGATTATCCTTTATCTAATTGAAGATATCATATAATTACTATAAAATTAGCGGTATTTTAATTTCGCCGTGATGGGGCCTCTTAAGAAGGTCTTGATGAAGTGTAAACAATTGAAGTGGGTTTAGTAAGTTTAAAGAGCATAATGCAAATTGCTAATAGCTCAGAAATTACATTAATATGTCTTCAGATTGGATTTTTCTCTGCTGAATTAATCTTAAAGATATCTACTGCAATTTTCAACGGATTGCTACTCATATTTTGGAATCTCTGGGTTGGTACCGTTGAGTAGAAAGACAATCTTTAAGACTTCTTGTCATTCCAGCGTTTTAGTTCTCAATAATCATGATCGAAGAATGTTGAGTTGAGTTGATTTTGAGTTTAACGTCCCGTTCAGCAGCGAGGCTATATGAGACGTGGACCTACTGATTAACGTGGAATCCGAACCACATGAGCTCCCGCCGGGAATCGAACCCGGATCTCCCACGCCAAAGGCGCGTACGCTAACCGCTTAGCCACGAAGGAGCTGTCGAAGAATGTTTTCGAAATGATTTGTTACTACTTGGATTTTGTGACAAGGGACTGTGAGGTTTAGTAAAGTGTTTTATTGTTCGTTATTTACGGATGAAGAACGTTAATTGCGTGAATTTTGAACTTGAGTCATTTCCTTTATAAGGAGAACGAAAAAATCTTGAATGAATTTCCTTTCTCACTGTCGCCAGTGCTTTGAAGCGAGATGTTGTATTTTAGTTATTTATTGTTAGCGCGGAAAGTGAAAAAACGGAGTAGGGAGAAGAAATAGATAAACTAGGGTTGCTATCTTTCCAAATAAAATGTAAGGATAGTTCTAGGAATAATGAAGAAGGAGGGGAATGTTCCAGCGGTTGTACTATAATTTCATCTTCGTATCTTATATGAAGTAAGAAAATTTTATCTTAAAGTGGGTCCGCTCAAACGGCAGAGAGCTTCCCTGGCGGGAGGGGGCAGTTACCCCTTACTCCCCACAAGTTACGGTCCTGAATTCCAAGATGACATGACTTGACTATTCCAGGTTGTAGTTGTGTCTATTATCTGGTGACGAGATCGACAAACATTTCTTTCGTATTTTCGATGACGATGAAGGTGACAGTTTGTGTTATAGTACAATGCAATAAAGTGTTGTTTTGGAATGTATCTGTATAAATTTCTTAGGATTTAGAGTTCCGGGCTTTCGGCACCTATGACCATGTTAGCCCGTCACGTTTAAGAAATGACGTTCCTCAGCGAGCACACTATCTGGGAAAAGGGAAGTGGTCTGGGACCTGTATGTTTGGTACCAGCCCGGCATTTGCCTAATGTGAATGTGGAAAACCCAGGAAAACCTCATTCAGGATGGCTGACCTGAAAAAAATCTTTTTATACTTTTTGGACCGAGTGCCACCACCGGGAATCGAACCCGGGACCGCCCGCACCGAAGGCGAGAGCGTTAACGACTACACTACGCAGTGCCACTATATAAAATTTCAGTACGAAACACCAATAATTACTTATATTTAATTACTTATATTTAAGGGTCCCCACGGTAATTCCTGGGCGTATTTCCTCTAAGGGACCCACGGTCTGTTGCTGTATTATTCACGACAACAAAAAGCTTAAAATAAGGCTTTATAAAAGAAGTTTTCGCATATAGTTTAGATTACATTGCTGCAATAACTTCTTGTATCTATATAAATGCCAGAGAGATAGATACAACAGAAAGCGACAATGCATGGGTAATAAACCCGAGGGATCCATTACAACTCCTACCTTCCCCCGTTATTTCACATTCAATCTGTAGATTCACATTCTGTCAGTAAACTGAAACTAGAGTACTTACTGTTTATAAACGATACGATTTCGATTGCATGGAATCAAGGTGATAACAGAGCAGATGGCCATAGCAGAACCCTCAATCATGCACGATCTAATAAGCATACTAAATTAGACCACACATGATGATCTGACAGCGTTCATATATGTCATTGTCAAAAATTAAACGATGCAATTTCGGTTTGCTATGAATTTTTTGCTACCAATGATTGGATCGCTGAAATATTTAAGTCCTAAACGTACTAGGTTATTTTCACTGTTAAAATGTATAGGTTGTCGGTGTACAGAGTGTGTTGCAAGTTCCAAGATTCGTGTATTGAAATATTAAAAAGAAATGTGTAAGTCATAACTTACTCTTTTACTTTTTCTTCCAGAGATACTTACCTACTGCATAATCATTTTGATAGCACGATGCGTTTCTGAAATTTTTTTAAATAAAGAATTGCAGTTAGATGGCGTTAAAATCAATAATCCAAGAGAGTTTCTAGAGCGTCATAAAAGTTGACTTTGCTGAATACGAGCGCATTCTCTGCTTTTTTTTTAAAAACCCATTGATATATATAACATTCTTTGAGATGACGGGGGAGTGTAAGCACGGTGGCTCAGTGGTAGAGCGTTTACTCCTGGCACGTGAGATCCCTAGTTCGATTCCAGGTCAATTAAGTTTGTGGTGGACAACATCGTGTCCGTTGGTTTCCTCCAACATTCTCATTCCATCAAATTATTCCATCATCATTCATTTACCTTAATGAACTGTCCCTCTTAGTCTAAACGACATAAACATGGGGGAAAGTTAAACTGGAATATTTCATTTCATTTTCTTTGAGATCAGCAGGAACCGTAAAAGTTCGATCCTACTGATTTCTGCTTCAAATCTAGTTAAATACTCAGTATATATATATATATATTTCCTTACTTAGTGAAAATTAAATTTTGTGAAATACAATTAACCATGCAACGTAGATTCCTTCCAACAAGGCATCGTGCATCCTCAAGGTGCGGATTGAGGAGAAGGGCCTCTAGAAATATAGGTTAGCTGCGGATATATTGAATAAACAGTTATGGACGACAAGGGGTGGTCCTTCGGCTTGGAAGTTTGGGGTGAGGTTAACCTCACTCTGTACAAAAACAAAATAATAATAATAATAATAATAATAATAATAATAATAATAATAATAATAATAATAATAATAATAATAATAATAATAATAATAATAAACTTGTTCAGAAACATTAACAAAAGCCTTGGACCAGGACTGATAACTGGGCACAATCTCTGCCAAATAAAATTGGCATAAAATTCGGAACACAGAACATAAGGAGTATTTAAGGTAGGCACATCAAAATGTGTAACGAATGAAATAGATAAATATAAGATTTCTCCAGCCTTGACCAGCTCCCGGGGTATTATCTGAATATTCTATTAGTGGATTTCAGTGCGAAGATAGAATGCGAGGACATTTCCAAACCGATTACAGGGATCGAAAGTGATGACAACGGCGTTACACTCGTGAACTCTACAACATCACAAAACTTTACTGTTAAAAAGTACAAATTTCCCACATCACGACATTCACAAATATACTTAAGACTTCACCTTGCGGAATAAGTACATAATCAAATTGATCACGTTTTAATAGGTAGAAGACAGTCTAACATAATTGATGTTCGGTCGTTTAGGGGAGCTGACTATGACACTGACCATTACCTGATAGCAACGAGAGAGAGGATCGTTGAAACAAGATAGTATTCAGGATCTGAAAACTGAGAGGTTTAATTTAAATAAATTAGAGGACAGTCATACAAGAGGGGAGTACCAGACTGAAGTGCCAAATAGATTCTCGGACTTAGCAGGCTCAGAATGGACTAGTGTTGAGGATACTTGGGTCAAAATTAGGTATAACATCAAACTTTCAGGAATAGAAAAGATGGTGTATTCGGAAATACATAAGAACAACACGTAGTTCAACTCGGAATGCTCTAAACTAGCAGAGAAGAGAATAGAGGCAACATTCCGTTGCTACAAAATCCAAACGAAATAACTGGATAACATTTCGTTGACATGAGGCAGAAAACTTTCAAAACTATTAGAACAAAAAAATGTATTTCTACACTTAAAATTATTGAACTTGAATATATCAGTAAAACCAAAAAAAGCCTTCATGATGTACGTAAGGACATCAACAAATTTAAAGAAAAGGATATCAACCTTGCGCTTAAATATAAAGGCAAACGGACAGTAAAATTCTCATGGATGCGGGTAGTATTTTGGGGTAAGATATGTTTGACAATTTCCTTTACACACACACAGGTATAAACTAACGTTCGTGGAGAAAGGGAAATACATACAACAGAACCGAATATTCCGTCTAACCGACCAGAAATTTAAATTGCTATGCAGAAATTAAAGAAATACGAATTTCCGCGTGTAGACGTAATTTCTACTGACTTAGATTTAACTGGAGGAGGAAAATTGTGAACGAGATATGCACAGTTATTATCCTTCTCTGGAACAAGAAGGAATTGCCACAAGAATGGATGGAATCAATTATTATTCCAATTCACAAGAAATTCGACAAAACGGATTGTAATAACTATAGAGACGTTTCTCTTTTATCAATATCCAATCCTCTAAATATTAGGTCGATGCATAAGTTCGTGCGGTTTTCTATTGTGTTGGTAACGATGCGACGTGAAGCGATTGTTTATCGTTATTCTATTGTTTTACCGTAGTTTGGAGTTTGTGCGTTGTCAAACACCGGTTTTCTTGGTTGTAGACGTTATAGTTTATATATTTCAGACAAACTAATACGGAATGTCAAGTTGAGAAAAGTGATAATTTCCGTCACATTTTACTCTGCGAGTTTAACCGAGGATCCAGTGCAGCAAAAACTGCGAGAACAATTTGTGCTGTGTACGGCAATGAAGCAATTGCTGAAAAAATAGCAAAGAAAAGCTTCCCTTGACCAATGGCTAACAGATTTCTTCAAGTCAAAACTAAAACAGTTCTACAGGCGAGGCATTGAACTGCTACCTGAACGTTGGCAGAAGGTCACAGATAGTGGAGGTGAATACATCACTGAGTGATTGTGAGTTAATGTGATTGACAGTACAATGTATGCAATGTCTGTGTTGTATTTGTATTTGAATTAACAGAACAGCAGAATAAACATAAAATATAAAACATAAGAACCGCACGAACTTATGCATCGACCCAATATTATAGTAACAAATTTGATCTCATACATAAGTGAAATTATTGGAAATTATCATCCCGGATTTAGGCGAAATCGATCCACTATCAACCAAACATTTACAGTTTTGTCAAATACTGACAAAGAAATGGGAATACAATACTCCAATATATCAAATACTTATTCATTTCAGAAAAACTACAACTTTGTTAGGAAGGAGACATTGTGCAATATTCTTATCGTATTTGGTATATCGAAAATGCTAGTTAGCCTAATTAAGACGTGTTTAAATGAATTCGAAAGTAAAGTCTCAACAGGAAAATACCTGTCAATAAGATTTCACGTCGAGATTGTCTGAAATACGCATGTTTCGGTGGCGTATGTGTCGCTTTCTTTACCTTGATATGGACCATCTGTTTTATTATCTTTCCTTTCAAATGAAATGAAATCGTTGTGTTTAACGTCCCTCGATTATGCCCTTTAGGCCAAGATGATTCAGGCAAAGGAGACGATGATTCAGGCAGAGGAACGTTGATGGAAAAATTGATGGGATGAGAATGTAGGAGGAAACGGGATTACAAGAGAAAAGTCACAGACACGATGTTGTCCACCGCAAACTTACTTGGCCGAGGGTTAAACCACAGACCCCACGCACCATGGGTAAGAACACTACCACTGAGCCACCTTGCCCTCCTTTCAAATTCTATAGTTTACACTACTCGGTTCATGTCAGTGGATATTGCTTTTGTTTTTCAACATAAATATCTTTATTATACACCGTGTTTCAAATAGAATGACCTGATTTTGGAGGGTAATAATTACGGAACACGGGAGTTGCCGGCAAGGAAATGAGTGTTGTTTGAATGGGCGTGGCCTAAAGTTTCAAAAAATCTCCGTTAGATGTCAGTCAATGCATCTCTTAAGGATGTTATAAATAGAGGATCTGCCCATGTGTATCTTCATCCTATTAAATTGATGAAACCAGAAAATAACCGAGCATCGGCAGGTCTGATTGGCTACTCTCGTTTCTGCCATTGTTTGATTGGATACTTTTGTTTCCGCCATGATTGTTGGCTCAAAACATTGCGATCCTATTGGGCAGAGTGGGCAGAATAGGGGTGGCAAAACTGTGACGTATGGCTTCAAGATTTTGTTGTAAGGACAGATGCTCTATTTTATAAGATCCTTGGCATCTTCTCAGTTTGCAGTCAGTCAGAAATAAGATGGCGCACACTCAACAGAAGGCGTTTTCTGTGCTGCAGTTTGCAAAGATTGAGTCAGTGATTTCGATCCAGCGTGCTTTTCGTCGGCGTTTCGGCATTGATCCGCCTAGACCCCAAAACATTCGTTATTGGTATCGCAAATTTGAAGAAATAAGATGCTTGTGCAAAGGTAAGAAAAGTCCAGGTCCTCCTCACACTTCCGAAGTTCATGACAAATTTAGTTATCGTCTGAATGTTGTTCGTGCATCTGCTGGTGGACAAACAGAGAGCATTTGTAATAGCCTAGCTAAAACTTGAAGATTTTGTGAGTATTTTGCAATTTATCCCATTTTTGAGATATGTTTTTATCAATACATATGGACTTTTAAAATCAGGTCATTCTTTTTGAAACACACTGTAATTATATTCACCACAAGTTTTCCTCAAATCAAAGTCTTTTCTTGTTTCTTTTATAGTGACGAAGGGATAGCGTTGTGCGTTAGAAACTTCTTATCAACTTTTTCCCCCTTTCTGCTTCACAATCCCACATATCTTGCGTATGTGAATAACTTACGATATATATATATATATATATATATATATATATATATATATATATATATATATATATATATGTAATGTCCTATACTATACGTTCTACACGTTCACACACACACTCAAACATTAACCCTGAGAAACGCATACCGTATGTATTGTGTTTATATGCTGTTGTGTATGTTTCTAGAACAATACACACATGATTATGCTGGAACAACAAACCCAAATGAAGTATTTGTGTATTTAGCTTCAGAATAGGCTGAATATATACAATGTTATTCAGGGAGAGTATAGACGGGTTTGGTCAATGGAGAAGGGAAGAGAGAGTGGAAGCGGTATATATCTGAGTGAATGCGAGGCAACAGCATATATATATATAAATGGTGTGTGTATTCCCGTGCACTGTTGATAATATTCAGTGTTGATTTTAATTCCAAATTAAACCAAAACTTGGCGACCAAAGATAGGAGCTCCCTAGATAAAAGAAAGGAAAAAAAACATAAATAACTCCATTAAAGCTCCATGAGTTTACGAAGAAAAATTCTGAATTACTGACTTATGTAGGAACTTCCCTAATAGCAGAGAAAACTTGCAAGTCGCTTGCTGTAAGCTTTCCAATCGGCCAAGCTTGCATCCAACTTGATTGGAAAACGTGCAAGCATGCCGCAAGCTGGATTCCAGTAACGAAGTTGCATGGGAGCAATCTAACATTCAGTGTTCCATTCAAGCTTGACGCAAGTGTTTTACAAGTCAAGTCAAGTGAATAGCCAATGAATGGCCAGTGATTCTATGACGCTCTGCAAAGGGTCTAAAACATTGCTTACAAGTACAACAAAAGGCAGATTGTATGAAAGCATGCGTTTCAAGTGCAAGCGTAGAAAGCCAAAACCCAAGCACCCACCAATTGACCGAAAGCTTTCTTGCTACTAGGTTTAAATTTATTTTCAAGATTTCTTATTGGTTAGGCGGAGAATCGGTGGTGATGTATAACTCAATGGTTAGCGTGTGGGCTTTGGTGCACCAGGTTCTAGGATTGTCAGAGAGAGCGCAGACTTTATCAGTGTACATCTCAGTATTGTAAGACAAATGATACTTTGGTTGATTCAAAAGATAGCAAACTCAATTCGATGGGTGCTGATGTAATAATTTAAGGCAAATCCTGTACCGCCACAACATAATACGAAATTTCAGTGGCGAAGCCTGTTTGCAACACAAAGTAACGACTTCTTTCACAGATCAAGTAAAAAGAAGTGCTCGAAGTGAGTTCTTTCATAAGTACAGAATGTTTATAAAATATGTATCCAAGATCACGACTGAAACGACTGAAATTATGGCAAACGCCGAGACATCTTGTTGCATTCAAGGACAATCTTTATGAGCCGAAAATGACGTACCCAAGTACTTCCAAAAGTATGATGAAGGCTAGCGATCATCTCCAAATATTTGAGTTAGGAAGAAAGAACAAATACTACATCGTTCTAAACAGTCACGATAAAATTTGTTGCAATGTCGGTATGCTGTATTATTCCATACAAAATGACTGAGCGTATTAAAAATATTTGTTATTTGATGACTTATAAAACGATATATCACAAAATCATTTTGTTACTTTAAATACCTGGAGATCATTTTCCTTCATGATTCTCCTAGGGATGGATAACACAATTTATGTGGTTCATGAAGTTCGAATGATGAAGATATGCGTCAAAGCTTTTTTTTCCCCTATATGTTCAGTTTCTCTTGAGATTCAAAATTGAATTAAACAAAATCTTCTAATATAGTTCCCTACGTTTATACATTTTAGGCTAAATGAGAGGAGCGGTTAACGAACTATTATAAAGAAATTGGTGGAATAAGAAACTGGGAAGGAACAGCATAACGCTGAGAAAATGCACTGATTCGATGTTTATCCACCATAAACTCATAGTCAGTGGCAGGTCTAGAAGGTAAAAACGGGAGGGCGGGGTATCCAGACCCCAGACTATGATAGGTATATCATGAGTTTATTATACACTTTCCATCACTCAAAACACTGGAAGGGGGGGGGGGGCTAGGCCCCCGGTCCCAGCCCAGATCCGCCACTGCTCATAGTGTATGTTCTCGGATCGTGCCTTAAACGCTTCACAACCAGAAGGGCCGCAGTGGCTCAGTGGTAGAGCTTCTTAGTTCTCGTTTTCTTATCATTTTTGATTCTATGCCTGTGAATCGCAAGATGTTTTCAATCTAAATGAATTGACATATCATGCGACGGATGATGGCTAAAACCGTCCTCTTCTCTCCTACCCATGCTAAAACGTCTTCGTCTGTTACCGCTTCGTCGATCTTACCTACTCCATTTCCCTCCAACACACATTAACCTCTTAATATATAGGGTGTTTCAAAACAACACCGACAACTTTTGGGTGGTAATTTCTGACACCAAGATAAGATAAAAAGTATAGACCAATCTAAGTGCACAAATGCTTCCTTTCGGAGTTATAGGCTGCCGAAAACGTGAAAAATTGAACTTTAAAGATCCATAGCTCCAAAAACTATCGGATCTACTGTAGTCGGATTAAGACTTCACTTAGGATCTAATATGTGCTCTATACAAAAATCCATGTTTTAGATTACTGCGGTACTTCCGCAACAATTTTTATGCAGGTAGTCGGACAGTACTTGAAATTATATGCCCATAGCCAAACTCTCTATATAAAAATTGATTCCTGAATACCTCAGGATTCTGAAACATGTATTTTTGGATAGCTCACATATTAATTGCTAAGTGAAGTCTTGACACGACAACGATAGGTCCCACAGTATTACAGCTATGGACCTTTAAAGATCATTTTTACATAGTTTCGGCAGCCTATAACTCGGAAAGGAAGCATTTATGCACCCAGGTTGGTCTGTACTTTTTGTGTTATCTTGGTGTCAGGTATCACCTCACAAACGTCGTCGATGTTGTTTTGAAACACCCTGTATACATTTTGATCATGA
The DNA here is from genome assembly GCF_964235325.1 of Thermobia domestica. Taxonomy (NCBI): domain Eukaryota; kingdom Metazoa; phylum Arthropoda; class Insecta; order Zygentoma; family Lepismatidae; genus Thermobia; species Thermobia domestica. The sequence continues at coordinate 195,899,865 of NC_137466.1, read as the reverse complement.
AGGAGTTTCGATTTTAATGCATTTTTAAACTATTCAATTGAAATTATAACTTAAAAAGAACATTATGAATTTTGATGATTAGATGCCGGATTTCTATGCACAATCAAACCCTTAGATATGCATGCAAATATGCACGAAAAAATAAAAAAATATGCACTAAAATATGCATTAAAAATTTTAACATATACACTGAAATATATATATATATATATATATATATATATATATATATATATATATATATATATATATATATATATATATATATATTTTAAGAGAATAAAAATTTCAATTTCTTATAAAAAATATATTATCTTAATCACTTCTGTTGCTAGAATTATATTGTCTTCCTTAGGTTTGCTTCTGTAAACCCTCTGCGTTTATCAGTGAGAAACGTTTTGTAGATCGTAAAGCTCCTTTCTATGTCAAGAGAAGTCGCTAGTGCATGTGAAAAACACCAAACGTCTTCGTGTGTTAGGTCCTCTTCCAATTCCTCGTTTCCATCAACAAGTACCTTTTCAACGTCACAGATTGTTTTGAACCCGGGATTTCTGCCTAATACTTTGCAAATTTATCTGACGCAATTTTCGCAACATCGTGAATATCACTGGACAAAGTCTGCGATAATTCGCCTATCAAGGAGAGTGAATGCTGCAATGCATTATTACGGGATTCTAACTGTCTGGTAATTTTATGTATCCTCGAGAAGTGGTTGTGTTTCCACATGTAGAAAAAACATTTTTTGGGACACTTAAATAGCGGTTGCATCATTGGGATTTAGTGAGTCTACAACTGTCTTCACTTGATTTAAATTATTTGCATAATACGACACAGCTTCTAGCGACGAACCCCATCGGTTAAAACTAGGGATGGCCACAAAGTTCCGGTTCCGGTGGGGTTCTCGAAGATCCGGTTTTCAGAACCGGTTCTGGAACCGGTTCCAGATCTGGATCCGAAAACCCGGTTCCAGAATCGGATCTTAGGAACCGGTTTCAGACCTGGATCTGAAAACCCGGATCCAGAACCGGATCTTAGGAACCGGTTCCAGATCTGGATCTGAAAGACCCAAAGATCTGTAAAGGAGGCACAAAGTTCACCTTCAAAAATAATGCAAAGAGGACCATGCGCTTGTGCCTTCCCCGCCCAGACCCGCTTGTGCCCCCTGAAAAATAATTTGGTCCACAAGTGGGTGTTTAGCCAAATGAGTTGGCCAGTTTGCCTGTTTAGCCAATGAGTCTGCCAGTTACCCAGTTCATTTAGCCAAATGAGACAAGCTGCCGCCGCGTGGGCGCCTGCCTGTCGCTTCTACCATTTCATCTAGCATACTGTTCACAGCTTGCCAGCAGCTCGGGTTTAGCGTAGGGATGTTCACAAAGTTTCGGTTCCAGCGGAACCGGTTCCGCGAGGAACCGGTTCAAGACCTGGATCCGAAGAACCGGTTCCTGACCTGGATTCGAAAAACCCGTTCCGGAACCGGATCTTCTAGAACCGGATCCGTTTAGACCCGAAATCCGGTTCCACCAGGAACCGGTTCTGGTCATCCCTAGCTAAAACTAGTACCAGAGGTAGCAGGACATTTTTCGCAACTTCGAGAAAGATACGTACGTGCGATGGAACTTTCGCCAATACTTTCATTACATTTGGTACAAGTGCGTCTACTTCCCGATATTGGCATCTGATTATTTCTGTTATGCGATGATCAACGTGTGCAAGGTAAGTCAGGTGGACTAATTTAGGATACAACACTTTATGATATTATTCTATAACATATTATTCTACATCTGCATTTACAAAGTGACTGAGTTCACTTTAAATATAACCTATTTTTAAAGATATACCCTGAAATGTGCTAGTACGTAGGGATAAAATTCGGAAGTATGCAGTATCCTGCAAAGTTTACGAAATATGCATGCATATTGAAATTCACTCAAAATATGGACTTATATGTACTATCACATGCGTCTCAAACGAATCCTTAAAAGTCCGTATGAAAGAAAAAAAATACTTTCCATACGTTCCTGCATATTACTATAAACATGCATTTTGCATATAAATCCAAGCTGTAGTGATAATAATATTTATTGTGTAACGATTTCTCGTTAAATAATAATATAAAAAAGAGAGATTAAAGAGCATTTATGTGGAGAGGGATTTACTTAACTTCTGCGTGTAAAAATATTGTTTATTTTTGACTTATCTGGAGGCTAGCGCGCTATCAATTTTAATACTACTTAGAGCGCCACTTGTAAGAGGTGGTGGAATGCCGAACTAGGCTGAAAGGAAGAAGCGCGCTGGAGTTTGCCCGGCCATACAAGTGTGAAATTGGGAACGGCTAACACTTCGCCTATGAGCTCGGATAAGATTATAGTTACATTGAAGTGAACCATGAGTTTATTAAAAGTTATGGAAGTAAAATCGTATTGTGGCAATGATTATCGATATAAAGATATAGTGCTATCCGAAATCTATATGCTGTTAAATTACACTATAATGGATTGTCCGTGGAAGTACTTTCTTAAATTATTTGGTTAGTTCATCCATATTTCCATTTTGACTATCTATTGATTGGATTGAATTTTTCCATGAGTGGACTGTTCGTGTGGGTGATCAAGTGAAATCAGTAATTATACCGATTATGTGAGAGTTTTCGTTAATATTGCTATTTCCTCAATCTACGAGTTAAGTATGGAATTACTCTCCCACTTCGGCAAACTATTATGCTATTTAAAGATGTACCTAGGCATAAATGTGGAGTCCTATGTAACGAAGAATTGCTGTTCGTAACTTAGCCTATACAATCTATTAGGTAAGTTAAAGACTTACTTTCTAATATTGTATTTAATCTTCTCAATAAGTGCAATTCTGACTACTAGTTGTTTCAAATAATGAGGTTATATAGCATAAGATAGATATCATTGTATGTGGTTAGTTCACATTATAATTATTGAAATTACTTTCAGAAGTATAACTAAAATAGTTGTTTTGCAATAACATTACTTATACCCTAATAATATATCTATATTATTGAGAATTGTATATATCTATTTTGTATTCAATTGATACGATTCTTTATTATAAAGAAGGTTCGTTTAAATTCCTAAAAATTTTATTTCTGTCTAGTATATAACCCACGTCATTTCTTTAGTTTGAGAAAGATTAGTTGTAGGAGATCATTCGAATTGCATTACGTATATGGAAATTAGTATTTTAATATGAAATTTAAACAACGTGTGTAAGGTAAGATATTGGATGAGAGTTCCTCCAACATCCGCATTTCACCTTTATTTTGTATTACAAAATTTTATACCCGAGAGTATTAAATAAGATTGTGTAGTGGGCATTTGGGTATTTTATTATTCTAAGCTCACTGGCCGATTCAGAATTCGTCCCTTGATGAATTTTGTTACAATTGATAGTTCAACAATGAGATACATGCATCTGGAAAGCCCTTAAAATAAAACCCCAAATACGAGGGAAAGCCCAAAATTATCCGCAATGAAGCGATAACGTTTCTTATATTGTCCATACTGACTTCTGTCCTCGTTTATTTTATTGTTATGTTGTTGTGTTCATGTTATGAAAGTTTAATCCTAATTAGTCCATTTTTCTTCTTAGATCATGACCGCTCCATAAGCAGTTTGTACCAAAGAGGAATAACGAGCAGTGATCCGGTTTTTGGGGTCAGAAAGTGTATCAGAAGAAGCAACTCTTTCAAGACTTTTACCACAATATGGGAACAGTGTCTTGCCACAACGTAGTGTCTACGAATGGATTGAAAAGTTTAAAAAAATGGTCGCAACAAGTATTACGGACAAAGAAGGAGCCGGACAAGTGAAACTTAAGTCTGTTGTGAGTGATTTCGTAAGCAGAACCATGCCTAATTTCCAGACGATGTGCTACTTCATCAACAGTCACTCTTCTGTCTAACAGAACGATATCCGATTCACTACTCGTTGTTCCTCTTTGATGTTGAATTGAATTGATTTTGAGTTTAACGTCCCGTTCAGCAGCGAGGCTATATGAGGCGTGGTCCTACTGATTAACGCGGAATCCGAACCAGATGAACTCCCGCCGGTAGTGATGAGCGCAAGAGTCTTGGTCTTGCAGTTTTTGCAAGAGTCTTGCATGCAAGACCAAGACCAAGACCAAGACCAAGACCACGAATCCCGATGCAAGACCAAGACCAAGACCAAGGGGTGCAAGACCAAGACCAAGACCAAGACCATACCTGCAAGACCAAGACCAAGACCAAGACTCTTGCGCAAGAGTCTTGCACAAGTACCGACACTACTTGAATTTTTTTATAGAATGTAAAAAGGAAGGGGAAAAATCATTACATCTTTCACGTGAACTTCTTGGCTCCAGTAAAAATACCGCCGGAGTGAATGTGTTCCCAGTAGTTTATGTAATCCATGTGAGTCGATCTGCTCCTGTAACATATAGCTACAGTATGTCGTTTTTTGAATCGGTTATTCACGAGACTACCGACAGCATAATTCTATGAATTGTTACAAGCTATAATAACTTCAGTGTCTGATTTACTTTGGTCATCATTTGATCATTCACGACGGTTCATGATTGGATTTTGGGAAATCATACGAAGAATAGTTGTGTCCATAAGAAGTGGATAAGCAAAAATAAACTAGAGCATGTTATGGACACGGTAGCTCAGTGGCAGAGCGTTCACCTCTGGTACATGCGGCCCTGGTTCGATAGCAGCTTGCGCTATGTGAGCTTCTTTGGTGAACAAACACCATGTGCGTGGGTTTTCCCGTTTCCTCGTACTTTCTTCATTCCACCATTTCTCATCATCACTGTTTCCCTTAGCCACAGTGTAATAATCGTGGTACGTTAAAGTAGATATTTCATCTCACTTCAAAACATATTAGTGGTGTTCTTCTTCCAAAACTAAAGAAATGTAGTATTGAACATCGGCAATTCCGTACACCATAGGTGCCGACTACATGGGTATGGCCTTGGCTCTGAGGTTCAAGCATCCGTTGGAAATTTTTAATGTGTACTTATAAAATTAATATTGAAATAACATTTTTATGACATTGACAAAAACTTAGCGTATGTGACCGCAAGTTTGATTTCATAGGTGGATGCTTATACGTTGAATAATTGTTTATCAATATAACTTATAGCTCCCTTAGGTATACGGCATATCTAGGATTCAACGATATAACATTATACAACAATAAATAATCTATATTCACAACTGAGAGTCATTTCGTACTTATTTCAAATAACTTGAAGTTTGATGCCGTTATTATGTATTTCTAATGTAGGTCTAAAGTATTTATATAAATTGAGTTCACACAAGACATAGACAGTTGAGTCGTTTTCAGTTTTCACCAGGGTGGAAAAAAATCATGATTTTTTTAATAAAAATCATTTTTGTTGATTTTTTTGATTTAAATCGATTTTTTTGATTTAAATCAAATCTTTCTCCTGGTATAATACAAGTCGCGAATTGAAGATAAAGCGTTAGGAATTAGTATTAAATGCTAATTATGCCATTTAAGTGAAAGTATTGGGGTTGAATTTTGAATTATCCCCAATCGTTAACCTATATCAATCCCAAACAATGTTTCTTAACCCTTTTAAATTATGGTTCTTTTTAAAGGTAAATTATAGACTTTCAGTCAAGCAGCTACATCAACATCTCTATTTATCCTGGGATCATGGTACATACATCACTCTCTTTAGAATGGAACAGCTTTTGAAACGGTAACATTCACATTTCCTTATCATGTCTCTGAAGCGGGAAATTTTGAGAGTAATCGGCATTTTTTTAAACTTTTTTTTTTTTTTTTAATTTGGTCCCCTCTGGATACCTCTGTGTTACAGCACGGATCTCAAAATCAACTGGGAAATGCTAAGGGGTGTACTAAATGTGTGTACAAAATTTCAAGCTTCTCTTTTGAGTAGTAAGAGTGAGGAAACTATTTAACAATGAGCTAAGAACATTCCAGATGACCCGAATTTAATATAAAAATTTCCTCAGACATCCCTATTTATTCTAAGATCATGATTTGTACATTATTCTCTTCAGAATAAAACAAATTTTCAAACAGTACCATTCAAATGTCTCCATCATGCATCTGGGGCGGGTAAATCACGAAAAAAGGAATTTTCTGTTAAAAATGTCTTTTTTTTTTTAATTTTACCTCTGTGGACCCCTTCCCCTGTTTTAAGACAGAGATCTGAAACAAATCTGAAAAATACTGAGGGGTGCACTGAGTAAATGTGCAAAATTTCAATCTTGTAGGTGCAAAAGTAAGCCCGTGAAAAATAATATTCCCCAAATACCCCAGATTCCCGTATAAAACAGGATCTCAGGTAACAGTTTCCTGAGACATCCCTATTTATCCTAGGAGCATAGTATGTACATCATTTTCTTCAGAATAGAACAGCCTTTCAAACGGTACAATTCATATGTCTTCATCTGAGACGGGAAAATCACGAAAAAAGCTATTTTTTGTTAAAAATATCCTTTTTTTTAAACATTTTTGCCCCTCTGGACCCCGCTGTTTCCACGCGGAGATCTGAAAATATCTTAGAATTATTAAGGGGTGCACTGAACGAGTGTGCAAAATTTCAGTCTTCTGAATGCAAAATGTAACCCGCCAAATAATAATAATAATAATACCCATAACAAAAAATATCTTTTTAAATTTATCACATCACACACTATGCCTCAACGCAGAAAGGCGTTGCAGGGTAGGCAAAAACCATGGTTTTTATTGAAAAAAAAAAAAAAAAACAACAAAAAATCAGTTTTTTTTGTTTAAACCTGGTTTTTTGGTTTAAACCAGTTTCTTTTTGTTTTAAATTAAATAATTTACTCTATGCATTTATATCACATATGAACAAAAATAAGTTTGTTTCACTTTGGTGTTATTATGCAACAACCGGGTTGTGCTGGAACGGATCACATAAGCTTAAAGCGGAGTCCAAACCGTTTCTCGTCTCTTATATCCGAAACAAATTGTCCTCCATTTGAACTTGAAAACTGGACTAATTGGCCACAAATGCAATACGTCTGCCGACTCACTCACGAAGGACTCCTGATACGTTGTACTGATCTTTACATACTTTTAATATAATTGTCAAGAGTCATTTCAGAAGGACAAAAAGATAAACAGTTGCACAATTGAAACCATTATACAGAATTACATATGGACAGTTTCAAAATACTGCAGAGTACAGAACTAATTTAGTCCAAATTAGTTCACTACGACTTTGATTAGTCCAAGTTAAAGAAATACAACGACGTAATTTTCATATCAGTAAGAAAAGTGAATAAAAATAAGAATTATTTGAGTCGACTTTGGCTCTGACCCATTTATACATAAATAGATACCAAAGATATTTCTGATCTCAGTAAATGCCTCTCGGGGGGTTTGTATGACCCCCCTTCCCCAAAGTACGATATTTTGATGTATATTATCAATAGTAAACATTACTAAAACGATACAATATTTAGAATTTTCCTTTGATTGCAATTGCATAACAATAATAACAAACTATTTTAAAAAATCACAAAAGAAACATTCATAACCTTACAAAAAAGTTGCTTTTGTAGTATAGGGCTAATTTCTTTGAGTAATGAATGGGGAATTTAAATTTGAATATAATAGGAATAATATGCGGGAGTGACACGCGATAACCCACTAATGTGTGTGTTGAAGATTTTACGAAAACTTACACTTTTACAAACATTTTTCGTTTTTTGCATGGTTTAAACCAGCCAACCCTGCGTGAAAGCATATGTAACGTGTTCTAAAATGCCTCCAGCCTTACGAAGGATAATGCCTTATTGGTACTTTTTAAATTGAATAATGAAGATTCTACCATATCACCTAAAAATAGGTGATATAATTTAAAACGTCAAGCATTAAGGAAAAAGTACAGCAACGTTTATCAAAAAGACACTTTTTTTTTCACAAAAGTTACTGATATTTGGCAGGGGCCTATTTTTAAAAACTCAGAACCAGCTTGCGGCATGAAATACATAAATTTCGCCTAAAGTTATAATATTAACAAAAAAATTGGAGAGGGGATAGGACCCCTCTAAATACGCCCTATTATCTGAGGACAAACAAACAGACACGCACAAAAAAGAATTTTCGTCTTAAATGTCAATGGTGATTTCCCCGTTGGAATAGTTAACGATTTTAAAACCCAAACCCAATGTTACGAAAAGAAGAAAGAAGGATTGCTCCGTTACCTGTTCAAAACGGGATTTTCCCTAATCATCCTCTGCATGACACTTGTTTTCATACTATACTGTACATTTGAGTCTCATTGTATTATGATTATTAACTTCCATAATCGAAATAACAGAACAGAAACGGGATTTTACTTATCTTCATTTTAAATTAATTTATTTAGGAATTCGATTTAAATCAACGATTTTTATTTAAAAAATCAAGTGATTTAAATCTTGATTTAAATCGTGATTTAAATCAGACTGATTTAAATCAATCCACCCTGGTTTTCACTCAAATTATTTTAAAATATTGGGGCCGCGGTGGCTCAGTGGTAGAGCGTTCAGCTCTGGTGTTTGGAGTCCCGCGTTCGATCCCAGCCCCGCCAAGTGAACTTTGTGGTGGACAAACACCGTGTGCGTGGGTTTCCTTGGGGTTCTCCCGTTTCCTCCCAATTTCTTCTTTCCACCATTTTCATTCATTTTTCATCATCACCGTCTCCTTTAGCCAAGCCGGCATAATCGTGGGACGTAAAGCTCACAAATTTAATTTCATTTCATATTCTAAAATATTAAGAGGTTTAATTATTATTATTTTAATTGTTTCTCTCTTTTTTGGTCAATATTGCAAAACATATCATCATCGTCATAATAATAGCTATTCTGCCATTATTGGCAGGTCACTTGCTGCAGCTGAGAAGCTTCGATGACTGTGGTCTTCAGCTAGTCTCTTCGTCTTAACGTAGCAATTTTCTGTTTTAAAATCTTTCTTCAACTACAATCTCCTTCGCCCCCTCCCTCTAGCACGTCCCTCATAATACAGTTCCTTCTCAGCCAATGTCCTCCTCTTAATTACATCTAAAATTCTTCTTTTCTTCCCTACTGCTACTATTTCTAAAACCTTCGCTTTCGTTTTCCGTTCAACCCAGCTGATTCTCTCCTTTTTTCTCCATGCCCACATTTCGAAAGTCTAATTGTTTCATCGTTTTTGCGTAATGTCTTGTTTCTGCCCCATACAGTACATATTAGAATCAGTAAAGCAAAATTTCAGTATTTAATTGGGAGTTTGTTCAATACAAAGATGAGCTAATCGTGGTTGGAAAGAAAAAAATCTGACGCCTTTAGAGCGTAAAAATAATTTTGCAATTTATGGTATTTCAGTAATCTGTGCCTTCTTGGTTTTCTTTCATGAGTCTCACTGTCAGGGGTAGCCTCTCCAGTTTGGGAACCAGTGGAGTATTGGATCTGTTAAAACATATAAAAATATTACGGAATGTTGTGATTTATCTTGTAAGTAGTGAAGCGTGGTCACCCATTGAAAAAAAAAAAGTAAAGGTCATCGCCTATGTTGTACAGTATCATCACACTTACACGAAGATAAAATATATTACATTTAGAAACATACATTGTATTTCCCTCACTATTGACGCAATGTAGGATTTATTATCCCTTATGTCGAGAGTAAAATTTACTTATGAAAATCACAGATTTCTTAAAAGCAAAACTTGCAAGACTCTTGCAAGCAAGACCAAGACTGGGTGTGCAAGACCAAGACCAAGACCAAGACTAGGTGTGCAAGACCAAGACCAAGACCAAGACCGAGGTTTCCAGTGCAAGACCAAGACCAAGACCGCATGTGCAAGACCAAGACCAAGACCAAGACCACCCGGGTCTTGGTCTTGGTCTTGCATTTGCTCATCACTACCCGCCGGGAATCGAACCCGGGTCTCCCACGCCAAAGGCGCGTACGCTAACCGCTTAGCCACGAAGGAGCTCTCCTCTTTGGTGCAAACTGCTCATGGAGCGGCCATGATCTATCTGCAACAAAAGGAAGACAAATGGAGGAATTAGGATCAGACTTTCATAGCATGATCACAACAACATAACAAAACAAACGAGGACAGAGGTCAGTATAAACAATGTAACAAAAGTTATAGCTACATTGCGGATAATTTTTGAATTACCCTCGTATATTCGTGCTCGCAATGGAACGAATATTACCTATGAAACTTGTGAAACTAAGTTAAAGTCAAGCTGTTCATCACTTACACTGTCAGAAACGAGAGGAATACCATCAAGTGCTATAGACAAAAACAAACTCGAATGCTAAATGGAGAAGATTACAGCGGCATCTACCGAAAACACACTTAAACAACAACTTCAGCAGCACTATCTGACGGAAACACACAGAAACATAGGAAAATAAGTATAACCATCCTTTTAAAATACGTACAGGTAAACAGAAGTTAACACGAGTATACTCGTTTTTTTTTTTTTTTTTAATTTCAGGTCAAATGAAATACCCGAGTATTCTCGGGCTTTTATGTTAAGAGGTTAACGGAAGTATAGTAAAAGGAAGTGGGAATCAAAAGAGATAAGGATTACACTTATTATTGGCTAACAGGGTGTTGATATGTTGGAATCTCTGGATGTTAGAGACATAAAATCTATTATTTGGAATTTTAATTTAAAATATACGCATGAATCGGCGTTTTGAGATGTTTCACCTAGAATGGGTGCTTCATTACGATACTCATACAAGTATTTGAATTTCTTGTGAGATTTTGAATTAAAACCAATTCTAAATGAGAGTTGTAGAAGAAAGAAAACATATTACCCGCTGCAATAGGCTACGTAGAAGCATTTGTTAGTCAACGAACTTAAGAATTTTGTTACTGAATTCTCTGTTTGTTCGTGTATGTGTGTGTGTGTGTGTGTGACTGTAATTTGCGATTATTTTTTTTTTCGATTTTGAACCCTCCATTTGATAGAGCACCAAAAACTATCTCAAAGAAGTGATGGGATTTTTCGCATCACTCTTACCGTTCCCGAGATATTGGCCAAAAAAAGTGCTTCCAATTTCAGGAGATTTAAGGAGCCATATTTCGGGAACCGTAAGTCATAGAGATCATATTGGTATTGATCAATACCTAAGAGGATGGTGAACATTTTGGTACCAAATAGCAACCGGTGGCCACTGGCCAACTGATCAACGTTCTCCAGGTATTGGTCAAAAATGTTCGGATTGCCTGAGATTTAAGGAACCATATCTCTGGAACCGTAAGTCATAGAGAGATGATATTTTGCTAGTTTTTCAATTTTGAGCATGTGTCCATAAAATATATGGTAAGCATGTGTCTTTATATGGTAGAACGTTTTAACAAAACCTTCAAACAAAGCATGTTGCAAAATTGAGTACTCAGGGAAGTTATAAATGTATAGCTAAATTACAAGAATTGTTTAATGAGTATAATAATAAAGTACATTGAACAATAACCGGTAGTATAAAGTCTGTAAAAGTTAACAAGAAAAAAAATATATTTTTTAAAGTTCGTTCTGGCAATGTTCTTGGAGCCTTCTCAACTGTTTTTATTAATAAGTTTATATGCTAGCGATGATGTAACATGGATTATGGAAGAAGCCATACGGGAAACTTCTTGTTAACCGAAATTTTACCCTTGTAACTTTCGAGATTTTTTTTAAAAAAATTATCTTTCTCTTGAAATCGCGAGGTATATATAACCCAGGTATAATGTTGTTCTTTACCTTGTTCGTTGTATGCAAAGCTTATTTAGTTTAGAGAGACCATACATACACACATAAACAGACACACAAACCCATTAGATTAGAATAAACTTAATTTTATGCATACGAGAAGTTAATTAACAAGGTACGCGCTAGATGGCTCTAATAGTTATTTACACGGCCATTAAAACAACAACTCGTTTCTCCTTAACATGCGTGCGTATTTGGTGCTGCAGTACGTACACAGGTAAGTAAAAAAAACATGCACACACGCGCATCATAGTGCACCAAATACACGTAGCCGTTATTGTAAAACGCGAACATGGTCATATATATATATATATATACATAAGGTGTAGAAAACTTCATGTAGGTATCCAGAGTAGATAAGTTTAATGAATTTTTGAGTACTCTTATTCCTTCTTCTTTTTTAGAAAAGAAAAATCTTAACAAAGTTTCACTTTTACTTTCCTTTACTAAGTATGAGATACCTATGACGCAATGATCATTTGCATGCATATGTTTTCATTATATATGCTTTCTTTATTAACAAGAATCTTCAATAAGCCTCAAATGAACGTACAGTACAACAAAACATAAGGCTAGGAATACGCATTATATATATATAGTACTTGTTTTTCGCAATATGGCGCAGTGCTTCATAATGAACCTTCGCCTATGAAGCTAATTAGAAAGAACCTTGCACATATACCCTTTCTAACATCCCAGAAGTAGCTTTTACCCTTGGAAAAAGAAAGAACTAGAGAGAAAAAGCATATATAAAGAAATAATTAAGTCCATTCAACGTGTGTACGCAACTTTTTTTGGGTCACGCTCCGCCACTGAATTTTCATATTACCAAGGAATGAATTCTGCTCCTCTGTGAGCAGTTGCTGTTGGGAATTTTATATATATATATATATATATATATATATATATATATATATATATATATATATATATATATATATATATATATATATATATATATATATGGGTGGAGTTGGAACATGTGCACGTGTCGCGGAGTGTTTTTCAAGCTATTACCGCTGTGAGACACCAGCTTATTTGCATGTCACCTACACATGTCGCTTGGGGGAGGAGGGTAGGTATTACTTCACCTGCATCCCCCCCTACCTCACCGACATTCCCATGCTCCAATCTCGTGTCGTATTATTCTTGAAATCAACAGCAGAACTGGAGGGATTAGCACTACAAAACAATCAGAAAGGTTCTCCTTAAAAAAAAAAAAAAAAAAAAAAAGTAGGGAAACAAATTCGAAATGAAAATGTGTATTTCAGTTCATTTCTTTCTTTCTATTTTTTTCCCAAAGAAAATGATCATTAAAAAATTGAAAGTAAGTTGAAACTAACTAAACTAATATTGAGAAGTATGACTGGATATGACAGATGTTTTAAAATAAGAATAAAATTAATTTAAAACTTATAAACGAGTGGAAAAGAGGGAGAAAATAATTTTTAAAAAAGTATCAAAAGCATGAATTAGAATCAACACAAAATTTTACTCTATTACTCTAATAGCAGTAGTAGTACTAATAAGAGTGGGAAAAAAACAAAAATCTTTGTATTAGATGAATTTTGCTAGTAATGGAACCGTTTTCTCTTCGAAGGCGTGAAAAATGTAAATTCAGAAATTTCAATATTGCGAAAAAAAAAAGAAACTCGAAAATAAAACTGGTGCAATTATTATTCTTGATAATTAATAGTTTGCACTCAACTTCATTATGTGATTTTTAGTTCTTTGTTCGTGCATGTGCATTAATTACAGAACTTGTACAGTCACATACAAACATATCATCATGAAGCATTTCTGTTGTAAGAAATAAGGTCTGTTGAATGAAACTGAGTTCTTAATATGCTCTTTGGTCTAGAAGTTTCGTTAATTTTAACCCGATTACTTCTTAAAAGTTAGAGCAATAGGCAAATTTCACTAATAGACCCCTACTCATGCATTAAAACATATAATTACTATTGTTTAATATTTTAATATAGACCTTTAAATAAACTTTATGTACAAAATTTCGTATGTGAACAAATAACTGTGTTCTATAGCGACAAATTATCTATATGTATCAAAATGAAAGTGATTATGTTTGTAACTTAACAACTCTTGAACCACCCATCTGAACTTGCTAGAAGTTTCAACATAGATGAGGTTCAGGGTGTTTTTTATAATTTCACTTTGAAGGTGTGACTTGAGGGAATTGGAGGGGGAGTTATATTGAAAATGACCGACATTAGTGTCGAATCCATAGTTTTCGAGGTCGCTAAGATGAACAGCGATAGTAGTAGAAAATGGATCGATCTGGGCCAGACCTGGATCAGCGTTTAACAACTCACAAGCCCCTGGGAAAATGACCACCGTGCACCGTGAGCCCATGGTCTTTTACGACCTCCATTTTAGGGGTGAATTCGTTCCCTTTTATGACCACTTTTTAAGGGGGTGTATTCGTTCTCTTTTACGAGCTCCATTTTAGGGGGTGAACTCGTTCCCTTTTTCAACCATTATTTGAACATAACAGATAATACATTCGAACCCTATAGCAAAGATTCTTTTAAGGAGTGAACTTGTTTTAACCTATATTTGAACATAGCAGAAATGACATAAGAATACGTAACATAACAAGGGTGTATTCGTTTTCCAACCCCTATTTGAACATAGCATAGAATACATGGAGACTATGAACATACAACAGAGCAGATAACAAACACAACCACCTCCATTTTAGGGGTGTATTCATTCCCTTTTATAAGCATATTTTCCAACCCCTATTTTAACATAGCAGAAATTACACTGAGACTATGCACACACAGCAGAACAGATAATATATAGCACAGCTAATAAAAGAACATGGCATATTTTCCAACCCCTATTTTAACATAGCAGAAATTACACTGAGACTATGAACACACAGCAGAGCATAAGAGTACGTAACACACAAGGGTGTATTCATTCTCTTTTATGAGCATATTTTCCAACCCCTATTTCAACATGACAGAGACTACGAAACATGGCGGTCATAGCACAGGGGGTGTATTCATTTTCTCCACCCCTAATTGAACATAGCAGAAATTACACTGAGAGTACGTAACACACAAAAACCTCCATTTTAGGGGTGGACTCGTTCTCTTTTATAATTACTTTTCCAACCCCTATTTTACCATAGCAGAAATTACATAATTTTTTTTTCAACCCCTATTTTAAGACAATGAATACCTATGTAACATAGCGATTGGATACGCTCTTTGAACCGATTTGGATGGAACTCGACATATGGGGGTTTTCAACCATGCTGAGTACGAATATCATACCTATTTTTACCTGGGTCCTATAGTTTATGTGGCATACGCCCTTTTTATGACAATTTTAACCGATTTGGATGAAACTCGGTATATGAGGGTTTTCGGACATGCTGATTACAAATATCATACTTAACACATAGAAGAGCAGATAACACATAAGAGTACGTAACACACAGCAGAACAGATAACACATAAGAGTACATAACATAACAAGGGTGTACTCGTTCTCTTTTATGAGCATATTTTTCAACCCCTATTTTAACATAGCAGAAATTACACTGACACTACGTAACACACAGCAGAACAGATAACACATAAGAGTACGTAACATAACAAGGGTGAACTCGTTCCCTTTTATGAGCATATTTTTCAACCCTTATTTTAACATAGCAGAAATGACATAAGAATACGTAACATAACAAGGGTGTATTCGTTTTCCAACCCCTATTTGAACATAGCATAGAATACATGGAGACTATGAACATACAACAGAGCAGATAACAAACACAACCACCTCCATTTTAGGGGTGTATTCATTCCCTTTTATAAGCATATTTTCCAACCCCTATTTTAACATAGCAGAAATTACACTGAGACTATGCACACACAGCAGAACAGATAATATATAGCACAGCTAATAAAAGAACATGGCATATTTTCCAACCCCTATTTTAACATAGCAGAAATTACACTGAGACTATGAACACACAGCAGAGCATAAGAGTACGTAACACACAAGGGTGTATTCATTCTCTTTTATGAGCATATTTTCCAACCCCTATTTCAACATGACAGAGACTACGAAACATGGCGGTCATAGCACAGGGGGTGTATTCATTTTCTCCACCCCTAATTGAACATAGCAGAAATTACACTGAGAGTACGTAACACACAAAAACCTCCATTTTAGGGGTGGACTCGTTCTCTTTTATAATTACTTTTCCAACCCCTATTTTACCATAGCAGAAATTACATAATTTTTTTTTCAACCCCTATTTTAAGACAATGAATACCTATGTAACATAGCGATTGGATACGCTCTTTGAACCGATTTGGATGGAACTCGACATATGGGGGTTTTCAACCATGCTGAGTACGAATATCATACCTATTTTTACCTGGGTCCTATAGTTTATGTGGCATACGCCCTTTTTATGACAATTTTAACCGATTTGGATGAAACTCGGTATATGAGGGTTTTCGGACATGCTGATTACAAATATCATACTTATTTTTATCTGGGTCTTATAGTTTATGTGGGATACGCCCTTTGTATGACAATTTTAACCGATTTGTATTAAACTCGGTATATGAGGGTTTTCGGACATGCTGATTACAAATATCATACCTATTTTTATCTAGGTCTGATAGTTTATGTGGGATACGTCCTTTGTGTGACACTTAAAAACCCAATAACTCGAAAACGAAGCAACATATTGAGGTGCTGTTTCCACATTTAGTAATTGGTCATCAACTACTACAAGTTCCAAAATACTGATCATCGAGGTCAAAGGTCAAAATACTTAAAACCTAATAACTCGAAAATGGATCCACATATTGAGGTGCTGTTTCCACATTTAGTAATCGGCCACCAACTACTACAAGTTCCAAAATTAGTGGTCATCGAGGTCAAAGGTCAAACTCGAAAACGGAGCCAAATATTGAGGTGGTGTTTCCACATTTAGTAATAGTTCATCAATCACTGCAAGTTCCAAAATAATGACCATCGAGAGCTTGTAAACGGAGCAACGGATAAATTTTGTACAAAGCATAAAAAGTGAAGGAGGAATAAATTTGAGTGGCCTATTGAATTTTGTACCAACGAGAAATGCCATTTTAACTAGCTGAGAATTATATGTCTTCTTGTACTAATTAAATAAACGAAGGAATATTGTACCAATGAGAAATGTCATTTTTTCTAGACCATGTTCTAATATTTAAACAAACGAAGGGGTGAATTTGAGTGACCTATTCAATTTTGCACCAACGAGAAATAATTGCGTATTTTAAATAAACAATCGGATAAATTTAACCGGCTCAGAAGTTCAATACTATTTTGTACTCTTGAGTGAGCTTTCCAATTTTGTAGCAAGAAGGATCATTTTTTTAAAAACTAACTCAGAATTTCATTTCATTTTTGTAATACTCAAATTTGGATGAAGTATTTAGCTTTGTATGAACCAGAAACATTTGATTGGATTATTTCCTTATGTACCAACTGGAAAAAGTGAAGGGTCATTATTCAAATAAACGAAGGAATACCAACTAGAAAAAAAGAAGTGAAGTATGAATAAAATTTAGGTGGACTATTTTCTTTTGTACCAACTGGAAAAGAGAAGAAGAGCTACTTTAACTAGCTCATTATGTACTGTTTAAAGAAACGAAAATTGACTATTTAACAAGTTCATAATTTCTGTAACGAAAAAATAATTTCGATGTTCTACTTTTTATACCAGCGAGAAAAAATGAACTAGCTGAATATTTAAATATACAAAAGAATAAATTTAAGTGACCTATTCAATTTTGTACCAATGAGAAATGGCTCAGCAAAAGGCGAAGAAGGACTATTTTATAATTTTACTATTCAAATAAACAATGGAGTATTTAGTTTTGCACCATTTTGGAGTATTCAAATAAACAAAGGACTTATAATTTGTGTCAACACAAAATCAATTAAACGAAGTAATGCATTTGAAAAACCGAAGTTGAGTATTTTATACCATTTTGTATTATTTCAACAAACAAAGGAATAAGCAAAAAAAGGATCATTTTATATCATTTTAAAGGCGTAAATATGAGTGAGCTATTTAATTTTGTAGCTGAGTATTTTCACGAAAGAACAAAATTGTACTAATCAGAAAAAGCGAAGAAGACCCATTTTAACTAACTGAGAATTTCTGTACCTTTTTGTACTATTTAAACAAACGATGGGATAAATTTGAGTGACCTGTTTTTTGTACTAACCAGAAAAATCGAAGAAGGTCCAATTTAGCTAACTCAGAATTTATATACCTTTATACTAGCTCAATGAACGAAAGAACAAATTTAGGTGTTCTACTTTTTTATACCAAACAAGGAAGAACCATTTTAACTTGCTGAGTATTTTATACCATTTTGTACTACTCAAATAAACGAAAGAAAAAGCGAAAAAAGACCTTTTTAACTAGCGCAGAATTTCTGTAACGCAAAAATTAATTTGGATGGAGTAACAAGAAAGAAAGCAAAGATATGTCATATTAAATATTTAAAAAAACGAGGGGATAAATTTAAGTGATCTATTCCATTTTGTACCAAGGAGAAATGCTATTAACTTAGAATTTCTAGTGCATGTTGTATTATTTAAACAAAACGAAGGGCTAAATTTGAGAAAGCGAACATGAACCATTTTACTCAAATTTGGATGGAGTATTTAGCTTTGTATGAACCAGAAAAAAGTGAAGAAGGTCCATTTTAACTAGTTCAATATTTCTGTACAATTTTATACTACCCAAATAAACGAAATTTTATTTTTGTATTAATCAGAAGAAAATCAAAGAAGGGTCATTTTAACTAGCCAAGCAGAAAAAAGGAAAGAATTAACACTTTGTACTAACCAGAAAATGAGAAGAAGGATCAGCATTCTATACTTTTTGTGCCATTTATTGGGGTGTCCTATTTCTTTTTTTACCAACGAGAACCATTTTTAACTGACTTAGAATTTTATACCTTTTCGAAAATTTGTATCAAATCGAAAACAGCAAGGAAATACCATTTTAAATAGCTCAGCATGTTATAGCTTTTTGTGTTTTTGGTCTACCCAATTTCTTGGCCATGTTGTACTATTTAAAAAAAACGAAGGAATAAATTTGTGTGACCTATTCACTTTTGTTACAAGCAGAAAAAGGAAAGAATAAATTTGAGTGGCTTAAGCAAAGAAGGTCAATGGTAACTAGCCTTTTTGTGCTATTAAATTTGAGTGACCTATTGAAGAATGAATAAATTTTGTTTGTAATTAAAAAAGCGGGGAAGGTCTACTTTCTGAACAAACCAGAGAAAAAACAAATTTGTGTGACCTATTCACTTTTATAGCAAGCAGAAAAAGCACGAAAAAAAGGGAAGAAGGTTCATTATAACAAGCTAGGTATTTTTATACCATTTTGTATTACGGGTGGTCTATTTCATTTGTGTAACAATCAGAAGAAAAATCTCAGAATGTTATACCCTTGTGATGCTACATTTTGTATTATTTTTGTGTCATCCAGAGAACAATTTAAATTGACTCTCCCGTCACTAAGAAAGGCTCATAAAATATTGAACGTGAGATTTAACAAACCAGAGTTGAGTCATAATTGTGTAGAACAGACTACATAGCAATTTGCGTAACAGCATACTTGACCATTTTGAATCACAGCAGAAGAAGAGATTATATCAAAGTAAGAGAAGATTTCAAAGTTCCATGTTGCTGCGGATATTTAACATTTGTACTGCTAGTATAGTGAGGGTCCTAAGGTACTGCCTATTGTTCAACGATTCAATTATTTTTTAAAACTTTTTTCCTCGTCTAAGTCAAAAAGACAAATATATATTTTTGCATTTATGTATTTTATTATAATGGAATATAAGTTTATGGAGTATATTTGAAAAATAATAGAACATACATCATGATGTTTTGTATTGCTTGAAACATATTATTTAAGACGGAGAATGCTTTTATTGTTGGTATATAAAACTATTTATTTGATTTGTTTTTGCTGAAGAGTAGAAAAATGACTAGCATGGAAATTGCTTATGTTTCACCTAGAGAAAAAGAAATTCAGCGTGAAAACGAGAAACCTATACTGTTAATCCAGACGTCTGACCCCGATTTGCCAGATGAATTACGTGATAAAGTGAGAATCATATATCCAACACAGGAAATAGAAGAAGTGTATTATTTTAGACGCTATAATAGATATAATGATGAAATACTCCCGGAAAGTGATGATGACAGTGTTTCAAATATTACCTGTTTTGAAGTGGAAACTAATGAGTGCGGGTGTACTAGTCAAAGTATTAGTGATACATGTGTTATACAATTATTTAATGAGTATACACCAAATTCAGTATTATTATGTGAAGCATGTTCTAAACATAATGAGAATGAAAAAGATCACAACTGTTTGCTGCAGTATGATTACGAATTATTACAAAAGGTGTGGACAATCTTGATTAAACGTAAAATGAGAGAGAAAATCTATAAACTTTATATAAAGAAGCATTTTAAAGGTTGTAATATTAAGAACACTTATACTTTGGAGAAAAAATTTAATCTGGTATATGAATACATTACAGAGTGTGATTATTATATCAACAAAATAGTAGAAATGTTTTTAGAGAAAGATAAACAATTATTTAATTCTGTAAATGAACACTCAGCCCACTGTAGCATATGCATTTGATTGTGTAAGAATAGAAGAACATATTAGAGCTAAAATTAACTATATTATTTTATAAATGGATCAATTTGTAGTATTGTAATATTACAAACATTGGACTCTGGCAACTGAATTGTCAGTAAAAGTAGTGTATTGTTTTGTTTTTTTTTAAAGAAATTAATAAACTGATCTGGATGACACAAACATATACAAAATGTAGCACCACAAGGATAAAAATACCCAGCTTGTTATAATGAACCTTCTTCCCTTTTTTTTCGTGCTTTTTCTGCTTGCTATAAAAGTGAATAGGTCACACAAATTTGTTTTTTCTCTGGTTTGTTCAGAAAGTAGACCTTCCCCGCTTTTTTAATTACAAACAAAATTTATTCATTCTTCAATAGGTCACTCAAATTTAATAGCACAAAAAGGCTAGTTACCATTGACCTTCTTTGCTTAAGCCACTCAAATTTATTCTTTCCTTTTTCTGCTTGTAACAAAAGTGAATAGGTCACACAAATTTATTCCTTCGTTTTTTTTAAATAGTACAACATGGCCAAGAAATTGGGTAGACCAAAAACACAAAAAGCTATAACATGCTGAGCTATTTAAAATGGTATTTCCTTGCTGTTTTCGATTTGATACAAATTTTCGAAAAGGTATAAAATTCTAAGTCAGTTAAAAATGGTTCTCGTTGGTAAAAAAAAGAAATAGGACACCCCAATAAATGGCACAAAAAGTATAGAATGCTGATCCTTCTTCTCATTTTCTGGTTAGTACAAAGTGTTAATTCTTTCCTTTTTCTGCTTGGCCAGTTAAAATGACCCTTCTTTGATTTTCTTCTGATTAATACAAAAATAAAATTTCGTTTATTTGGGTAGTATAAAATTGTACAGAAATATTGAACTAGTTAAAATGGACCTTCTTCACTTTTTTCTGGTTCATACAAAGCTAAATACTCCATCCAAATTTGAGTAAAATGGTTCATGTTCGCTTTCTCAAATTTAGCCCTTCGTTTTGTTTAAATAATACAACATGCACTAGAAATTCTAAGTTAATAGCATTTCTCCTTGGTACAAAATGGAATAGATCACTTAAATTTATCCCCTCGTTTTTTTAAATATTTAATATGACATATCTTTGCTTTCTTTCTTGTTACTCCATCCAAATTAATTTTTGCGTTACAGAAATTCTGCGCTAGTTAAAAAGGTCTTTTTTCGCTTTTTCTTTCGTTTATTTGAGTAGTACAAAATGGTATAAAATACTCAGCAAGTTAAAATGGTTCTTCCTTGTTTGGTATAAAAAAGTAGAACACCTAAATTTGTTCTTTCGTTCATTGAGCTAGTATAAAGGTATATAAATTCTGAGTTAGCTAAATTGGACCTTCTTCGATTTTTCTGGTTAGTACAAAAAACAGGTCACTCAAATTTATCCCATCGTTTGTTTAAATAGTACAAAAAGGTACAGAAATTCTCAGTTAGTTAAAATGGGTCTTCTTCGCTTTTTCTGATTAGTACAATTTTGTTCTTTCGTGAAAATACTCAGCTACAAAATTAAATAGCTCACTCATATTTACGCCTTTAAAATGATATAAAATGATCCTTTTTTTGCTTATTCCTTTGTTTGTTGAAATAATACAAAATGGTATAAAATACTCAACTTCGGTTTTTCAAATGCATTACTTCGTTTAATTGATTTTGTGTTGACACAAATTATAAGTCCTTTGTTTATTTGAATACTCCAAAATGGTGCAAAACTAAATACTCCATTGTTTATTTGAATAGTAAAATTATAAAATAGTCCTTCTTCGCCTTTTGCTGAGCCATTTCTCATTGGTACAAAATTGAATAGGTCACTTAAATTTATTCTTTTGTATATTTAAATATTCAGCTAGTTCATTTTTTCTCGCTGGTATAAAAAGTAGAACATCGAAATTATTTTTTCGTTACAGAAATTATGAACTTGTTAAATAGTCAATTTTCGTTTCTTTAAACAGTACATAATGAGCTAGTTAAAGTAGCTCTTCTTCTCTTTTCCAGTTGGTACAAAAGAAAATAGTCCACCTAAATTTTATTCATACTTCACTTCTTTTTTTCTAGTTGGTATTCCTTCGTTTATTTGAATAATGACCCTTCACTTTTTCCAGTTGGTACATAAGGAAATAATCCAATCAAATGTTTCTGGTTCATACAAAGCTAAATACTTCATCCAAATTTGAGTATTACAAAAATGAAATGAAATTCTGAGTTAGTTTTTAAAAAAATGATCCTTCTTGCTACAAAATTGGAAAGCTCACTCAAGAGTACAAAATAGTATTGAACTTCTGAGCCGGTTAAATTTATCCGATTGTTTATTTAAAATACGCAATTATTTCTCGTTGGTGCAAAATTGAATAGGTCACTCAAATTCACCCCTTCGTTTGTTTAAATATTAGAACATGGTCTAGAAAAAATGACATTTCTCATTGGTACAATATTCCTTCGTTTATTTAATTAGTACAAGAAGACATATAATTCTCAGCTAGTTAAAATGGCATTTCTCGTTGGTACAAAATTCAATAGGCCACTCAAATTTATTCCTCCTTCACTTTTTATGCTTTGTACAAAATTTATCCGTTGCTCCGTTTACAAGCTCTCGATGGTCATTATTTTGGAACTTGCAGTGATTGATGAACTATTACTAAATGTGGAAACACCACCTCAATATTTGGCTCCGTTTTCGAGTTTGACCTTTGACCTCGATGACCACTAATTTTGGAACTTGTAGTAGTTGGTGGCCGATTACTAAATGTGGAAACAGCACCTCAATATGTGGATCCATTTTCGAGTTATTAGGTTTTAAGTATTTTGACCTTTGACCTCGATGGTCAGTATTTTGGAACTTGTAGTACCTGATGACCAATTACTAAATGTGGAAACATCACCTCAATATATGGCTCAGTTTTCGTGTTATTAGGTTTTAAGTATTTTGACCTTTGACCTCGATGACCACTATTTTTGGAACTTGTAGTAGTTGATGACCAATTACTAGATTTGGAAACATCACCTCAATATATGGCTCAGTTTTCGTGTTATTAGGTTTTAAGTATGTTGACCTTTGACCTCGATGGCCACTATTTTGGAACTTGTAGTACCTGATGACCAATTACTAAATGTGGAAACAGCATCTCAATATGTGGATCCATTTTCGAGTTATTAGGTTTTAAGTATGTTGACCTTTGACCTCGATGATCAGTATTTTGGAACTTGTAGTAGTTGATGACCAATTACTAAATGTGGAAACAGCACCTCAATATGTTGCTTCGTTTTCGAGTTATTGGGTTTTTAAGTGTCACACAAAGGACGTATCCCACATAAACTATCAGACCTAGATAAAAATAGGTATGATATTTGTAATCAGCATGTCCGAAAACCCTCATATACCGAGTTTAATACAAATCGGTTAAAATTGTCATACAAAGGGCGTATCCCACATAAACTATAAGACCCAGATAAAAATAAGTATGATATTTGTAATCAGCATGTCCGAAAACCCTCATATACCGAGTTTCATCCAAATCGGTTAAAATTGTCATAAAAAGGGCGTATGCCACATAAACTATAGGACCCAGGTAAAAATAGGTATGATATTCGTACTCAGCATGGTTGAAAACCCCCATATGTCGAGTTCCATCCAAATCGGTTCAAAGAGCGTATCCAATCGCTATGTTACATAGGTATTCATTGTCTTAAAATAGGGGTTGAAAAAAAAAATTATGTAATTTCTGCTATGGTAAAATAGGGGTTGGAAAAGTAATTATAAAAGAGAACGAGTCCACCCCTAAAATGGAGGTTTTTGTGTGTTACGTACTCTCAGTGTAATTTCTGCTATGTTCAATTAGGGGTGGAGAAAATGAATACACCCCCTGTACTATGACCGCCATGTTTCGTAGTCTCTGTCATGTTGAAATAGGGGTTGGAAAATATGCTCATAAAAGAGAATGAATACACCCTTGTGTGTTACGTACTCTTATGCTCTGCTGTGTGTTCATAGTCTCAGTGTAATTTCTGCTATGTTAAAATAGGGATTGGAAAATATGCCATGTTCTTTTATTAGCTGTGCTATATATTATCTGTTCTGCTGTGTGTTCATAGTCTCAGTGTAATTTCTGCTATGTTAAAATAGGGGTTGGAAAATATGCTCATAAAAGGGAATGAATACACCCCTAAAATGGAGGTGGTTGTGTTTGTTATCTGCTCTGTTGTATGTTCATAGTCTCCATGTATTCTATGCTATGTTCAAATAGGGGTTGGAAAACGAATACACCCTTGTTATGTTACGTATTCTTATGTCATTTCTGCTATGTTAAAATAAGGGTTGAAAAATATGCTCATAAAAGGGAACGAGTTCACCCTTGTTATGTTACGTACTCTTATGTGTTATCTGTTCTGCTGTGTGTTACGTAGTGTCAGTGTAATTTCTGCTATGTTAAAATAGGGGTTGAAAAATATGCTCATAAAAGAGAACGAGTACACCCTTGTTATGTTATGTACTCTTATGTGTTATCTGTTCTGCTGTGTGTTACGTACTCTTATGTGTTATCTGCTCTTCTATGTGTTCGTAATTAACATAAGGGTTGGAAAAGTGCTCATAAAAGGGAATGAGTTCACCCCTAAAAATGGGCTCATAAAAGAGAACGAATACACCCCCTTAAAAGTGCTCATAAAAGGGAACGAATTCACCCCTAAAATGGAGGTCGTAAAAGACCATGGGCTCACGGTGCACGGTGGTCATTTTCCCAGGGGCTTGTGAGTTGTTAAACGCTGATCCAGGTCTGGCCCAGATCGATCCATTTTCTACTACTAGCGATACTTCCAGCCATTTAAATCCAAATTTAGCCCGCAACGTAAGGGAGGAGGAAGAGAAAGATATATAAAAATGATCGATAATGGCCGTTATTAATGTCGAATCCATAGTTTTCGGGGTCGCTGAGATGAACAGCCGATGCCGTTTAAATCCAAATTCCGCCCCATTAGTACTGCCAAGGGGAGATGATGACACGTAAAGATAATTAAAAATGACCGATATTAGTGTCGAATTCATAGTTTTGGGTGTCTATAAGTTGATTAGTGAAAGTTTTGGTCCAAAATGAAACGTCTTCTCCCGATGTGAAGAACATGTATTCTGATAGTCTGAAATAATAACTATCGGAAGTTTCACATATTAAACCCTTTAATGTATTTCCCGCTGCTCAAATTTACTCACTTGTGCTTTCTATGTGTAAATAAGATCATATCTGTATTTGAGTTAGGACTATTCGAAAAATATACAAATAATAAAGAGGGATTTTACCAGAAATAAAAAAATATAAAATTAAAACCTGTTGCTTTAAGTATTTCCTTGTTAGCGAAATACAGTGTACCGGGTGTTCAGAAAGTAACTATGCAGTGCCATGTTGTGGTGTGCTAAGTGATGACTAGACTTCGGATTTTTGCATATTTGCATGTTTTATTCCTGATGTGATATTGGTATGCTCTTTATACAGAAATTCGTTTCAGCTGTTTTGGGGGAAAATAACAGAGTTTTATAGTGTATATATTTGCATATTTCGGAGGTTGGTGCATGTTTATGTCGTTATTGCATATAAATGCATATTTAAAGGAACGAACAAATTGATAATTTTTAACGTTCGACAACTTTCTTTATAAGTGGAATTTCAAGTTTCTAATATAAATAGACTCAAAATCTTTAAATGGTTCATTATTGTAGGTTTAGAATATCTTCCAAGGTCATGTGAAAGAAGAATAACAAAGGATTGGGTGATTCATCCTACTAGCAATGATGCATGAATGTCAGCTTTTTGGAAGAAGATACAAATAACGATGTCAAATCACCTAAAACAAAATTTCTACGTCACTCATCTCGACAGTTAAAGTTGCTACTGTTGTATGTGTGTGGATTTTAAATTGTGTGGTTGTGTGGCTGTATAGGAATACCAAAAGAAAAATCTGGGTCCATTTAGTTTTCGTGCGACATCTTCAAATTTGAATTTTAACTCAGAATTTTGTCCACTTTTTGCCCATTTTTGTCTACCCAAGAAAAAATTTGGTACCATTCAAATTAACAAAGGAGGGCCATTCCAAAATTTTGGCCACTTCGATCATCCGTAGTGAAACATCTTCAAATTCGACTTTTAACTTGCTTAGGATTTTGTTCAATTTTTGTCCATTTTTGTCCACCCAAGAAAAGATTTGTACCATTCAAATAAACGAGGGAGGAACATTTCCAATTTTCGGGCAATTTGATCACCTGTAGTGCGACATCTTCAAATTCGATTTTTAACTAGCTCAGGACTTTGCCCATTTTTGTCCACCCAACAAAGAAATTTATACCATTTAAATAAACGAGAGAGGGCCATTTTAAAATTTGTCCACATCGATTACATCTTGTCCAATTTTGTCCACAAAAAAATTGTACCATTCAAATAAACGAGGGAGAGCCATTTCAATAAATTCGGCCATTTTGATCACCTGTAGCGTGACAGCTTCAAATTCGAATTTTAATTAGCTCAGAATTGTGTCGAATTTTTGAACACTTTTGTACCATGAAGAATAAATTCTGTACTATTGAAATAAACCAGGGAAGGTTATTTAAAAATTTGGCCACTTAGATCACCAGTAGTGAGACATTTTCAAATTCGAATTTCAAGTATCTTGGTGGTACAAAAACGCACAAAAAATAGGAAAAATTCTAAGGTAGAGTTCTAATTTAAAGATATCACACTCCTGGTGATCGAAGTGGCTAAAATTTTGAACTGGTCCTCTTTTGTTAATTTGAATGGTACAAATTTTTTATGGTACAAAAATGCACGGAAATTGAATAAATAATGAGCTAATTAAAATTCGAATTTGATGATGTCGCCCTGCAGGTAATCGAAGTGGTCAATTTTTGAAATGAACCTCACTCGTTTATTTTCATGGTACACATTGTTTTGTTGGTGGTACATGAATGCACAAAAATTGAACAAAATTTTAAGCTTGTTAAAATTCGAATTTAAACATGTCGCACTACAGGTGATCGAAGTGGCCAAATTTGAAATAACCCTCTCTCGTTTATTTGAATAGTACATTTTTTTCTGGGGTGGACAGAAATGGACAAGAATTGGATAACATTCTGAGACAGTTAAAAAATTCAAATTTGAAGATGCGGCACTACAGGTGATCGAAGTGACCAAATTTTGAAAGTCTCTCCTTTGTTAATTTGAATGGTACAAAATTTGTTCTTGGGTGGACAAAAATGGACAAAAATTGGATAAAATTCTGAGCTAGCTAAAATTCGCATTTGAAGATGCCGTACAGGTGGTCGAAGTGGCCGAAATTTTGAAATGGCAAGCGATGCGCACGAGACGAGTCGAGACAGGATTTTTCCTGCCAAAATTTGAGTCGAGACACGGCTCTTCCAATAGAGAAATATACATTTTTCGAGTCTAGACATCACTTTTGCTGCACATTTTCGAGACGAGACAGCTACAAATCTTGTATCGTGCGCATCCCTAAATGACCCTCCTTTGTTAATTTGAATGGTATAAATCGTTTTCTTGGGTGGACAAAAATGGACAAAAATTGGACAGAGATGTCGCACTACAACTAAATGGGCCCGAAAAATCTTCTGAAACAGTGGATTGAAGTTGAGAGACGTTAACAATGCAAAGTGTATGCTAAACAAGTAATATTTTCAAAGTAAGCAAGCTTGATTTCAGAAGAGGACATTTCTATTCTTTTCGACAGCAAAAGCTCAAACGTCAGTAGCGCTCAATTGTTTGGCTTTCTTATATTTTCATAGCAGTTCCATGCCTAATAAGGAGTTTATACAACTGTGAAACAACTCAGATGTGGCTTTTTTTAAATACCGACAGAGTTCATCCTAAAGAAACCGTTGAAGAATGTATTTCAGGAAGAAATGAACAACCCTTTGGAAATGAGCTATAAATTAATTAAAATATTTGCTTTAGAAAATCTAAAACTTGTCACAGCAGTTATTTTCTGAAAGAAGGAGATAAGATCCCAAGTTTTCCTTTGAGGAGTTTATGGGAGTATTTAAATATAAGTTTCTGTTGATTTGATACGCACCTCGGTTTCTCGAAACGTAACTTTCCCACTAAGCCTTCTGTTATGTTTTCGATAACTATACCTTCTTCCTATTCGTGCTCCATGTCTCGCTCAAATCACTTTATTCCATTTTAAAGTATCAATATTATTATTACTGTTTGAAACGGCCAATGTTACGCTAGAAGAAAATATTTTGGGATTTACACATAATTGGATAGAAAAAGTAATTTCAAGTGGATGTATTTTCTTTTAAACAAGAATATAAGGTTTTTGAATACAGGTTTTTAATACAAAAAAGCTTCCTTCAACAGGTTCCTTATTAAACGGAAATTTATTTTAAACGGAAATATTTCACCGTTCCATGAATTTAAAGGTAAATTAACATGGTTAAATTCTCTTGATTAGGCGGAACCTGTATTGCGAACAACAGATGTTAAAATATATTTTTAATGGAAAGTTTACATTCCGGAATGTAGCCGGAATTTTCAAGCATTTAGAAAATTTTTCGACATTTTGTAAAAGGTTAGATATATGAACTACGTTTTCTGTAAAGGTCTTCGTTTAGTTGTTACAAGACCCGAAACCAGCCACAGAGGTTTGGGGAAGGAAGGGGGGCTGAATATGTTAGGGGGTCAAGTCATCAAAAATGTTCTTACAAATATCTAAATTCTGTTTTTGTATTGAGGTCTGGAGGGGCCACGAAAAGTTTAGGGGAGCTTGGCCCCCTAGCCCCCTCTAGTTACGAGCTTGCTTATTACCCTACATATTTAACCTTTAGTCCACCGCTATGTAAGGCCCTAGATACCGCGCGACTTTTTGAACGAAGTGCAATTCACATAGTAATTTTCAAATACCTATAACTCGTTCTCTAGCTGGTTTAGAGACATGGAACAAGGAACATAATATACACAATAGTTCAAAAGGGAGCCAGCAGTAGAGGGAAAAGCGCTGAAAAGAGCGTAGCATCTACTTTTTGTCTTGGCCTTTGAAACCGTAGGTAGGCTTTTTTTTTTTTATTGTAAGTTTTATGTGTATTAATTCGCAGCACAAATAAATACTGTAATTGAATACGGTAGGCCTATGTACACTATTTTATTTTATCTCGCTATATCCATTATATGTATGTACATCACTTAATTTTTTAAAACATACATCTTCGTTAACTTTAAAACCTTTAGAGAGTCCTGTTCAATTTCGCTAGGTAGGTTTTATTATATGCTTATGCCAGAAATGTTTATTTACTTCTCTAAGTATATTTATTCTTATATTATATAAGCAGATGTATATTTTAATTTCACATCCAGACTGTGAACGCTTGCGGAGCTAAAAACATTACAAGCGACCATGCGTTTATCAATACTCATTTCAGTTTGATTTCAAAGATCATAACGAGATTAGAAGAGCGATGATTAGGACTTTGTAGTGCATTTGAGCAGTTTGATTCAACAACGAAACAGATACCACCAAAACCAATCGGACAAGCATTTTTTCGAAATGCACAGTCAATAGATGCGAAAAATCCTGGTATAAAATTCTTGTCTAAAGTAAATAAAGTGTTCATGAGAACAATGACGCACGAGTTTCAGATTTATCGGCAAGTAACATAACTTCTTTGAAATACTGTCTCTTAACGACTCCTGACACGGGAGGAACATTTTCCATGTACAGTAATGTTTTGACTGATAAATGCAGGGTTTTGCCAAATAACACGGAAAACTACATAGTTGTGTATTGTAGCATGAATGCATCATAGTTATACACCAAGTATATAGATAATGTAATACACGTTTTTCTCTTTTTCCTCATTTAACTTTAGCTTTTGAATGGTGCATACTTACTAATTTTAGTGCATATTTGCATATTTTCAGTGCATATTTTCGTTATTTTTAGCGCATATTTGCATGCATATTTTGCCGTTTTTTAGTGCATATCGATCCGAAGTCTAGTGATGACTGATATAATTGCAATTAGTAATACACAATTTCCCATTGTTTAACATATTTGAACCCTATTTGACCAGCTATTTGTTCACAGGTCCGGTTTGATTGAAGACCAACGTCTTGTGTGACATCATTGTGATCCAGGTCATCATGCTGCATAGTTACTTTCTGAACACCCTGTATATATATGCTGCAGACATGTTTCAGCAGTAATATTAGAGCCTTTCTACTTTCAGTGTGCTCTCGGAAGAAAAGTAAAACATTCTTCGACCTCACCCCTGCCGACCTCCTACGGAGGAAACTTTCCCTTTGCTTTGGGGAAAGAATCCTGTTACATCTAACTATTCAAGATCTTGGCCGCAGCAACTTGCCCCTCCACTTTCAAGGGAGATATGGGAAAACACACATCGGCAGCAGCGCCAGCAAGGGAACACTTCAAATTGAAAGGCAAATTTTAGCATAAAAATTCATGTTATCAATTATGTGCAAAATCTCATTGCTTATTATTAATTAATATTAAAAAAAGAAACCTGTTGGAGTAATTTTACGAGAACAGTGTTGCCATAATCTGCATTTCTGTAAAAAAAAAACAGCCATTTTACGGACTTGCAATAAATAGAATTTTTATATGGCAACGCTGCATCAACTTTGTCACATTTTCGCACCAATGGATAAATGTTGATACCTACTGTTCATATACACAGGAATTCACCCACAGGAAGTCAGTTTTCTACAACTGAATATTGATTTTCTTCAGTTTGCGCATTTTCTACTTTACACTTACGGTAATTTCTTTCGTTACTACACAAAAACATTACAATTTCCAGCACTGGTTATGATCTCGAAAATATCTACATAGAACATGCTTACATTTGTTTCAAATCTCAGGTCTTTATCATTCTTAGATCAAAAGATATACGCAATCGAACTTTGGGTTGCGCAACTTTACGGACACATTGTGTTTCCCAGTGTCAACTATTTAGTCTTTCTTCGGTTCTAACTATAATAACCGTATCATCTGCATACCTGATCATATGATCTGCTCTCCAATCTTGAAATCTCCAATTCACATTAATGCTTCCTTCATTAAACATTCACTGTAAATGTTAAATAATTGTGGCGACATACTACATCCTTTTCTGACTCGTCTTCCAATCTCCACATTATTGGTTTCACCTTCATTCAAGCGCAACTTCGTTCGTTATCTTATGTACAGGTTGCGAATGAGTCGTCGGTCTCTTCAATTGACCCCGGTTTCTTTAAGTATTTGCGTAAGAAGTTTCGTCCAATTGACTTTATGGAAAACTTTTTGCTGGTTTATGAAGTACAAACACAACTCTACCTTTAGATCAAGAACTCGTTGTGAGATAATTCTCATCAACCCAATGGCTTTTCTGGTGTCTTTTCCTGTCCGGAATCCAAATTAATTTTCCTCCAACAAACTTCAGTTAGCTCCATAAAATTGTCTCGTCTTCTATGATTTAGTGTTCTGGCTACGAGTCTGATTCGAGACTTCAACATCATCCTCTACCACCTTTTCTTATTACAAATTTCCCTCCCTAAAATTCGTTTCACAAGTCGCCACTGAAATTGATATCATGTTGAATGTATTTTGAACGTTGTTAATAAAATAAATAATGTCTTTCATCTTCTTAGCTGTTAGAGACAAGTGCATAAAAATATTTTCAATAAGGAAAAAAGGTGAACAACCATAAAAGTGTTTTTTCTTTTCTTTTTTTTTAAAAAAAAAAGAAAAACTGGATTTCCGTCAATACAGACAGGTGTGATAAAGCTTACCCTTCCAAGTTTGTAGCAACAAAGAAAAAAAAGAAAAGGTATCCAATAATCAGTATAAAAAAATGCAAGAAACAGTTTTTTTTTTAACCTGAGGGTAAAAAGTGATGCTTATATTATCCAACACACCGTTCTTCAATGCCTTGCGCTCAGATATCAGTTTCGCCATGGCATAACAACACGACTTTGGCAAGAATTGCAGTACCAGTCAATAGTAATTTAAAAAGCTCATAAATTTTTATGTGTACTATATGTAAATAGAACTTCGATTATATAGAAAAGAAGAAGAAGAAGAAGAAACATTTGGGAATAAGATGGATCTGTTCGCGCGGGGGCGGAGTACATACTCACTCATATTCTGTTCCTTAAGGGTATCTATGCAAGGATACGATAGAAAATTGCAGAGAACCTGGGTGTGAGGCAGAAGGAAAGAAGAAGAAAAAAGTCTCAAGTTCTTTGCTTCTAGAAAGAAGAAGTGTATTGATGGGAAATTCAACTTACATAGGAGCATTCGAATAACAGGCTGAATATATGAGTCATTTCGTAAATTTCTTAGAGGTCCAATGTAGAATAAATGGAATATGTGAAGTAAGGAAGTAGCCATATTTTGGTTAGATGTAAATACACTGTTACTACTTCTACATACGAGCATCATGGGCCGAGGCAATAAATGATTTCTACACACACACACACACACACACACTCTCTCTCTCTCTCTCTATCTATCTTTCTATATACCGTATTCTCGCGTGTATAAGCCGCACTCATGTATAAGCCGCACCCTTAAAATTTAACTTTACTTCCGTTAAAAAAAATCTTTTGTTCGTTTACCGGTAATTGTTGATTCAAATCAACAATAGCGGTATTTGAGTTAACGTGTTTGTTCCTGTATTGAATTGTTGTTTCGTCTGATTGTGGCTTTGTTTTCTATACGTGTTTCTTGTTATGTACGGTAAATACCGTACAACAAACGCAAAAAATTAATACCGTAATTATCTTTAAGCCATTTTAAATCATTCGCGTGTATAAGACGCACCCTACATTTTCGTTTGCTTTTTCGTGAAAAAAAAGTGCGACTTATACACGCGAGAATACGGTATATATATATATATATATATATATATATATATATATATATATATATATATATATATATATATAGTGGCGTATTTACGATTTTGTTTCGGGGAGGGCTTTGCTAACTTTCGGGGGGGGGAGGGCTTTGCCTGAAAATGTGAAAATTCTGCAAGATATTTCATATATTTTACTATAGTAAGTAAGATTTCAGGAGGGGCTTAAGCCCGGAAGCCCCCCATAAATACGCCACTGTATATATATATATATATATATATATATATATATATATCGGGTGGCCCGCTCATAATTATGTATATGATACTACAAAGATTGCGGTAAAAAAAAAAAAACTAGCAACATAACATGAACATAAACACATTATTCTCATATCTTTCCTTACTAGAATTTTAATATGTGTTCTTCATGGCATGGTCCACCAATGCATCATTGAAATTGATACATGCCTGGAGACGAAGTGGAACGTTGTCACAAGAAGCTTGAGAAACCCGTACTAGTATCCTGTGGAACTCTTCTGTGATAGCTTCCCGTAATTTGGCTAAGATGTATGTGTGATGTTGATACACTTTTTCCTTTAAAAACGCCTCTTAAAAATTAAGGTGATGTCGTATCGGGAGATCGAGCCTCCGCATAATTGTTTGTTGCAGAATAGAAAGGCATACAACGTATATACTATTTCAGAAACAATCGTTCCGCCATACTAAAAAAAAAAAAAAAATGACTTTGGTTAGGAATACCAAACTTGTTTGGTCAGGACGTTTCGTCACTTTATTTGGTTAGTTTAACCAAAATTTTATTATTTTATACCAAACGTGTTTTATCATGAATATTATATATTTCTGATCAGAACATTTGGTTGACTAATTTGGTTATGCCAATCAAATCTTAAGTGATTTGGTAAAGATTTGGTTTTCCTGACCAAAGTATTTAGTTACAAAGTGACATGTATCGATTTGACTCCTGGGAAATTTTTATGGAAGCAATCAGTGTTTTGAGCGTATGTAAGTGACAAATAAAACTGATTATTCAGTAGCACAGAATGAATATTTGAAGTGTGTGATTGATTATGCAGATCAAGGTAAGCTTACTTTTCCGTATATATTACTTTACTGTAATGCAATCTGTATTTGTTATTTTAGTGGCCGTAAATTTGGTGTAACAAAGAGGCCTTTATGTACAGATGAAGCGGAAAAGTTACATTGACGACGCTAAGGCAGGGAGCAAAATTATAGGGGCAGGGTTGGGACATTTCCTAATTCCCCCAGTAGAAACTTCCGGAAAGGAGTAAATAAAGTGACATTAACAGCAGAAGTTTGCAAAATAAACTGGTGCATTCACAGTTTACAGATGCACAAAATCGAAAATATACACACAAAAAAAGGACTATTGTTTAGTTTTTTTTTTTTTAAACCCACATCACTTGGTATTTACTCTGGCTCACTTGGCAGTGGTTACCATTCGTTATTTGTAACTGTGATGTAGTCATGAGTATAAATGCAGTGTGAACGCATGGCATAGACACTACGGTGCACAAAATACGAACCGACTTCTGCTAGGTGGCCACTAAAAAGAACGAACGTTCCCTAATAGAAGTTCAATAATTTACTTCTTACTGATCCCTAAAAGTTTTGCACTGGGTGACATGAAAATATCTCACTTGGTATAGGTAAAATTCATGGGGCCACCAGAAATAATTGTTGAAAAATCCCAATTCTCTCCGCCCACGAGAGCTTGTGGTGGACATTATCGTGTCCATGAATCGAGGTTCTCCCGTTTCGTCACACATTCACATTCCACCATTTTTTTAACAATCATTCCTTTCCATTAACCACCTATCACATCTGACATAAAGGGCACAAATATAGTGTGAAACGAATTATTTTGTGGAAAGGATCCGTTGTGTCCGTTCTTGGTTCGCTCCCAGCTCGCGTCAAATGAATTTAGTGGTAGACAAACACTATGTCCGTGGGTTTCCTCGGGGTTATCCCGTTTCTTCTCACTTTGCTCATTCCATCATGTTATTCGTTTCTCATCATCACCGTCTCCTTCAGCCTCTACGGCATAAGAGTGGGACGTGAACCAGAAAGAATTCATTTCATTCTGCTGTGGTTCCGTCAGGGCTTTTGCCGATGGGAATCATTTAACGCAGATAGTTTTTGATAAGTGGAAACGTACCATGAAGTGAGCACGATTGGTGACTTTTTGTTTTAAAGTTTTTTCTTTGTACTTTAAAAAATGGTTTGAACTTTAAAAAAAAAGTTATTATGAGATGTGTAATTCTTTGTTACCATATTTGTTAAAAAAAATTCCCATGACTTTTTGGGATAACCTATTATTTTCAGTTTAGTACCTATACCAACAGTATTTGGTAATTTCTACCAAATGTTTTGGTCAAATTCACTAAATCCATGTTTAGTATTTACAATCAAATTATTTAGTTCCAAGAATCAAATCTGGATCATTTTATCCAAATTTTTGATATTCCTAACCAAATCCTACTTATTTGGTCATTATTTGGTCAAAAATTACCAAATGATATTTGGTACTGGTAACCAATTACTACCTGCAACCAAACAGAACGTAACCAAATGATTTCGTGCTGGTGACCAAACGTTTGGTTGGCGTCATATTGACTAAACGATTTGGTCACCAGCACCTATATTTTTGTCAATCTGACGAAACCGTTTTTCTCAATGCATCTTGTCTAGCATACACTAACGGTTTTAAGTCCAGGTTACACAGTGTTGCCATATCAAAACTTTTTGTCCGGAATTACAAATGTTACAGTCAGTCAAATTATATACATAGCCCCTATTTATGGGCAACCCTATAGATTTTTGTGGCGGCCGAGGTGGCTCAGTGGTAGAGCTCTCATGTGTGGTATGTGGAGTCCCTGGTTCTATCCCAGATCATGCCAAATGGACTTTGTGGTGGACACACGTGTGAGTGACTTCTCTCGAAGTTCTTCCATTTCCTCCCACTTTCTTCATTCCAATATTTTATTCACTCTCATTATTACCGTTTCCCTTATGCATTTTTGCGGCATATTAACCTTGAAATTTTATTCCATTGCTGTAGTTAATTATAGGATTATAAGCAGAACAGAAAAGTAATAGCATGAGATAATAGTTATTGCATGGTAATGCAGTGCTTACAAGTAAGTATGCAGCACAACCTGCACAAAATTGATTTGTCACTTTTTAAAATCAGAATAAAAACTTACAGGAACAAAATGAGCTACTATTAGTTCTGGTATAGCTATTAATGCAGAGGAAAATGTAAGTTAATGTTCCATTTAGTCAGAATGGAAGAAAATAGGAACGCTTTCAAAGTTTGGACTGGAAATTCATGACCATTAGGAAGACCTAGACCTAGATGTCAGGGCAATATTAAGATGGATGTCCCAAAAATAAGAATCCAAAGTAGAAAGGAATAACTTTTGAACGCGGCATTGAACCTCCGGGTTCCATAAACCATAGAGTTCGTTAGTTTTTAGTTAAAATAAAAAGGGAAAATTTGATAACTTAAAAATGTAATAAAAATAAATACGTAATAAACCAAAAAATGAAAAATATATGTAAATAAATAAAACGTTCTTTTCCCGAACCCTCGTCATGACATATCACAATTGCGCCATATTTGTTTGCATGCTGTACGGGAAACAATCGTAAACAAACAAACAAACAAACGAACAAAAAAGACAGACAAAAAAAAAGCAAATAATGAAAATTAGTATTGCATATTAAAATCATACACAGACACAATACAAACCTATATATTTGTTTGTCTGGATGTTTTATAGTGTATTACTCTCGTGGAATATATGGATTTAAAAAAAAATCATCCTCACATTCCGACCGGCTGCATATAAATAACACGAATAACTATGCATTCGGAAAATAATGTTTTGTCGTTTTTAATATATCATTAACATTTTTATTTCTATGTGGAACATAACTTTGGTCTCAGTAGCTCAGAACAATAAAAAAAGTATATATATATGTACTGCCCTGTTGTTTTTTTAAAAAATTAGAATATGTAATGAGCATATAATGGCGTAATATGTTACTATGTTCCGCTAGTAAACCTCTTCATATAAACAATGCATTGCGTTAATCTTTAATATATATTCTAAAGGGTTTAGTAGCTACAATGTACACAGTCCATGAACATTTTTATTTGAAAATATAGCAAAGTTTGGTGATTATTCTCGTGTGTAACAAAAATTTAATAAGTTATTATTTCTACATACGTATTTTGGATAAAATGTAAAGCAAATATTAACCCTTTAAGCGTCGGTCAAGTTTAGTGCCAAGTGAGACAAAACTACGTCCAGAAACAACAATATGATTCAGTTTGAAATCAGAAATTTAGTTGTAACGATAACTTGTAGTAATATGCATATGTTATTAAGGTCCCTAGTCCGTATCTTATCATCTCTATGATCTGTATCGTGTGATATCACTTCCTTTTTTGTGGCCAGGCATGTGGAATCTTGTTCTTTCTGGATAGTTCTTTATATACAAGGATCGTTCAAGGTTGACCGGGACTTTTATTTCTTCAGAAGAAGTAGATAGCACAAGAAGCACCAAACTATGTCAGCTTTTCACAGTATTCTCCGTGCGCGTCGAGGCACCGTTGCTATCGTTGTGGCAGCTCTCCCTCATTCCTTTGGCGTAGAAAGAACTTGCTTGTTGTCGTAGCCACTGTTGGACATCGTTGCGCAGTGCTTCATCTGTGGTGAATTTCTTCCCTCCCAGATGGTCTTTAAGGAGTGCAAACAAATGATAATCACTGAGGGATAAATCTGAACTGTAGAAGGGATGGGGCAGAACTTCCCAGCGTATTTCGGCCAGAGTTGTTGTTGTCGCATTGGGAGTGTGAGGGCATTGTCATGGAGAAGAATGACATTTCAGACAACATCCTATTTTTTTTTCTTGCGGATGGACTTTCGTACAGCACCACTCAACAATGTGGAGTAATACTGGGCATTAATTGTGCTCCCTTTGTGCAGAAAATCCACATGGATAATACCCTTCATGTCCCAGAAGACACTTGCCGTGATCTTTCCAGCGGACGTCATGATCGCGAAACTGTTTACACCATTCATACGCTCATGTCCGATGACATCGTTTGTTCACCAAACTGTGCTTGCAATCTTCTGAAAATCTCAGCTGGTTTAACTTTCTCCTTCACAAGAAATTTGATTACACACTGCTTGGCGCTAAGTTGGCTGCAACTGCTGCGCACGCCGGGTCATGCCGAACCCTAGTTACTCGAGAAGGAATACATTACGTCACCCCCAAGTTTCATCATGATCCGGCTATTCATCGATTATTTACGTACGAAAATCTTAGTCAACCTTGAACGACCGTTGTAGTATGAGAGAAAGCCATAGTGGATGTAGTTAAGATTAATTAATCAAATAATAAGTTAAACGCAGAAAATCCACAAAAATTACAGTAGGTCAAATAAATTCGATTCC
Source organism: Thermobia domestica (assembly GCF_964235325.1). Taxonomy (NCBI): domain Eukaryota; kingdom Metazoa; phylum Arthropoda; class Insecta; order Zygentoma; family Lepismatidae; genus Thermobia; species Thermobia domestica. Next base: position 195,861,011 of record NC_137466.1, on the reverse strand, counting down.
TTGTGTTATCATTTGAACAGTTGGTATATGAATTACCTTTCAAATATTTCTATAATTTTAATATAACAAACTCAGGGCTATTATATAATCTAAAACGTTATAATTTATTGGTACCAAATAAACGGGAATTTTTTGAGACTAGTTGAAGTAAAGTAAGCCAGTCTCATATTTGAAATTAATATTATATTTTATGATACTTCGAAATAAGAAAGCGTACAGTTTTACCATTCCGGGTGTAACAAATAATGGTGATAGACTTGGAGATCGTATTGAAAAAATTAACGCATCAACCACAGAATCTATGTCTAGTGTAATTGATATGTTTCGACAATTAGGACAACAAATAAACTCGATAACACATCAACACACCTTTCTTTGAAAAAGTTACTCGAAAGCAAGAACATAATTTTGTTCCATTTGTGTACTTATAGGAGGGAAACCAGAAAATTTCCATTTTCTTATATATTTTTTTCTGTAAAAATTTACTTGAACTAAGGAATTTATTTTATAGGAGAGACTTAAACGACCTTCCTACTTTCCAGACTTTTCTTTGAAACGTTACTCGAAACCAAATCCGCAATATTGTCTTATTTGTGTACTTCTAGGAGAAAAGTCAGGTAATTTCCCATTTTGTAGACATTTCTTTAAAAATGTACTTGAAACCAGGAATTTACTTTAGATGAGAAGTTTCCCACCCTGTAAACTTTCCTTTCATTATTTTTTAAAGTTTATTCGAAACCAAGCGCATAATATTGTTCAAATTTTGCACTTATAGGAGAGAAATCAGAGAAGTTTCCATTTTGTAAATATTTACTCGAACTCAGGAATTTACTTATAGAGAAAGTCAAAAAAATTTCCACCTAAATTGTATACTTGAAATGATAATGGCTTTAACAAAGTACACCCACATGTCCCCTCAATTTGGAAAATAATATAAATAAATAAATAAATAAAAAGATTGTTCCTGTTTTCTAAAACGTTGTCTTCTACGTTTTACGCCATTATCCCCCTCTGAAAAATTAATAATATACTGAAAGTATGGACTCCTCATACTTTCAGTATATAGATGGATATAAATACAGTGGAAAGTATGGATAAATAGTACAATGTTAATAAAAATATTTGAGACATATAGAGTATTGTTACACTTTAAATTTCTTTGGGTTTTATGTTGTCTAAATCAATTGCCGAGTAACTTGTGATTGTTTTTGGATCAAATGATAAAATACGTATATTTCAATCAAAAATGTTCTTGTACGCCTTATATCTGGAGAACTATAGTGTAGCCGAACCCAAACTATCACTTAACTCAGTATAATGTGCTTATTTCTTACTATTATCTCCCGTAGGTTATGTAATATGTCCGATAGTTCATGTAGACTTCGTAAAATCTCTAGTAGATTGTATGGGAAACTAATATCTCCCGTAGATTATGTAATATTTTCCACACACATTATGCAGATTACTAATATCTAACGTGGCATATGTAGATTACGTAAATCTTCAGTAGAATATATAGATTACTAATATCTCCTGTAGACTATGCAGATTACTGATATCTGCTGTTGATTATGTAATATAACCAGTGAACTATGTAGATTATGTAAGATATCCCGCACATTATGTAGATTACTAATATCTCCCGAAGGTTATGTAATATTTTCCGTAGTTCATGTAGACTATGTAAGATCTCTAGTAGATTATATGGATAACTAATATGTCCCGTAGATTACGTAATATCTCTCGCAAATTATGCAGATTACTAGAATCTTCCGTGGCTTATATAGATTATGTAAAATCTTCAGTAGACTATATTGATTACTAATATCTCCTATACACTTTGTAGATTACTGATATCTGCTGTAAATTATGTAATACATTCCGTAGACTATGTAGATTATGTAAGATATCCCGCATATTATATAAATTACTAATGTGTCCCATAGAATACGTGGGTTACTAATAGCTCCCATATAGATTAAGAAGAAAATATCCGTAGAATATATTGTAAGGATCCCCACATCACGATGTAACGATTGTTAACTTATTATTCTTACACGTTACATTTAGCCCATAGTTCGTGTAGATTTTAAAATATATCAACACGATTAAATTACTCTAAATCAGACACGTCACTTATATCCTTATTACCGTTTTGTTATTCTTTTCGCAACTCTATTGATAATAATCTTCTTTTTCGGTTGTCATAGCAAGCTTTAAACAACTATTTACTGTTACTGTAACTAGGAGTACAGTTTATATACTGTATTTAAAACCAACATAGATTCTCAGCTACTACGATTAAATTTTATTTGTTTAAATTTTAGAATTAACAACATATTATCTCTTTTCTTCTTCTTCTACTCAACGGATTGTGTACTTTTACGCACCGTTGCCCAAAATCAAGATAAGAAAATGGAAGTAATTTATTGCATAGATATACAATATCGTTGTAACGACAAGAGCACATGTCAACACAACACGTGCTATTGAGTGTAAACAGAATAGCAGACGAGAAGCCGACACGAAAGACACCGAGGAACGCGGAAAGAGGACAGACCTCACGGAAGAACCCGAAGAGGATGGATAAAAGCCGGACCATCTTGGGACCCAGCATCAGTCGACCAACTGATCGTAACCTATCCTAAACCCTGGAGGCTGCTATGAAGCTAAGGGGTTATCCTAACCACAACTAATCCCTGGGGGCTGCTATGAAGCTAAGGGGATCACCTTAAACACCATACCTCGTGAGGGTTGCTATGGGCAGAGGTTTCCAAGAACCTAATCCTTGAGATTCCCAGAGGCTGCTCTGAAGCTAAGGAGTTGTCCGTACAAAACACTATAACCTGTAAACCTTGGTCATTGAAGAGATACTTTATTGTCAGAACTTTTTAAACACGAAAGACTTAAATTTTATAATACAATTGGTGAAGAGATAAATCTCGGTCCATTATTGACTCTACCGAAGTCATTACAATATGGATTACTAATATCTCCTGTAGACTATGTAGATTACTGATATCTGCCGTACATTATGTAACATATCTTGTAGACTATGTAGATTATGTAAGACCTTTCGCAGATTATATACATCATTAATATCTCCCGTAGATTACGTTGTCCATATAGTATGTATATTATGTAAGATCTCTCGTTTATGTAGATTTATGTAGATTTTTAATTTATGTAGATTATGTAAGAAATAATCTCTAAGTTCAGGATGTAAACTAAGTACAGCATTAAACTAAAACCTCTGTTCTCTGCAATCATTTTACAGACTTTTTTTTTTGTAATAACATAGTTCAATCTGAGCATTCGTATTAATTCATAATTGCTGCAAGTCCGTAACAACGTAATCATATATATACATAAATAAAACAGTCGTGTTCCTAGTAACAGACACCATTACTAAGATATGTTTCACTACAGTAGTTGTTCGTACATACGAATTTTATTTTAAAACTAGCCTCTGGTTAGATGGAAGCTCCGCCCCCAATCCTGCTCGTTTGGTCGGCCTACAACCTCGCATCTGCCATATATCAGCCTTTGCATCAACAGTGCATTTTGTGCGTTTGCTCTTCATATTTTCTTAACTTGCCAAGCTGGAGCTTCGCCCCCACACTCCCACCTTTACTCGACCTACGACCTCGCATCTCTTAAACCCACAATTCTACCCAATTTTAAGTTTCTTTTCCTATTTTAACTATCTAAAAGATAAGATTTTGTGTCCCAAGAAAACTCTCATTTAAATAACATGGCAATTTCTTCAGCCCCCTTTAGACCCCTTAGAAATTAAAAATATTCACTTTTGGCAATTTTCCTGTCTGTTAGTCCCGGAAGGCTACAATTAAACGTCCCATAACATGGGAAAGATTTTTCTGTTCCCCATAAACCACTTTAAAGTTGGAAATTTTTATTTTTACTGATCTACTTAGGTAACACTAAGGAAACGTACAAGCATACCGAATTTTAAGTTTTTATTACATTTCTAAGTCCCTAAAACATGCGATTGTAGGTCTTGAAATGCCCATTTAAATAACAGGGGAATTTCTTTATCTCCCCTTTAGGCTCCCTAAAAATTAAAAATATTCACTTTTGGAAATATTCCTGTCGGTTACTTCCGGAAAGCTTCAAACATGTCAAATTTAATCATTGTAGTTCTACAGGAAGTGTCCAATAATTTTGGGGAGTAAAAAATGTCCCATATAAATAACATGGGATTTTTCAGTTCCCTAAAAACCACTCTAAAGTAGGAAATTTTTATTTTTACTGATTTACTTAGGTAATGCTAACGAAATCGAATTTCAAGTTTTTATTCTAATTCCAAGTATCTAAAATATGAGATTATAGGTCAAAGAAAAAAAAAAGACCCATTTAAAAGGCATGGGAAAACTCTTCATCCCCTCTTTAGACCCTCATAAAATGAAAAATATTCACTTTTGGCAACTTTACTTTCGATTAGTCCCAAAAAGCTACAACCATGCCAAATTTCAACTTCCCACGTTAACCGGAAGTACTCCTTTAAGTTATGTCAGTTCATGTAGTTTTATATATAGTTAGGATAAGATATGGTAATGCATATACCTATTCATTTCAAGAGTAATTTTGTTTCTTTTAGCTTAGCTTGCTTTACCCCCTCTCAAGAAGTAGATCTTAGTTTGTATTTACAGGTGGTCTGTAAGCTCTGAAAAAGTCTTCTTGTTTCGTGGATACAAGAGAACCTCTCAGGTCATAATTTGGCCTTCCTTCAAGCGGAAGAGACAAGCTATTGAGATAAAAGAAGAACAAAACAAGGGCCCTCCCGAAAAAGAGGCAACAATGGAAGACGAATGAAAGAAGAGGAAACAAAAGAAGTTAAAGAATAGAATAAAAAGAAAGAAAAGCATTCTGGGAAAATCACGAAGACTTAATTCAGTTGAAACACACCCAGAAATCAGGGCAGGAGATGCTCCTTAGAAAATGGCCTCGATTGTTCCTTAATCTAGTTTTGGTCTTCACCGCAAAGGGATTTCACTTTTTTTCCTTTCGTTTTAAAAGAATGCCTTTCGTAACTATTCTTGGATTTAACAATTGAATGAAAGCTGGACGGAGAACGATGTACAAACGCTGCTGGGAAGAAAGAGCAGGCATCCATTGGATTAAGTGAAGTTCTTAGAAAAAAAAAGAATCTAAAGATTATAAGGGAAATCCAATATAAATAGGTCGTTTACTGATATCTTACACTCACAGTTAGTCATCAGTTTGATTTTTTGACTTTTATGTTCTTATTTAACACCGTGGGTATTCAAGAAACGAAATATTATTAACGTGGGTTTCACACCCCCAAACGATGGATTCAATCCAGTGTAGTTGGCGATTAGGAAGACCATCATGAAAGATTAACTCTCACAGGAGCAGTGTATGCCGTTCCCCACCATATTATATAGCTTCCAAGTCAGCTGTATTATACACTTACGTCACAGATCGCCCGGGTGAGAACTCCGAGAAACCTCACGCATAAGGTGCTTGTCCACTACAAAGCTCACTTAATGTGAGCTGGGATCGAACCAAGAACCCCATGCAACTAAGGTTAACGCTTTACGACTGAGCCACCGCGGCCCCGAAAGTTTCCTACAGAGTTGCGAGTAAAATACATAAGGGTCACGAAGGGAAATAAAAAGAAAGTGTAATTAACATTTAATAACAGAAAATATATTTTTCAAAATCATTTTGAACTTCTTATTTTGATAGTCATATCTTTGCTTGTGTACTTGTCAAGTACAGCAAAGAATATCAAACAAAGTTTTTTAAAAAATAAAAGCAATTGGAATAAGGAATAAAACTGGTGGAGAACTGCATATACAAGTATAAGGACATATAAAATACAATTAACAAGTGTAAGCGATGAACAAGAATAATCTTCATTCATTCATCTGTTTTGGAATAATCCCTGGTTCGATCTTAGCTCATGTGAGTATGTGACAGGGGCGTATCGAGAACGGAGTTCTGGGGCGGGCGGTGGGTTGTAATACTGCTATTTAGAACTACTTTTAAGAGCTCCAAACTCTGGGATGGGTTTTATTAATATATAAAATTAAAAAGAGGTTCCTCTTCTAGGGGGGAGGGGGGCGATCGATGCATTCCGAGTGATGCCTGTTGTCGAAATTTTCTTTTTTTGAAGCGAGTGACCTAACTATATTAGACTTGTCTGGATTTTCATGGCCAGTGTTGCCAACTTTGGAACTCGTTTTTCTTTTCGACTCTAGGTACGTCGGTTTCCTGCATAGTTGGTGCTTTCTTGTTTTGTTCATTCTAACATGCACATTTCGTGATCAAATGCGGCGCATTATGACCAACTCCGTCTTTTCCGTATTTTTCGTACTTCTGTTTTTCTATTTTCTTTTGTTAGATTGTACCACTGATTATACACGTCATATTTTATGTTCTACATGACAGGTTGACACTGAATATTGTACTCACTTCATATACTGCTCTTTGCAAAACATGCACTTTTCATTGCAGTTGGCAACGCTGTTAACCCCACTGGTGGTCTTCATTTGTTCCCTATTGTGACAAGTCTCTTTCCATACATCACTTGTCAGCATTGTATTTTGTCGTGCCCCCGTTTTTTTGCGAAATTTGCACTTTTCCTCCCTTGTCCAACCTTGCTGTTTCAGAACTTCCACCCCTTGCATTTCTTGAACCTATTGCTATGGGTAGCTAATTTTTTGGGAATGCTCATCTCTGTTACAGCTCTTTCAATTGGCATAGGTCACATCTTTCACTGCAACTATCATTTTTGGAAGGTTCCCTTCTCAGTTTTGAGAATAAATTATAAGATTATGGTTTCCAATTAGGATAGAATTTTAATTAAAATAATATGATAAAAACCCAGTTGGAGAACTTTATCCAAAATCTCACTTCAACCGTTTCAGCCATTTTCCCGTGATCCGATAGCCCACATGATTATTTTCATTTTTATACAATAGGTTATCACTCCAAGAGGCTTACAAATCGGTTAGCGAAAAGATAAGCTGTAATATGTGTAATATCCTACACGTGGTCTGTATTTATAAACACCACCACGTACTTTTATTTCTGATCAGCACCACGTGATTTCATTTGGAAAACAACAAAAAGTTTGCTCTTCTACTACGAAGCAGATGACAGGAATCCTCGTTACCACTTGGTCATGTGATAGAATAGGAACACAGAAGAAGCTATAAGACTCCATATTTCGCTTCAACCAACATCAGTTTCGAGTGGTCAACTTCCCTTTCCTAGATTATCTGGAGTTTTGAGAGATTCTAACGTAACTCAAGTCTTCTAGCTTGCCTGGACCTCTGAGAAAATCTAACCTAACTCAAGTCTCCTAGCTTGCCTGAAGCTCTGAGAGATTCTAACCTAACTCAAGTCTCCTAGCTTCCCTGGAGCTCTGAGATATTCTAACCTAATTCAAGTCTCCTAGCTTGGCTGGATCTCTGAGAAATTCGAACGTAACTCAAGCCTCCTAGCTTGCCCGGATCTCTGAAAAAATCTAACCTAACTCAAGTCTCCTACCTTGCCTGAAGCTCTGAGAGATTCTAATCTAACTCAAGTCTCGTAGCTTACCTGGACCTCTGAGAAAATCTAACCTAACTCAAGTCTCCTAGCTTGCCTGGAGCTCTGAGAGATTCTAACCTAATTCAAGTCTCCTAGCTTCCCTGGAGCTCTGAGAAATTCTAACCTAATTCAAGTCTCCTAGCTTCCCTGGAGCTCTGAGGCCCCCTGCGCACTCAGCTTGCCTGGGACTTTTGTTAACTCAACCCTTTTCTTAGCTTGCATGAAACTTTGAGAGATTCCTAACCGCAACCACCTAGCTTGCCTGGAATTGAGTTGCTTTTGAGTTTAACGTCCCTTTCAGCAGCGAGGCTATATGAGACATGGACCTACTGATTAACGTGGAAACCGAACTAAATGAGCTCCTTCCGGGAATCGGACCCGGGTCTCCAACGCCAAAGGCGCGTACGCTAACCGCTTAACCACGAAGGAGCCCCTAGCTTGCCTGGAACTTTGCGAGATACCAACCAATTTTTGCTTGCGTGGAGGATTGAGATTCCTTGCCCACCTCCACTATCTTGACTGGAGCTTGTAGAGATCCATCCCTTGGCTGCATGGCTCTTGGAACACCTCAAAAAAGAACAAATGTAAACAATTATAACTCTTAATACGAATCTTTTTCATAAACCTATATCGTATGCCACACCGAACACTCAGTAGATCAAGTTGTATAGTGCTGAATATACGCGACGAGTACTACATGATAATACATTCAGTGTTTCCATGATATGATACTTTCATTATGTGAGTTTATTGTATGAAACGTGTAGCAACTATTGACTATTTTATAATGAAAGTAGATCATACACATTCTATGTTTTTGTCAATGAGTTTCTATTGTTTGATATATTTCGTATATTTTCTTATCTATTAAATAGTCAGGTTTTTGTAGTTAATTTGAGAATAAAAAATAATTTTGCTGAAGTCCTTGAACTTTATGATGGAAGTTTGTTATTGTTTGTTGATTTACAGATTTTAGGGAGACATGTTACAATGTTAGTTCCTTTTATCTATAAAAAATGAAAGTCATTCGTGACATATATAACATTATATGATTGTAATCGTTCTATATTCCAGGAATTGTCGATGTTTGTTTTGTGTCTCTACCCACAAACAGAGAAATAAACATCAAAACAGACACATTTGTTTGCATGATATAGATAGTTGGAATATTTGATGAAATTCTATTGTTCGATTCGTTTTACTGCAGTTTTTTGCTTAAGAGATCATATCTCAATGTACACTGTAGAAAGCAAACAATTTCATATTACTCAGTTGGGTTGAAGTTTTAAAGAACTACATATGTATGGTACTGTGTTTGTCTATATTTAACCGGGGAATATGCTCGAATGAAGACTTGGCAACGATAAGACTTCGTTTCGGGTGTCCCTGCAACCCAGAGATCAAGGAAGATACAATTTTGGTTTTGCAGTTATACACACTTGATTTTATTGTGAGAGGTAAATATGCTTCTAAAGGTTTTGCGGCTGATGAATTGTGATGCGGTGTGTTGTAATAAGAAAAACCGGAGAAGTAGGTAGAAATTAGACTTGATAACTAAATAAGTTCCCTTAAAAGTGACAGATTTAAAGTTTCTAAAATAGTACAGAACATTTACAAAATGTGAACTAATTTGACATCAGGACAGAGGAAAAATATTTCTACTTAAGAATGAAAGGTGACATCCGGCATATACCCCCTCCCAATACCTATTCTTCGAATTTCACTCTTTCGATTAAATCTATAGTACTTGTTCATTAATGAAATTGGTAACACATTCAATTTCCTTCTTGAGTTCTCGCATTGTTCATAAATTGTTTGCAAAGACTTTTGAGAGTTCAAAAGTTCCAATCTGAAGTAGTAGCAAGGAGTGAAATTACATGAACTACATTATAAGGTGGGACAAATGCTCGTTGTATTGTGACATCCATTTTCTTTGCACTTCACCACCCTCTCCCCGTCATTTCTTTTTTATTGCTCATTTTGTCTTAGTTGCTTAATTTATGACGGACAGTGTAGTTTTAGGTACTCATTTCAGATCCAAACTGTTGCTGCCAAGCAACAAATTGGAGATGCAAATGTTCATTAAGACGAATAGATGGTACAATGTTTTCAATAAGCATTCCACTTCGATAGCTCTCATTCTTCCAGATACTAATATTTACGGACGCTATATATTTATTTTGTTCAGTCTTCATCATGTTCTGTAATGTTAATAATTTTGTATGTTAAAAATGCAAGTTTCAAATTTTGTTCCAAAATTAATTTTCTTTTGTGTAAAATGTGAAATTTTAGAAACAAATCCATTAATTCACTAATTTGTATTGATAGTATTTTAAGATTTCTCACGTTTCATTAACTTACGTAATGTCTCAGGTTTTTTTTTTTTTTTTTTTTTTGGTATTCAAATTCTTTATAAAATTTTCCTTTCCTAAATTGAGAAAATTCTAGTTGAACAGTTCAAAAATCATAATGTTTTCATAGGTTCAATATTTAAAAATTGATATGAAAATATTTAATTTATTATTATTAGTAGCTGGGCCGTAACTTGTATGGGTGCAGGTGGCAACTGCTCCCCCAGGGTAGCTCCTCGCTGTTCGAGGAGGTCCCATTTTAAGACAAAATTTTCTAAATCCATATACGATATGAACATTAAATTATAAATGAAGCATCAGATAGGTTCACTATAAACAAAACAGCACACAAAACGTAAATAAAACAAAAATTAGTCGTGAGCCCATTTCAGTTAAAAAAATTCTACTATTAGGGGCCCTAGAAATCATATTATTCGTATAGCTGTAAGATTTGTCAATATTGTACCCTTAATTAATTTGGCATGTATGGAACAGGAACAGGGGCGTGATTAACAACACGTCAGACTGCGTGAGGGTCCATAGACTCCGGCGGCCCATAAAGAGTAAGAGAAAGATGGAAAGAGGGGACCGAAGAATTACAAAAAACAACTTTTTCTAGGGGCCGAAATACGCGTATTAATACCAGCCCCCCCAAAAGATCTAAGTTACGGCGATGACTGGTAGTATAATAAAATATTTTTTTTATATATCATCATAAACTATATTCAAATTTCATGTTAGATTTTCATTGGTTTTCTTATTGTCAAGAGCTTTTAGTTACCACGTTCTTATTTCTTGATATTTACCATTTACCATATTTACCATCGGGTCTGTTGCCAAGGTAACAGTTATCATATAGAAAATATACTTTTCTTTCTTCATGATGCCAACTCAATCTTAGAGCGTCTATACCTTTGGTTTTTCTTGTGATTGATTATCATAGGACTTTGTATTACTATTTTTCGATTGATTGTTGCCCTTTTCAACTCATTATTTCGACAGGTTGTAAAGTAACTTTTTCCACTGCTAACTCGCTTGGAATTGTCAGCCATTAAAATTGTTCGTCGAAAAGTGAAATGCCATGAAAGTAACTTCCTATGGGATAATACCTTATTTATCTATAGTATCTATTGCATGTAGAATATAATTATACAGTATAGAGAATATCAGTGAATGAGGAGTATTTATATCTAAGAACTAAAATTAAATATCGGTGCAAATTGTCATTACCCTTACACACCAAAAGTTCCGAAGTTCTACAACACTTAGAGCTATGTAATGAGGCATCGGACGTAAGTTGGATTCACATTTTGGAAACTGTTACTACCGGATAGCTGTTGTTGATACAGGTGCTGGCCTCGTTTATGTGTGTAATTCGAAGGATAGGGGTTCGGCGCTGTACTCAAGTTTCTTCTTTGAAACATGATGTTACACGGGATGCAATAGTTCAAATACTACTACTAATAGTAATAATAATAAAATAAAATTTCTGTTAAGATTGGCATCGACCGTAGGACCGTAGAAAGTTGATAGGATTCGCACAACGTTAATACTCCCGAGCAAAAATCGAAAATAATGCTTTGGAGGATACCAATCAGAGTACAGATCTATGGACCAGTCGAAATTTGAAACAGGGTACGGGGTCTAATTCTTGTAATGTATTTTTTGTTTAATGTTTGGGTCATATTGTTGATGGTTTGAGGAAAGGCAAGGTACTGATTTTTTATAGTGTTTATTTCGGAATGTATAAACTGCGAATTAGCGCGAACATATTCAGCAATTCTATTTGATTTCTTTCTCTGATTTTTTTTTATCTTTGGAGTGAAAAATTAATTTTAATGTATGTTTATAACGTGTTTTTTCAAATTGATATTGAGAGTATCCGTCCATAACATGTACTTATGGTATAATACAGGGTGCGGCACGTAAAACCGGCCCGTAAAGTGAACACATAAAATGAAATGTAATGTATTGAATATGATTAACTACAACTCATAAATGAAATGTAATGTATTGAATATGACTACTCACCTTCACAGCAGCCTTCACAGCAGGTGCTGAAAGTGTCCTCCGCCTACTTCAACACACATGTGAGCACGATTGAGGAGATTCATATATACCCTTGTCAGTTCTTGTGTTGTAATGCTATTGGTGACATCCTGGATCCTGGTCTTGAGTTCTTCAATTGTGTGTGGATTTGTTTCGTATACTCTTCCCTTTAACAGTCCCCATAAGTAAAAGTCACACGTGGACAAGTCTGGTGACCGAGGAGGCCACAAGCCTTTGCTGATTGTCCTCTCTGGTGTAAACATCTCATGCACAAGGGACAATGATGCAGCTGATGTGTGGCATGTTGCACCGTCCTGCTGAAAGTAACATAACTGACGCTCCTCTTCGGAGGACTTCTTGTCATTATCTCCTCCACCTGCATTTTTAATTCAGGTGTGCAGACAGATGGTCTTCTGTTCCTGGGAGCATTTTGAACCGATCCTGTACGCCGCCATTTTTCAATCAATTCCTGAATGGTGCTTTTTGCTGGCACAGAACGTCCTGGAAATTTCTCCCGAAACAAATTCTTTGTTTTCACAAAAGATCCAGTGAGAATGAACCCTTCAACAATGGCAACACGCTCGGGTATCGAATACGGCATTATCACACACTGACACTTACCCGGCTTAATACAACGAGGCCTTTTTCTCAACTGGTTTCGACAAGTTTCACTGGCTGCGGCTGCACGTGACTGCTGCAGGTCACGTAACTCGACCCGACCTCGACACGCCATCTCTTGGTAGGAAGGTAGATTATTTAAGTGTTGCCAAAAACACAATATACCAGAATATTACGACGGGCCGGTTTTACGTGCCGCACCCTGTAGTATAAAATATTATACCATGTATTATACTCTACTTATGGAGTATCTACTCTCTACTTATGGTAGATATTATGGTGTATGATTATGCCGTAGTATAATATGAAAAATGTTCAAAAACGCGACATCTTGAGTTCAAAATGTCGCACTATGTATCGAACACATATCCAGCTCACACCACTGGAGTTGGAGAAGCGAACGTTTATGGTTAATACTAGATATCCACAAAATATCGAAGAGTATAATCTGTAATCATCCACTATGGCTGCGAGCGTGAAAAATGAGTTTGTATGTAAATGTTATTTCTTGGAATACTGTGACCAAACCAACAAAGTTTGACACAGCTCGATGTACTGAACTGACTTACACATGTTTGATACTACTCGCCAATCATGAAAATGATTTTTTTTGTATATTTGGTATTGCTTGAAGTATTGCGATCAAACCAACGAATGACATACAAATGTAACCATCACGAATACGTTACAATAGAGCCCCCAACCTACTGGTGAAACAAGCTCTTTCTGTATGAACTACGTATGACAAAATTAGAAAAATACCCGAAGGTATTCAACTTTTGCTTAGCAGTATGAGTAGGAAGTCAGAGTTGTGTGTTCATCGCGTATTCGTTATATTCAAGTAAATAATGTCGAGAGAATCGTGATGAACGTGCTTTAAGAACAAAAAATATATGTGTTGTTACCGAATGAAATAATAGTTGAAGTGAATAGAAATTCAATTGTTCTTTAGTCTTCCTATTATTTCTAGATACATAATGGAGAAAAGTAGAGATTTAGATTTGTACTGTTATGAATGACATAGGTTTTAAGCGGCCATTTTGGATTCAAGGTGGCCATAGTTTTTCAATTAAGCTTTTGCTTACATTTTGATCCGCCGCAATTTTGGACAGGGTTGTCGTAGAAAGTCAAGACCTGCTCTATCTACTTTCATTTAACAAGATCTTGCAAACGATGAGCTTCTTAACCTTTCTTGCCATTTGAAACTTTTTAGTTGGACCCCACCTAGGACCCTGTGATCTCCCTGGGACAAGACGTTTTAACTTAAATTGTTGTACTTTGAAAATAATGCCACACTCCCTTTCCTATTTTCATATTTGTCTTACCATTTCCGATTTATAAGGGTGAACATGGACTTTTCAATTAAGTTTTTGTTTACACTTTGATCCTCCGTCATTTTGCACAGGGTGTCGTAGAGAGTCGAGACTTGCTGCATTTTCTTTCATTTTACAACAGACTTCAAAAAATGTGCTATTTAACCCACTTGCCATTTAAAGAATTTTTGTTGGACCCGTCTGTGACCCTGCGAGGACCCTGGGGCAAACTTTTTTATCCGAAAAAGCGTGTCCTTGAAAATGATGGGATACGTATTGTCCGAGTTCTTCATTTACCCAACCGTTTCCGAACAAATGACTCGGTTCATACTATTCTGCCAGCTTTGTAGCTTTGTATTACAAAATATGCTGTAACTCACGACATTTCGCCCGGTGGCACGTATAACTTTGGGATCCTTCTAGTTATGACATATCAAATGCAAACATAATTGTCTCGTTCGGATCTCAGCGGAGCCATTGCGTGACCCTTCCTTGTGAGGACAAATATAGGAAAAGTGGTTCTTATTTTGAATTTACAACACAGCGAAAGGAAGTTCTTGTATCACTGGCGCGTAATTCTTCTATATAATAAAATATTGTTTTAATATATTTACAGTAACGTTTATATCATTTCATAATACAAATTTTCATGTTCAAGAGTTGGTAATATAGTAGTAGATGGCAACACTGATATTTTCAAAACAATGCATGAGAAAATTTGACAACCATAATTTTCTTTTTCACAACACTCAATTCTTTTAAGTTGCATAGGTTGCTTGAAATTCCTCTTAAACACCGTAAGGTGTATTTATTTGAAATTGTGACTAGTTTAATACAAACCTATGGACCAGTCGAATAATGAAACAGGTAGCAATGTCCAATTGTGGTAATGTATTATTTGTTTAATATTGCGGAGATATTCTTGATTTTTTCGGAAAATGCATGGTACTGTTTTTTTCATGGTGATAATTTCGGAATGTATAAACTATATTAGCGCATTAGTCTTCCTTGGCCTATTTGGTTGTCTTTGCAGTAAAGAATGCACTTTAATGTGTGTTTATATCGCGTTTTTCCAATTGATATTGACAGTATCTATCCATAACATGTAGTAGAACACTTATTATTATTAACCAAGGCGGAGAACTTCTGACAATTCACAATACGACAATTCTGTAATATATAGCGCCGCTTTGATTAAATTATCTTTTTTTTTTTTTTTTTTTGAAATTTCATTAGGGAGATAGAAAATTGAAAATTTAAATCTTCAGGACACTTAGATTAATAGGTAAATAGGTAGAATTGTTAGTTTAATATAAGTATCCGTAAACCTTTAACTGAACTAAATGTGAAATTGGTGACCATAAGCAGGTAACCTTAAAGCAAATGTGTTTTTGAAAGTATAGTAAAGCCAAGAAAACAAATTGATATTACCTCTGCGGGAAAAAATACAATGAGAAGTGACATACTGTAGTTTCAATAGTAGTTGCACCGGTGAAGCCTAAGAAGTGCAAATTGAAAGACGTACGTATAAATAGAATTGATGCATATGTAATTGCAGTGTCGTGTGAATTCAGTAATGCAATTTACATGCGAGGAAATACATTATGCTATTTAACTGAAAATGATACAAATTTTAAGAGATATGAAATATTTTCAGTAGATGTTCACTTATAATTTGTGTATTCACGAAATTTAATGTTTATGCAAAGAAAAATTAGTTGCAATAACATTTTATATCTTTTAAAATTATAAAACCGTTGATTACTCCAAATATTGGTAGGGTATTGTAGATACAACAAAATACCAATATTACGTGCTAATCCATTACTTTGCATTCTGAAATACAATTTCATATAAGGTTTCATGTAAATTTATTGTTCTTTTAGAAAAGAACGCCAAGTTTATTTTTAATATTCAATTTATTAGCAGAATATAACTTGTCCATAATATAGGGTTCATGTAAAGTTTTGAAACGTGTCTGAAAAACGACGTTATTGTTATTTTAAGCTGAAATCTAAATATTTCCATATTCTGGTTTGTTTACCTGCATGAACAGAGATAATAATTGGTTTATCATTTGCAACATTATTATTACAGTGCCCCGTGACTAAGAGAGAAATTGCAGGCCTAGCTTAAATCGGAACCCCATTTAAGGGCCCAAAGTGCCAGATCATTTTAATTTAATTTTATTATAATTTATTCTGTTGCGGACTGGAGAAGGTTTCATTTTGTATATTTCTTTTCAGTTTGTATATTAACTTTACTTACTTATTTATTTATTTATTTATTCCATAACTTGTATTTCTAGTATTACATTGTTTCTATGGTAGTTCGGGTTAAGTGATCTTGGATGGTAGTATAATGTACGTGATTCCTTCATTGAGAATTATGTATGGGATGCCTCACACATGGTTTTGGGGTCAGAATGGATGGAAGAAATGTCCAAAAAACTTCTGTTTGAACAAAATTTGAATGAAACGAATTAAAGTTTTGAGTTCTACGTCCGACAGTTATTCCGGCTAGGCTAAAGGAGACGGAGATGATGAGAAATGAATGATATGGTGGAATGCAGAGAATGGGAGAAAACGGAAGGACCTCGAAAAAACCCACGCCCATGGTATTTATCAACCACAAGGTTCAATTTGCGGGGACTGGGATCGAACCCAGGACCCCTAGCACCAGAGGCAAGCGCTCTACCAATGAGCCACCGCGGTACTAACGGAACCAATTATTATAGAGTTTAGCTACAGCCATATAATTAGAAGTACTTCTATAAAAATTATTGCGGAAATAACGCATAATTATTAATCATGCATATTTACATAAGGAACCTACTAGTTCCTAATTGAAGACTTGAATGGACTACCATAGGCCCCATAATTGAGGAGTTGTGGACTGTTCAAGTTCATTTTTCCATGTTTTCGGCAGTCTATAACTCCGAAAGAAAGTATTTGTGCTTGTCTTATTCTGGGGTCAGGAATCACCTCCCAAACGATGTCGGCGATGTTTCGAAACACTTAGTGTACATCGCGTTTAGTTAAGAAGGAAATCAATTGTGTTTTTTGGCCAGTCTTTCCTTATTTCTGTTTCATATCTCTTTGAAAGTTTAAACGATTTATATGTTGATATTGCAAATAACTTACAATTAAGAAGATAATATTAAGTTTTCCATATACTTAAGCGTACCTTACAATTTCGATTAATGATAATCTGACCAAATTTTCTTTCCAGTTTCTGGTTTTAAAACATGACTGCATTCATCATTCTGTTATATTTTATACAAACGTTTGCTGATGTATCTACAGAAGATCTAAACAAGACATTGCCAATCCAATATCTTAATCAAAATGATCAAACAATTCTGATTGATTGCATCATAGATGTCGCACAGAAACATTTCAGCATAACAAGTACTCTTGTCATGTTTCAGGAAGAGAACTCAGAATTAGCTGACGGATTAGCAAGATCATACAGGAATCCACTTCAAATCGTTCAGATTAGTAATAATATTAACTATCTCCAAGATAGTGACAATTGGATTGCATCTAAGTGGCTCTCCTCAAGACGAACTTTAAATTACATTTTTGTTTTGAGAAACATAAGGTCTTTTAGTTATGTGATCAATACAGTGAAAGAACTCCCATTTTGGTATTCAAACTCAAAGTTTATAGTAGTTCTTCCGAATACAAATTACACAAAAGCAAAGATAAAAGATGTGTTTGAAACTTCCTTTGGAAACGATATGCTGAATATTATCCTTGTGACATGTATGAAGGATAGTAATTTCTTTGGATTTAGTTCCAATAATAATAAGGAATCCATTATTGTATACACATATTTTCCTTTTGTGGAAAATTCGACAGATGGGTTTCGAGAAACGGTGTTGGATATCTGGAAAAACAATAAATTTTACTTGGGAAATAATTTATTTGCAAACAAAATGGTGCAACTGTACAAACGTCCTCTTTCATTTGTAGCAGTGTTTGAGGAAACAATACCAGTTATTGTACGAAAATCAAATGGAGAAATGGAATTTAAAAGTGCTTTTGGTAAAGCAGTTGAAGTGTTTCGAGATCATCTCAATATTACCTTAAATTTAGATGAAGTTTCCTATAATGACCTTGGGGAGAGATACCCTAACGGAAGTTGCACAGGCATTTACGCAAGCATCACGTCAAGAAAGTATCATGGTTTTCTATCACGTGTGGGTGTACACTACGATACTTTCCAATATTTTGATTATATTTTCTCCCGACATATAGCTCAGACTGTATGGACAGTTCCTGCACCTGTTCTGTACCCTCAATGGATGAACATCTACTTTCCTTTTCAGCCTGCATCTTGGATAGGTATACTGTTGTCTTACGTAATCGTTTCCATTGTAACAAACATCGTACATAGAATAGTGTTTCAAAAGCCAATTGCAATGCATCGTTCCTTCCTGGACAATTTTTCTTTATTGTTGGGAGTTTCCATGAATCCTCCCAGAAATGTTGCTATTGTGAGAATATGTTATCTAATTTGGGTGTTACTTGCTTTCGTTCTCAATAACTGTTATCAAACTGCTTTGTTCGGATTCATGACAAATCCCAAAAAATATCCTCCTATCAATACAATCGAAGAAATGGTGGACGCTAACTTACAAATAGGAGGATTTCCACGACACAAGTTGTCGTTTGACGTACATGGTAATGATGTTTCTAAAACAATATTTAGCAGTTGGGTTAATGTAAATTCGTATATGGAAGGGTATCATAAGATAATTGAAACAAGGAAATTTGCTTTTTACTGGGTTTCAGATTTTTCCAGGAATTTGATGTTTAGAAAGCCATTTGTTGATTCGGAAGGGAATTCAATGCTGCATATAGTGAGAGAAGTTGTGAAATACGGACCTGCATTTTTCATGATGAGACTAGGTTCTCCTTTCGGGCATAGATTGCAGAAAATAATGCAAATATGCGATTACTCTGGTATCTTCATGAAATGGAAAATGGATGATTCTGGTTCAGTTGCCAACGAAGCAATCATATGGAGGAATTCGGGAGCTACTAAAAGTCTTAGTATTTTGGAGCTACTTGGTGCTTTTTCTATCTGTATTTTTGGTTTGTGTCTAAGTGGCATTGTGTTTATATCAGAGCTTGTAGTGTACAATAATGTCAAAAAGAGGAAATGAATTTAAGGAAAAGTTGTGGTACATATATATGTTTCAAATATTTTGAAAACACGAACTAGTCGAACACAATGTTCCCCTTCTATAATACTTATACGGACAATCGTAAAGTCTGGAGATACAAAGTGCATACAAAATTATTAAGAGGGATACAACACTTTCCCAAATTATCCTCTATTTTATTGATCATGGACTGCCGTAAACCTGAAAGAAGACATTCAGAAAACAGGCTCAATCATTCGCAATGTTTACTATTAATATATAAGCTTTTTAGTACTTACCATTGTTTACGTCGAATACGGTGTACTTGGGGAGACGCTATCATTTAATGTGTAAAAAAAATATAACAAGATATTTAAAAAAAAGTAATTGCTAAAGAGACTACAAGCGTCAGGGCAATAAAGTGCAAATGTTATCAAACGTTTGTGCTTGGCACTTGGAAAAGACATATCATTCCGCGAAAGAGACAAAATAGGTATACTGATGTTTCTTTAGTGTAGGTAATAAAGGATAACCATTCAATAAATAGTTATTTTCTTTGGAAATAATTACGATACAAATACGAACGAAGTCCCAAAGAGTTCCCTATTGTTAATACGAAAATATGTCCGTAGGCCTGTTCTTTAATTATTGTTCGACATACGAATACATGCATAATGTTTGTTTTGATATTAAGAGCTCAGATTATATATATATATATATATATATATATATATATATATATATATATATATATATATATGTGTGTGTGTGTGATATCATATTAAAATAATCCGTGAGTCTTCTGAACTCATCGCAGCATTTCTGTGAATAGTTTATTCTTGTGTTCTTTTACATGATTTTCACATACTTAATTTAGTTGTAGCCAATATCAATTAAAGAGAAACTGTTGAAAGCCACATTACTGTGAAGAACGTAACGAGGTTAAACTAAGATATTATAAAATTTGATCCAAATTATTGTGTTTTATATAAAATGAGTTGACATTTATGAGACAGCAACAGTAAATGAGGAAAATAAATAATAAAATTTAATATTTTGTTTTGGGACACACAGTGTACACATTAGAGCTAGTGTTTCTTACTTGAGTGTGTTGGGAAGCTCTGTTTTTGCAAATGGATTTTTTCCGGAAAAGCAGATGACTTCAGGACTCAACATCCCAGAAAACACGTCATCCATTTGTAGGCTACCTAAATACGTTATAATCCTTTTGCAGTGAAAAGTTAAAGGATTTGATTTTAAACTTAAACGGGACTCTATTTTTTTCTTAAAAAACACGATCTTCGTGTATGTTTTAGGTGTCAGTAATTAAAAATTACTTACCGTAGATGTAGAGTCTTGTAGCATTGTATGCCCCTCAAATGTTGGATTCCTTCCAGCTAAAATATTTGCGTGACATTTGAAGTACTTTTATCCTTTTCTTACAACAAATGATAAACCTAGCATACACTATTCTGTGAGATGTTGTCGAAGGGCGTCATGTCCAAAACTTGCTCATTCGTCAAACACAAAAACTGTGATCAAGAGTATGGAGTGATGTGGATTACTATAGAGCAAAAAAAGTTCACGAGAACAGCGAAAATAATTAGTGGTCATACTCATTGTGGAGATTTTATGACAAGTATTCTAGGGAGATGGACAATTTGTATGGTGTTGAAGATTGAGGTGATCAATTGTGGAAACTGTCTTTGAGGGGCAACATTACAGTAGCATTTTGTGATAGGTTAATCACGCATTGAATATTATGGTAAATCAAGATTTTATATGAATACTTTAATTTATACAGTCACTGAAAGTAATGACAAATTTGATTGTGGTTGTGCAGAAAAGTTTTGACATAAAATTGTATCTGTAGAGGTACAAATGGGCATCTTAGAAGTACAGGTCATATAAAATACAAATAAAACCTCTTTCATTCGCTAATCTTTCCTTCAATATAGGCGGTGAGATCATTCTAAAAAAAAAAAAAAAATATGTATATCAATTTAACAGGATGCAGTGATGAAAAATCACGTTATCGAGCGCAAAAAAATGTTCCGTATGTACGAACTGCATTGGAAATTTTTTCCATGAGATAGATAATCTTGTTATTGCAGTGTTGCTTCTCTGTTAAAATTACATATACTTGAAGTATTGTTCGTGATTTCTTATAACGTGACAGTGGTTCGTATATGAATGGAAATTAAACTAGGAGCCGGTAAAAAGGATAATGGAATAAAAAGCAAAATATATAATTGGAAAATGGATAAATGATAGCAATAACAGAAAAAAGCCGAAAAGAAACTTCCCAACGGCAATTTCGCTCTCTCAAATGAAGGTGAGGATACATTCATGTAATACCACATTATTCCCTAAGACCATATCATGATATATAGGCAGTCCTAGACGTTCTATGAGGTCTGAGTGTTTTGGACATTCATCAAGAATGTGATTAATATTCACTTGCACAATATAATCTTTACAATAGAGTAGGTTAAAGCTACGCAGTAAGTAGGAATGATGAGAATGTCTAATATGCAAATGGGTCAGTAACAGTTTACCCGGCAAATAGTACGTAACAACAAACGAAGATAGCTTTTATTAGCCATATTGCAATCTCAAGGAAAAATACGATCTCACATATTGGGCAACAGAGATCCGAGCAGGGTGGAGAATAGTATGCGTACGCCTGCTAAGGTGGCGTTGTTTGCTATTGTGTGAAAACGATTCTTTCCCCAAATCCTGATCTGTACAGGCATCAATGGGACAACAATGATGGAAGTTTTTTTTTTCGTTGAAGTTGTTTGTTATCCCCCAGCATTATATTTAGCCGCAAGTGTGTTTAGTAATGCTGTTCTAAGTTTTTATAATAAATTTTTTTGTGTAAGTGGAGATAAACACGCAACACTGCGAAAACTATACCGTGAAATAATAGATTGGAGACTTAAATGGTGTTAGTTCAGCAGTAAATACTGAACATAGGCGATGCAGACTGAATTCCGAATTGTCCACGTGTGCGACAAACGCACGGAGAACATAATTCTATTTCTTCTTATACCCTTACTTTGGTTCTTGGATGATATCTCCAACAGAAAGTGGCTTTGGTTCTAAGTATGGTATATAGTGATGTGTATTATTTTTATAAGATATATATATATATATATACAGAACTGTATGGTCCAAATGTATTGTATTATTTGGTGGATATACTTCTGAGCACAAATAAAGAAGAGTACAGAAGGAGCTGGTGTGCTTCATAAGAAAAAATATTTTCAAAGAAGGTATAATAGTTATAGGAACACAATCATTGTTCTAGAAGAACCCAGAAAATAAGTCTTGTTACATAAAACCGTCTCATTTTGTATGGTATCGAAGTAGTTGTTACTGAATTTAATGCTGATCGTATGGTTATTAGAACAGCAATTCAGACATTTACATAAGAAAACCATGGAATTTGTATCTTACGATACACCGATCCTGACTTTCTGCTCGCTCTTACTCAAAATCATATCAAATCACTCTTCCACATAGAAGAGAGATTTCATTATTTTGCTAAAGGTTTCACAATATCACATATACAGATAAAAATAGCAAGTTTTCATAATGTGGTAACTGCTTTTGCATGATACTACACAACTTTAAAGAATGTGACGCGTTGTTATATATGTAGCAGAAACGAAAAGGAAACTTGTAAATTAATCGAGAGAGAAAGTAAAGTTATAAAGATTTTGAATAGATTTAGATATCTTACTATAAATTATATACATGAAATAAGGGTAAGAGAACATTTGTGTTTACCTGTTTAAAGAGCATCTGATGATGACATACTCTTTTGGTCGATAATTGACATACCGGAAACTCATCTCACCCGAGGGTCCTCTGAGTTTTGCTGCGAACAATAAGTTTAAGTAGAGAGCACTTTTGGGAATATATGTAGCACCAAGTGCAAATTTGTGCGAAACAAGATACTTCATCAGCTGACTGAGAGTTGGAGAAAAGTTGAAGAATGACCTATAGTTTGTATATTGAAAACGTAGGTTACAAACAATTTTCTGAAATCAATGTATTTCAAATGTAAAACTTCAATTTGTATCAAGTCCCAACCGTTCATGTTCGGGATTGTTATACTCAGACACATTCGTGAATTGGCAAGGTAATCACATATAAGAATCAGGAAGCAGAGAATGCAAATGACGCTACCAGTATCTGGTTAACTTTTTACTTATATACAAAATGAGTATAATAAAACACAAATGTCTGAATTATACTCTTGAAGGAAATTGGACACAGAAGCGGAATTTATGATTTGTAACTTTTCATTTGTCTAACATAATATCAAACCAAAGTAAATTTTATTTATAGAATACTATATCATAAGGACCAAGACTGTGAAATTGGTTTTAAGGTAGCAATAAAGGCCATTGCAGCAGTTCTATTGCCGGTGTTGCCATTTTGAACGAACCTCAACATAGATATCCGAGATGTTTTAGGGTATAACTATAATTGATGATAAATGCTATCCTGTGTGTAATAAACTGATACCACATGAAAGTGAATGAGTTGATGGAAGTATATGTACGAAAGTATAATAATATTGTAATACATTTTTATTTTGTTTCAAATAAAGGAGTTAATATATGTATCACTATAGTTTATTAATGTATATGTTTATATAATTTTCCTTCCTAAAATAATAAAATTTGGGAAAATATTTTTGTTCTTGCAGTTGATAAATAAACTCGGTCATTAGTTTATTGTCTCTTGTATAGGACGGGTACAAGATGGGTTTATGAAAATATTGTAGACGTTGACTATATTGCAGTTCATTTATTTTCCTGCGTTTAATAAGACAGTATTTTACAATGTAGGTGAAATTACAGGCTTGTACAATGTAGGTGAAACTTGATATATGCCATACACACTCCTTTCTTTCTGTTTTTCTAGAGCTCCTTGGTGTCGAAGCTGTTAGCGTGCGAGCCTTTGGCGTGGGAGACCCGGGTTTGATTCCTGGTGGGAGCTTATGTGGTTCGGATTCCACGTTAATCAATAGGCCAATGTCTTATATAGCCTCTCTGATGAAGATGATATTAAACTCAAAATCAACTTTCTCTTTTTCTCTCTATTAAGAATTGATATTATCATTGTATAGTACTTGCGAAAACAAAAAGCCAGAAATCCCAAATTGTATACTATATTGGCGATATTATTGTTATAATTTCTTAAATTAGGCACTGAATTAGCAATATAGAGTGCCCTCAATAGGAAGGAAGGCTATAGGAAGCCATAACAAGTCATTCTCAGTCTTCACTACAACAGTGAAAGACCTTTTTTTAAGAATGTTCACGTAGCTCTTAACCTATGACAGAAGTGTCACCAGGTATTAAAGAAATGAAGGAAACTACTCACAACAGGCAGATATAATTTAAAATTTGATCACCATCTGTTTTTGAAAACTGAAAGCTCTACTCCTTGTCAGATCCTTGGCCAGAGACACAATAGCTGCACTGATGTTCATTTAGTAAAGATAGTCATGAATTGACCTTCAATAAATTGATTTTTTGTCTAAAAAATTTCCGAAAAAGGCTAAAAGAGGACTACATGTAAGACGTTTGGTTTGATACTACATTGTACGTTTGTTTTGATATAACAGTGTACTGTCAACCGAAGATGTTGTGTATTATACCTTCAGATATCGCTGGGGTTCGAGGAGGTTCTTACTGAATGTAATGCTTCTAGTATCACGTTATGACTACGTAGCTTTACAGTAAAGTTTTCCTTTTATTTTATGCTTAGTAATTCTTATGGCGAAGCATAATCTTATTTGTTTGCTATTGTCGTATTGCTCTCTAAATCATATCAGACAATACATTTATAGTATGCCATTTAAAGAAAAATTCTAAATGAAATGTAATTAGAGATTGTAAACTATATAAATTGGCATGTAAGTGAAAGGTATTAAAGTTTGTGCCTTCTAAAAAATGAAAATATATACAAATTCAACAAAAATATTTTAATCCTAGCATTAATTTTTATTTATCAAGAAGTTAGTACCTCAGAGATGAAACATAATATTAACTTACGCAATCCAGGAAAAGGTAATTCTAGATTATTTTCAAGTTTATTGGTGCAGTTTTACTATACGGATCCATAGATTTATAAAATTTACAGAAGAAATTTCTAATAATATTTTAATAGAGTACTGTATAAGTAATCAAAATATGGTTGCACTTACCTCTGAGATGCATATTTACGAGGAAATATAGAAAATAAAGTCGGATCTTGCACGTAATCTTCCATCAGCTTCCATAAAGTTTTGACAAGTCTCTAATTTCCCCATTTTATGTCGAGAACAGAACCGAAGCAACCACTGCGGGGCTTCTAACCCGTTCCTACTCTTACTACAACTACCGGTTCATTTTCCTACTCCTATTCCTACTACTACTATTCCTATTCCTACTCTTACTACTACTACACCTACTCCTACTCCTACTCTTACTCCTCCTCCTACTACTACCACTACTACTTACCCCTACTCCTACTCCTACTCCTACTCCTACTCCTCCTACTCCTACTACTACTACCACTACTACTTACCCCTACTCCTACTCCTACTCCTACTACTACAACTTTCTCCTACTACTACTATTCTAAGTAAACTACTACTTCTACTACTACTTACCCATACTTCTACTACTAGTTCAACTCCCAATACTACTACTACTTATACTATGGATTCGTATAATAAAACTACATATTGATTGGTGTTTTGAAGAAGATGTGTTAAAGTGAACCTGCACCGGAGAATGCAAGAGCACACCTTGTACATGATTGCTGAAGGTACAGAAAATGAAACCAAAAAACAAAGGAGTATGCTATTTATGAATTTCTATGTGGATCCGTATAGTAAAACTGCACGAGTTTATTCATGTTATTAATGGAGTACTAGTATATATTAGAATAAATCATATGTAAATAAATTATAGGTTCGGTTAATTTCTTGCCCCGAAACACAGTAAGGCACGTTATTTTCAGGGGGACTCTCGATTCAGCCTTTCTGCTCTAATTTTTCCAGGATCTTTTGCGATCTCTTACGTAATGTAGAGGTATCGCCAATAATTTTATAAAATAGAGGATCTGAGCAACCACAAAAGCTAGAAGCAAAGCGTTCTTAATTGTCAAAGAGACATTATTTTGACGATTATTTTCGGTAATTTCCTCTCACTCCTATTTGTACACCCACACGTCCAGCAAGTATAACCATTGTGTAATATAAATCTGAAGGAACGACATAAATAGAAAGAAACGACAGACACAATACATGTCTACGTATGAAGCTCGCAATATTTTGGGCAAACATATATGGCAATAATTCAGTTTCGTAATACCCGTATGATGAAGATACATATTGACAGATCCTCTATTTTATAACATCCATGGGTATCGCGAGATATCGTTCAATACAACAAGTGAAATACTGCACACGCAATTAAGTAGTTGGTATACTGTTTCAAGATGGACAAAAATTCCTCCACAAGACGTCACGGACAGGGAGCCAAAGGCGCGTACGCTAACCGCTTAGCCACGAAGGAGCTCGTAGCTTGCCTGGAACTTTGCGAGATACCAACCAACTTTTGCTTGCGTGGAGCATTGAGATTCCTTACCCACCTCCACTAAGCTTGACTGGAGCTTGGGGAGATCCATCCCTTGGCTGCATGGGCCTTGGAACACCTCGAAAGAGAACAAATGTAAAGAAATAGAACTCTTAATATGAATCTTTTTCATAAACATATATCGAATGTCACACCGAACACTTAGTAGGTCAGGTAGTATACTGCATGATAATACATTCAGTGTTTCCATGATATGATACTTTCATTATGTGAGTTCATTGTATGAAACGTGTAGCAACTATTGACTATTTTATAATGAAACAAGATCATACCCATTCTATGTTTTTGTCAATGAGTTTCTATTGTTTGACATATTTCGTATCTTTTCTTATCTATTAAATAGTCAGGTTTTTGTAGTTAATTTGAGAATAAAAAAGAATTTTGCTGAAGTCCTTGAACTTTATGATGGAAGTTTGTTATTCTTTGTTGATTTACAGACTTTAGGGAGACATGTTACAATGTTAGTTCCTTTTGTCTATAAAAGAATGTAAGTCATTCGTGACATATATAACATTATATGATTGTAATCGTTCTATATGTCAGAAATTGTAAATGTTTGTTGTGTGTTTCTACCCACAAACAGAGAAATAAACATCAAAACAGACACATTTGTTTGCCTGATATAGATAGTTGGAATATTTGATGAAATTCTATTGTTCAATTCGTTTTAATCCATTTTTTTTCCCTTAAGAGATCATATCTCAATGTACACTGTAAAATGCAAACAATTTTATATTACTCAGTTGGGTTGAAGTTTTAAAGAACTACATATGTATGGTACTGTGTTTGTCTATATTTAGCTGGGGACTATGCTCGAATGAAGACTTGGCAACGATAAGACTTCGTTTCCGGTGGTCCCTGCAGCACAGAGATCAAGGAAGTTACAATTTTTGTTTTGCAGTTATAGACACTTGATTTTATTGTGAGAGGTAAATATGCCTCTAAAGGTTTTGTGGCTGATGAATTGTGATGCTGTGTGTTGTAATAAGAAAAGCCGGAGACAGTAGGTAGAAATTAGACTTGATAACTAAATAAGTTCCCATAAAAGTGACAGATTTAAAGTTTCTAATATAGTACAGTATATTTACAAAATGTGAACTAATTTGACATCAGGACAGAGGATAAATATTTCTACTTAAGAATGAAAGGTGACACCCGGCGTATCCCCCCCACTACTTATTCTTCGAATTTCACTCTCTCGATTAAATCTATAAGTACTTTTGCACATACTTGTTCATTAATGACATTGGTAACACATTCAATTTCTTTCTTGAGTTCTCGCATTGTTCATTAATTTTTTGCAAAGACCTTTGATAGTCCAAAAGTTCCAATCTGAAGTAGTAGCAAGGATTGAAGTTACATGAACTACATTATAAGGGGGGGAGAAATGCTGCAGTTTTATGGGGAAAAAACCTGCTTATTTGTCCCTTTATTAGTGTGCAATCCAGGTTACATGAAGTTAATGTTCGTAAAACAAAGGACTTGTAAAATTGTTAATTTCTCAGTACTCATGAGCTCCTTCGTGGCTAAACGGTTAGCGTACGTGCCTTTTTGTTGGAGACCCGGGTTCGAATCCCGGTGGGAACTTATGTGTTTCAGATTTCACGTAAATCAGTAAATCCCATCTCACATAGTCTCTTTGGTGAAAGGAACGTTAAGCTCACTACCAACTCAACTCTCACTACCCAAAATGATTTGACAATATAGTTCCAAAAAGAAAATCACTCCGTTTACCTATCTTCTCCTACAGGGCCGGATGGATGCGACAGTGAAGAAGTGATTTGTAAAGATAAATTTATTATACTACAATTTCTTCTTAGCGGACGGTAATAACTTGTTACCCATTTCTCCATATGAAGAGAGCCATCCATCATCTGGATAAACTGAACACGATTTAGGAAACTACTTGATAATGTATCTTTATTATGGAGTTGTACCCTCACATATACTGGTCGTCATAAATTAAGCAACAAATGGATACTCAGGCGTATAGGGAATTTAAATGCATGCTGGTGAACAAACTGTTATTGAAATTAAAGAAGCACTTATTTTACGGCATACAGCAAATGAAAACTACCAAATGAAAGTACACTCGTGGGGAAAAGATTATGCTGGACGTAGGTTGCACTGAAACTGGGAAACACTTTAGCAGCAAAGAGATGGTTGCTGACACTAATAAGGGATATGATCACCGTGCATAGCAACACAGGATTCACAACGTCGTCTCATGCTGGGAATAGGTGTTTGTACCAACTCATTTGTTATCTGAGTCCATTGTTAACAAAGAACCCGTTAAAGAACATCGAGAGTTCATGGAGGGGGTACAAGGCTTTCAATGCTTCGCCCTAGAGCATCCTACATGTGTTCGATCGGGTTAAAGTCGGGGAACCTCGATGGCCACTCCATTCGTTGAATATGGTGTTGCTCAAGTACTGATCGACTAATTGTGCTCTACGGCGATGAGCATTATCGTCCTGTAGAATGAATCTCTGACCTCTAGCACGTACTAAGGGTACAACGTGACGATCCAGAACATCATCTTTATAGCGCTGAGCTGTAATTATGCCACGCGGGCGAACATACAAACCAATACGCCCTGCAAGCGAGACACCACCCGACACAAGCACACCTGCACCACCATATCTATATCTTGGAAGAACATTATATGGATGGCAACGGATTCCTGTTTCTCGCCAGAACAATATGCGTCGAGAATCACTGCCCAGAGAAAATCTACATTCATGAGTAAAAGAACTGACTGCCATTGCTCCTGGGTCCAATTTACATGCGCTCTTGTCAAATTTAATCGCTATCTGTTGTGACATCGGGTAAGGGGTGCAGACGCCACCGGTCTTCTGGCATACAAACCCATCTTCGTGAAGTCACCTGCGTACTCTACTTGTTGATAGCAGACGTCCAGTGGCAGCAACAGCCTCCACACGCACTTGAGTTACTGTTACAGGCCTGATTTTTCGACTTGTCAAGATCGATCATCCGTGGCCGAAGTACACGTGGACGACCAACTTGCTCCATAACCTGTTGAACACTACTCGATCGACATTGAGCCACCAGGCCATGTCAACTTGACGCTGCTCTGCTTCCAATCTACCGATGGCACTCCAATGTAATTCATCCGCCAAATAATGCCTCGTTGCCATATTTGCTTGTTTTCCTCCACTAGACTTGGTTCTTCATTCTACACACACTGTCCGCCAACAATTCCGTGAGCTCATGTATTCCTTGCATGAATCTAGTACTTCACGAAGTCGTGTGAGGGCAGCATAGTGGCGTGTTGTTCCGCACAATCTCTCTCCGATCATTCGTCAAATGCTCGTTGTATTATGACATCCATTTTGTTTGCACTTCCCCACCCTGTCCCCGTCATTTCTTTGCTCATTTTGCCTTAGTTGCTTAATTTATGACGGAGAGTGTTGTTTTAGGCACTCATTTAAAATCCAAACTGTTGCTGCCAGGCAACACATTGAAGATGCAAATGTTCATTAAGACGAATAGATGGTACAATATCTTCAATAAGCATTCCACTTGGATAGCTCTCATTCTTCCAGATACTAATATTTACGAACGCTATATATTTGTTTTGTTCAGTCTTCATCATGTTCTGTAATGTTAATAATTTTGTATGTTAAAAATGCAAGTTTTCAAATTTTGTTCCAAAATTAATTTTCTTTTGTGTAAAATGTGAAATTTTAGAAACAAATCCATTAATTCAATAATTTGTATTGATAGTATTTTAAGATTTCTCACGTTTTATTAACTTACGTAATGTTTTAGTCTTTTTTTGTATTCAAATTCTTTATAAAATTTGTCTTTCCTAAATTGAGAAAATTCTAGTTTAAAAGTTCAAAAATCATAATGTTTTCATTGGTTTAATATTTAAAAATTGATATGAAAATATTTAATTTATTATTATTAGTAGTTGGGCCGTAACTTGTAGGGCGGCAGATGGCAACTGCTCCCCAGGGTAATCCCCGCCGTTCGAGGAGGTCCCATTTTAACACAAAATTGTCTAACTCCATACACGATATGAACATGAAATTATAAATGAAGCATCAGATAGGTTCACTATAAATAAAACAGCACACAAAATGTAAACAAAACAAAAATGAGTCGTGATCCCGTTTCAGTAAAAGATGTTTACTATTAGGGGTCCTAGAAATCATATTTATTCGTATAGCTTTAAGATTTGTCAATAATGTCCCCTTAATTAATTTGGCATGTATGGAACAGGAACAGAGGCGTGATTAACGACCCGTCAGACGTTGTTGTGCGTGAGGGTCCATAGGCTCCGGCGGTCCATAAACAGTAAGAGAAAGATGGAAAGAGAGGTCTGAAGAATTACAAAAACAACTTATTCTAGGGGCCCACATACGCGTATTAATGCTAGCTCCCCAAAGAAAGATCTAAGTTACGGCGATAACTGGTAGTATAATAAAATCTTTTTTTTATTTATTTTATCATCATAAACTATATCCATATTTTATGTTACATTTTCATTGATTTTCTTATTGTCAAGAGTTTTTAGTTACCACGTCCTTATTTCTTGATATTTACCATTTACCATATTTACCATAGAGTATGTTGCCAAGGCAACAGTTATCATATAGAAAAGATACTTTTCTTTCCTCATGATGCCAACTCAATCGTATATGTAACCTTTGGTATAGGCTATAACCTTTGGTCTTTCTTGTGATTGATTACACTGTTCGACAAAATTCAACTTCAAAAAATTTTTCTGCATGAAAGCAGGTGTTCTTTATAGTTTTCGAGCTGCTGAAAACGAATTTAATCTTAATTTTGGTCCTGCACCCTCAGATTTTGAAATAATGTCAGTTATAGTAGATTTTGGTTAAAATTTTAAGGAAATCGCAGAACTGTAGGTTTGAAGCCTCTCTACTCCTTTCCTAACTATCCCAGAATAACAAATGATACCTCGTTGGAAAGGGCATGGAACACACATTCCAACGGTAAGCATTTATTACCCATCGCGCTCAATGTGTAGAAGAATATAACCGCTGCCAGGTTATAGAAGGATTTTTTGTGGACACTCTCTATATTTCGTAAAGACTGTGATTATTATTTTCGATTTATACCTTATTCTACAACGCACATAAGTTCTTTCTTTGGTGGGAATTGCTTCTTTCCCACACAATTGGACAAAGAAGTCTTTCATCGTTTTTTCATATATATATTTAAAACGTTGCTTTTGCTGAGAACATTTCAGTTAGTGACTAACCATTTCAGTGTTTCTCCCTGACTTATTATATGCACAGTGTTTATTCTGCAGTTATTTGGAACTGAATTAAGTGCTTTCTTTAATCACTTATGGAAACATTACAATAGATTAGAGAAATACGGGCTGACCAGATGTCCCAGTGGCCAAAGTGGCACCAGCCTCACAATTTTTGCAGTTCGTTATCTGTACTTTCTCACGCCAAAGTTATCGCCGTGTCTAGTGCATTATAGGCAGTTGACCAAAATTAACATATATTATTTTCCGTATTCTGTTTGTATGTGCATACAGGTGAGTTAACGGACTGATTTTTGAAATGAACTGCCAACACTTTCAGTTAACCATCGCAACCCGTTCCTTGAGCTTGGATGCTCAAGGAGTTTGACTCCAGGTCTGGAAGCCGTAACCACGCATATCGCGTTGAGCTTCAAATGTGACTATTTTTAAGGGGCACAAGCTATTTAGCCGGTGAAGGACGATTTCTTACGGCTAGCCCCAACTAGTGAAGTCCCAGGTTCACAAACCTAGTGCGCTAAAAAGTTATACTCGCGCCCTCCAATATCAGTATTCCACTGTGGAGACCTTCTTTTTGTTTTAATTTGCTGAAGAATCACCTCTACGTTTTAGGACGGTTCAGCGTAACAACTGGATTCATCGTGGGACGATCCAGACAACTTTTCCCTAGTGCTAATTCCCCAAGTGTGTCAATGGTGTGAGGGAAGCATTTACAGTGATATCTGAATCATAATCATATATATATATAAAGGGCTATATTGTCCGAAAAGGGCAAAGTGCGATTTTAGCGACGAAAATTATTATATTTATCTAGTGTTCAGTGTTGTGTCCATTCCTCTTCGCTATTCTTTTCAAAATAGTGTTCTAATAAATAAGTATAGTGTCATTTCATCTAGTGTGTTTTCGTTGTTTGTATGAGTGATGTTTGTGTGCGTTATGGTCTGGATGACCGTCTGATCGTCCGTGAGGTTTTCGAGACGAGACACCCGAACCTCTCGGCGCCTAATGCTCATATTATTGAGACCGACGAGCGATTTGGAAATAGTTTGTAACCTTTTCTTGGAGAGGTCCTTCATCGTCCTGTCCAGGTAAGTTAAAGTATCAGGAAGATACCTATTGGTAGTACCACGAGCCACGGACAGCGACCAGATTACACGGAGTGGTTACAAGAAGAAGAAGAAAAATATTGAAAAAAAAACTGGGAAAAACGGGTTTTTTGAAGAAATTTAGAGAAGTTTGCAACACTGGCAGTCACGGTACGCAAACATAAGCTTAGTAACCCATATCCCATACATTCAGGTGTGTTATATTAAAAACTCAAAGAGATATCTCAAGTACAAGGGGAGTGAAACAGTGTGAAAGTAATTTAAAAAGGAGGGAAATTTAATATTTGGATTAATTGAAAAAAGTTTGCAACACTTACACATACGATACTCACACATAAGCTCAGTAACACACATCCAATACATTCATTATATTAAAAGAGTCATAGAGATTGCTGTTTACTAGGCGAGAAAAAATTGGTTAACTCGAGTAAACAAAGAAATATATGTACAATATGAATATTCACATTGTGATACAGAAATATATATGTGACCAAAGAACACGGCATATGATTCATTTAGTACATTGTTTTGCATTTGACCTTCTTCGTGTGGGTGTCTTCGGTGTCCCTAACCAATCCCCAACAATAGTCCGCAAGCATATTCGGTTTGCATCCACTTTGGTAGCGTCTTTCCATTGCTGCTATTGTTTGGTGAAACTTTTCGCCATGCTCATTACTTACGTCGCACAGTCATTTAGGCTTCGGTGGAAAGAAGCCTAGATGACTGTGTAGAAAGTGAATTTTCAGCGACGTGTTGTATGCATGCTTCCCGTAATTATTCAAAAAGTTGTCCGCGAGTCTTTATGTAGTTCTCATCCTTTGTCTTGCCTAAGAAACCGGAACACAAACTCTTGAATGATACCCAACACTGCAGCTCAAGAGGGCTAAGCGCTGCATCAAAGTTATGATCCCGCATTAGATCTCTTATCTGGGTGTCAACAAACACACCGGCCTTCACTTTGTTAGCGCTGAGATTCGGAAATTTAGTGTCAAATCTCAAATCCAGCTCCACTCTTGTCCATTCCAACTACAAAATATTTCATAGGCCAAGTTTTATATGAAGTGGAGGGACATATATATCTTCAGATTTAACTAGAGAGGGGTTGCAACATTCTTAACACCTACTTGCTTTGTACTGCGTCGTGGTCATTGTTCCCTCTGGTAGTGATTATCTCGGGCTCGAGAGTCCCATTCGCATAAGAAACAGCAATGTTTTGTGTATCCATTCTGTAGTCCTGTAAGTATGCTATAACTTTGAAATCGGCAACAATGTGCTACTTAAGAACATTGTACTGAACTTTTTCTAATATAAGTTTCATTATGTCATACGTTTCTTTCACCTGTGTGTCATGAGCAATTGGTACAGTTGGGAGGATATTGCCATTATGTATTAAAACTGCCTTAAGACTGCTCTTTGAGGAGTCTATAAAAAGTCTCCACTCCCGTGCCACTTGTGTCATACCAAGAGCAGCAAACAAACCATTGACATCAGAACAAAAACAAAGTGTATCTTCCTGTTGAAAAAAAAACCTCTGAATGGTGCATGTCGTTTCCTGTATGAACAAACGGTGGCACTTATGTCAAGTAAATTCCATTGTTTAAGTCTGGATCCAAGAATTTCAGCCTGCCTCTAGGTTAGTTTCAAATCTTAAACAAGGTCATTTAAATCACTTTGTGTTACAAAATGTGGGTTGTTTCTCTCTTCAAATTCAAAATCTGACTCTGAGCTCTCCGATTCTGAAGAAGCTACGTTTGTTTTCTCCTCTTCCAGAGACCATGCTGCTGGAGGTACAGGAATTGGAACATTATCACTGTGTTTGACAGGTCTTATTGCAATCGAAATATTGTCAGGATTTTTTTTGTCCTTCCCTTTCATGCCTTGAATGTATACAGCACAAAAGTAGCAGTCACTTACGTGGTTGGCGGCTCACGCCATATCTTCGGAACATCAAATGACATTTTACCTTGACGTTTGTTATTCAACCACGACCGAAATGCCAAGCACACTTATTACATATTGTACTAAGTACCCACTGCCTATCTTCATCAATTTTGCTGTCGAAGTATATAGTTCGTAAGCCTTCTTCGCCAAAAGTATCAATTTTTCCCTCTTAGCCTTAACTATGTATTCTCCACAGACATAACAAAAATTATCTGATTGGGTAACACAATCTCGAGGCATTGTGACAGTCACAAAAACACTTACACGATAGGAAGACGTGTACAAACTCCTGCCCCACGTTCAAACCTTCAGGCAACTGAGCAACAGTAGAGTGATGACTGGGAGGGAAGAAAAATACAATGTTGCCAGGCTTCAATAGACCACTTTTTTCTCACAAATTGGAATATTGGATGTAATTCAAGAAATTCTGACCATGTTACTTTTTGCCATAAAAAAAGTTGAAATTTTTCAAAACAATCGTTGACAATTTACACACATGGTCAGAATTTCTAAACTTTTGTTCAGGTAACACCTGTGAGTATTTTACCTGAATGTATTAGGTGTTCGTTACTGAGCTTATGTGTAAGTATCGCAAGTGTAAGTGTTGCAAATTTTTTTCAATTTCTCCAAGTATTAAATTTTCCCTCCTTTTTAAATTACTTTCAGACTGTTTTACTCCCCTTGTGTTTGAGATATCTCTTTGAATTTTTAATATAATACACCTGAATGTATGGGATATGAGTTACTAAGCTTATGTTTGCGTACCGTGACTGTCAGTGTTGCAAACGTCTCTAAAATTCTTCAAAAAACCCGTTTTTCTCAGTTTTTCAATATGTTTCTTCTTCTACTTCTACACATTGAGCGCGATGGGTAATAAATGCTTACCGTTGCAATGTGTGTTCCATGCCCTTTCCAACGAGGTATTATGTGTTATTCTGGGATAGTTAGGAAAGGAGTAGAGAGGCTTCATACCTACAGTTCTGTGATTTCCTTAAAATTTTAACCAAAATCTACTATAATTGACATTATTTCAATATCTGAGGGTGCGGAGCCAAAATTAAGATCAGATTCGTTTTCAGCAGCTCGAAAACTATAAGGAACACCTGCTTTCATGCAGGAAAATTTTTCACTGTCGACCAGTGTTATCATACGACTTTGTATTACTATTTTTCGACTGATTGTTGGCCTTTTCAGCTCATTATTTCGACGGGTTGTGATGTAACTTGTTCCGCTGCTAACTGGCGTGGAAGTGTCAGCCATTAAAATTGTTCGTCGAAAAGTCAAATGCCAAGTAACTTCCTATGGGATAATACCTTATTTATCTATAGTACCTATTGCATATAGAATATAATTATACAGTATAGAGAATATCAGTGAATGAGGATTATTTATATCTAAAAACTAAATTTAAATATCGGTGCAGGTTGTGATTACCCTTACACACGAAAAGTTCCGAAGCTCTACAACACTTGTAACTACGTAGTGAGGCATCGGACGTAAGTTGGATTCACATTTAAGAAACTGTTACTACCGGATAGCTGTTGTTGGTACAGGTGCCGGCCTCGTTTATGTGTGTAATTCGAAGGACTGGGGTTCGGCGCTGTACTGAAGTTTCTTCTTTGAAACACGATGTTACACGGGATGCAATAGTTCAAATACTACTACTAATAGTAATAATAATAAAATGAAATTTCTGTTACTGTTGACATCGACCGCAGGATCGTAGAAAGTTGATAGGATTCGCCCAACGTTAATGCTCCCGAGCATAAATCGAAAATAATGCTTTGGAGGATACCAATCAGAGTATAGACCTAAGTACCAGTCGAAGTTTGAAACAGAGTTTGGCGTCTAATTCTGGTAATGTATTTTTTGTTTAATGTTTCGGTCATATTGTTGATGTTTGGGGGAAAGGGAAGGTACTGATTTTTTATGGTGTTTATTTCGGAATGTATAAACTGCAAATTAGCGCGAACATATTCAGCAATTCCATTTGATTTCTTTGGCTGATTTTTTTTTATCTTTGGAGTGAAAAATTAACTTCAATGTGTGTTTATAACGTGTTTTTTTTCAAATTGATAGCCAGATAGTATCTTTCCATAACATTTAGAACGCTTGCTATTATTTAAAAAGGGTGATAACTTCTGACAATTCACAACATGTTCAATAGCTGTAATATCTTCTGCAATATATAGCTTTGCTTTGAATAACCTATACTATGTATCCTTTTTGAAATTTCATTAGGTAGTTAGAGAACTGAAAATTTAAATCTGCACGCTTATAAATTTTATCTTACCTCCACGATATTAGTGCACATTGACTATTTCTTAATTTGATTCATCAGTTCTCTGTATTCGCTTAATAATATCAGTAAGTTCATTTCTAAATTTAACTCTCGTACCCACTATTTCTTATTTTGATTTTTTTAATCACCTGAAAATTTCCCATTCCTATTTTCCTTGTATGGGGATCAATGTAATTTCAAGGTGCCAAGACTATTAAGTATTTCGTATTTGTTTTTTAGTTTTCAGTTACTCGTAATTAGTTTTAGACAAATAGATAGAATTAGGATAGGTTAATATATGTATCGGTAAACTTTTAATTGCCTTAAATGTAAAATTTATGTATGATTATACCATAAGTAGATGACCTTAACGAAATGGGATAGTGAAAGTGTAATAGTTACAAGGAAACATTGACATTGCTCCTACTGGATAAAATACAATTGCATAGGGCATACTGCAGTTTCAATAGTACTTGCACTTGGTAAGTGTAAGAAGTGTAAGTTGAAAGTTGTACGCATAAGTAAAATTGATGTGTGGTATACGTGAATGCAGTGTTGTGTGAATGCAGTAATGCAACCTTCATGTAAATAAATACGTTGGGTTGATTATGTTCCCAACTCAAAATGATACAAATTTTAAGAGATGTGGAATATTTTTTATCGACATTGATTCATAATTTGTGTATTCAAGGAACTTATTGTTTATGCAAAGAAAACAACACGTGCAGACACTTTTTTGTTTGGTGTCTCGTCTGAGGAAGGAGCCATTTCTTGACAGGGTGTTGACATATCATGAGAAGTGGGTCCTGTACGTAGCCCCGTGGCACCATTACCGTTGGCTAGTATCTCACGAACCGTTTTCAAAACAGCCGAAATCAGCACTGCACCAGAAGAAGGTCCTCCTCCGTGTTTGGTGGACGGACTGCTCGCGTCATCGTGTATCGGTAACTGCTACCAGCTGCTCCGAGCATCAATGCAGCTGTGTACTGTCAGCAGTTGAGCCGTGTGCAAGAAAAACTCGAAACTCTGGTGCCAGCACTTCTGAATCGCAAAGGGCAACACTAAGCTCTACGTCACTAAGATGACCCGGGACACCATTCTAAGCCCTGGGTGATAAACACTGTTGCATCCGCCGTACTCCCCAGACACTGCACCTTCCGATTATCACCTGTTTCATTCCTTGGATAATCACATTAGAGGGCGCCAGTTCAAACCCTAGTCGAGGTGCAGAATGCACTTGATACCCTCTTCGCTTCAGGGCCCACCAAGTTCTTCCACGATGGAATCCATGACCTTCCAGTACGTTGGCAGAAGGTATTAAATTCTCATGAGGACTATTTTTGATCTTCCAGTTACGTCTTAGGTGACATACCGATGTTCGAAGGTGGTGGATCAAAAAGCGGAAAGACTTCCTTGGTTACTCTTACAATATTGAAATTATTAGCAGAATATAACTTCTCCATAATATAGGGTTCTAGTAAAGTTTGGATATTGGACATCTTGTAAAATTTGGACATCATTGTTATTTTAAGCTGAAATTAGTTAATGCCATATTGTGGTTTGTTTACCTGTATGTAATAGTGGTAATAATTGTTTTTTAAATTGCAACATTATTATTGAAATGCCCCTTCACTGAGACAGAAGTTGCAAGCCTGGCTGAAATCGAAATCCCATTTAATGGTAGAGATTGATAGATCGCTGTTAATTTTATTTTTATTTATTTTGTTGTGCACTGTAGAAGATTTCCTTATATATTTATTTTCAGTTCTTTACATTACCTTTAATTCATAATTTGTACTTCTTATATTCCATTTTTTCTACAGTAGTTCGGGTTAAATGCTCTTGGATGGTAGTTTGATGTACGTGATGGTAGTTTGATGTACGCTTTCCTGTAAATTGCATATATGGTGGCTCATACATGGTTTTTAGGTCTGAACTGATGCACAATATGTGCGAAGAACTGCTGTTTGGACAAAGCTTGAGTTTTAGTTTCTGAATAGAAGGCGGTGTGGAAAAATGCAACTTACATTACATGTATACAGGAGATAGACCGTCCATTCAATGTTCATGTATTGTACAGTGCATTTTTTTCGATTCAATGACTGAAAACATCTGAATATGGTGTGCTGTTTTAATTTAAAACCTTAAAACTCATTGTTTACTATTTTTCATTTACTGTTTGTGTACAATGTTTCGGTTTAATAAGTATCCGATTTCTATTTTCTCTTCATTTACTTATTTATTTTGGTATTCATTAGGAGGTACCAACTTTCGAACTTAGACTTTCTTTCTTAAGAGCGTCAAACCACAACCTCACTTTGTAAATAAACATTTTGGTGGTTATGACATCAATTATTAGTTTACTTTTATGAACTTGTTATATGTTTATGGAGAAATAGACTAATTATTTTATTTGCCGAATATATTTGGTTGCATGTTTCATAATAGGTTGGAGGTGCTGCAGCTTTTTCTGGATGAACACTTTTGGATCGGGTGTTGAAGTATTGTTACATTTGATTGCTGGACAAAAGAGAATAATTTCAGTCTTCACAACTGTTTCCTGCATACATATATTTTTTTAATATTTCGTATACCACTAGTAATATACATTATCTGTCCTACCTTAGGCTACGAGGTCTTAAACCACTTCATTATGATTTTGTAATATGTACGGTAGGATATGGTTGTTTCCTCGGTAAAATACTAAAGATAACATGTGGCAATTGTAATTTATGTTCTTATTAAATACATAATTGAATTCAGTTAATAAATATAGTTTTTTTTTCTCTGTATGAAAAGAGGAAGGCATCGATTGTGACAAGGAGTGCATTCAGACGAAAGAAACGAGTGTTAATATTTACTGCTCGATTCGGAACTTAAAGTCCAAGGCACACAGAGAGTATTGTATGTAGAATTTTTACATGTACACTGGCACGTAAAGGGGAGGGGGTCCGTAACATGAAATACTGTGGTCATCACACCAGGGGCCAGATCATTCTATACTATTTTACTGTAACATATATTGGTTCGTTTAGCCAGGATTTCGTAACCGGGGGAAGGGGGAGCAAGACATGAAATTTTGAAGGTCCAAAAGCTCCATAAATCTAGAGTACTTTACTATTAACAAACATTGGTTAGTTAGGACAATAAAATGAGGATATATTTTGAGTTGAGTTGATTTTGAGTTTAACGTCCCGTTCAGCAGCGAGGCTATATGAGACATGGACCTACTGATTAACGTGGAATCCGAACCACATGAGCTCCCGCCGGGAATCGAAAGGATATATTTTAATAACAAATTATGAAGAAATCTCGAGTAAAATAATAAGAAAACGTATTCAAAAAGATTTTTACAATATTCACGTCCTTCCTCTCTTTATTCAAATATAACAATTTTATTTCCATTCTGACATCAATTATTATGAAAAATGCATACACGATAATGCCTTGTGGAGCTCCCTCGTGGCTAAGCGGTTAGTGTACTCGCCTTTGGCGTGGAAGAGCCGGGTTCGATTCCCGGCGGGAGCTCATATGGTTCAGATTCCACGTTAATCAGTAGGTCCACGTCTCATATAGCCTCGCTGCTGAAAGGGACGTTAAACTGAAACTCAATCAATCAATAATGTCTTGTAAAATATTTTACAATATCTGTGTTCCTTTCTCTGTTGAATCAATTGTTAACAACTTTTTTCCATATAAATTTTTGTTTTTATTATTCCGTCAAACACTGTTCCAAATGGCAGTTTAAGGAGCAGTAGAAAATTGCTTTTGAAATAACATGTTTGATACTGCAAGGATGCGATGACGAAAAATATGATAAAAAATGTCCACGTTGTTACACAATGGCACTATGCTTTCTGAAGCTTGAAATCTCCCTGACAAGTAGCAGAAATTCTGAGAATTCCGTAACTTTTCTAGAAATTTCAAATTTCCAGACTCTTCCAGGTTACCTCGCTCACCTCGCCACCATGTATTGCAAGTAATACAAATCTCCTCAAAAGAAAGAGTAACCAAAAGCTTGCTGTAGCTTTTTATATTTAACACTTCTTCTTCTCATCCTTCTTTTTCTCATTTCATTTTGTTTCATCCTTCCTTATTTTTTTTTCATTTGTAGTCTCGAAGGGGGGTCCGGACCCCCGTTGGCTACGTGCCTGATGTACATTATAATGAAGTCATAACAGCAACTCGAAAAATTTCCCTTCGTCCTTTACAAGAAGAGCACAATGAAGTGGATAATTGTCGTGTATTCTATATGACCTGCGGCATAAATATCGCGTTTAGCTCACAAGGAAATGAAGTTCGATTTTTGGCCAGGTTTGCCTTATTTATATCTCATATTTCTTTGAAAGTTTAAACGATCCATGTCTTGATATTGTTAATAACTCTTATAATTAACGAAACTAGTATTAATTTTTCCATATACTTAATCGTACCTTACAATTTCGAATAATTGTCATCTGATCAAAACTTTGTTTTCAGCTTCTGGTGTTAAAACATGACTGCAGTCATTGTTCTGTTATATTTTATACACATGTTTGGTGATGTATCTACAGAAGATATAAACAAAACATTTCCAATCGCATATCAAAATCAAAACGATCAAACAATACTGATTGACTGCACCCTAGACATTGCACAGAAACATTTCAGTACAACAAGAACTCTTCTCATATTACAAGAAGAGAATGCAGAATTAGCTGACGGATTAGCAAGATCATACAGGAATCCACTTCAAATCATTCAGATTAATAATAATATTAACATTTTTCAAGAGAATGACAATTGGATTGCATCTAAGTGGCTCTCCTCAAGACGAACAATAAATTACATTATTGTATTGAGAACTATAAGATCTTTCACTCATGTAATCAACACACTTAAAGAACTCCCATTTTGGTATTCAAACTCAAAGTTTATTGTGGCATTTCCACCACAAAATACAATTTCATGTAAGGTTTGATGTAAATTTGTGTTCTTTTAGAAAAGAATGCCAAGTTTAATATTAATATTCAATTTAATGGAAGAATATAACTTCTCCATAATACAGGGTCCATGTAAAGTTTTGAAATGTATCTGGAAATCGACGTTATTGTTATTTTAAGCTGAAATCTACGTGATTCCATATTCGGGTTTGTATACTTGCATGAATAGATAGAATAACTGGTTTGTCATTTGCAACATTATTATTACAGTGCCCCGTGACTAAGACAGAAATTGCAGGCCAAGCTTAAATCGGAACCCCATTTAATGGTCCAAATTGCCAGATCCTTTTAATTTTATTTTATTATAATTTATTCTGTTGCGGACTGGAGAAGGTTTCTTTTCAGTTTGTACATTAACTTTATTTACTGTATTTATTAATTTATTCCATAACTTGTATTTCTTGTATTCCATTGTTTCTATTGTAGTTTGGGTTGTGATCTTGGATGGTAGTTTCATGTACGTTTTTCCTTCATTGAGAATTATGTATGGTATGCGTCAGACGTGGTTTTGGGGTCAGAACTGATGGGGGATATGTCCGAAAAACTTCTGTTTGGACAAAATTTGAATGAAACGAAATGAAATTTTGAGTTCTACGTCCCACAGTTATGCCGGCTAGGCTGAAGGAGACAGTGATGATGAGAAATGAAGGAAATGGTGGAATGCAGAAAGTGGGAGAAAACGGGAGAACCCCAAGGAAACCCACGCACATGGTGTTTATCTACCGCAAGGTTCAATTTGCGGGGGCTGGGATCAAATCCAGGACCCTTAGCACCAGAGGCGAGCGCTCAAGCAATGAGCCACCGCGGTACTCACAGAGCAATTTTTATAGAGAATTTAGCTACGGGCATATAATTAGAAGTACTCACCAGGTACTTTTATAAAAATTGTTGCAGAAATAACGCATAATTCTTAATAATGGATATGTAGATAAGGAACATACTAGTTACTAATTGAAGTCTTGAATCGATTACGATAGGTCCCAGAATTTAGGAGCTGTGGACTCTTCAAGATTATTTTCCCATGTTTTCAGCAGTCTATAACACCGAAAGAAAGCATTTGTGCTTGTCTTATTCTGGGGTCATGAATCACCTCCCAAACGATGTCGGTGGTGTTTTGAAACACCCAGTATAAATCGCGTTTAGTTCAGAAGGAAATCAAGTCTGTTTTGTGGCCAGTTTTTCCTTATTTCTATCTCATATTTCTTTGAAAGTTTAAACGATTTATATCTTGATATGGCAACGTAACCTACAATTAAGAAAATAATATTATGTTTTCCACATACTTAATCGTACGTTACAATTTCGATTAATGGTCATCTGATCAAAACTTTCTTTCTAGTTTCTGGTGTTAAAACATGACTGCAATCATCGTTCTGTTACATTTTATACAAACGTTTGCTGATATATCTACAGAAGATCTAAACAAGACATTGCCAATCCAATATCATAATCAAAATGATCCAACAATTCTGATTGATTGCATCATAGATGTCGCACAGAAACATTTCAGCATAACAAGAACTCTTGTCATGTTACAAGAAGACAACTCAGAATTAGCTGACGGATTAGTAAGATCATACAGGAATCCACTTCAAATCGTTCAGATTAGTAATAATATTAACTATCTTCAAGATAGTGACAATTGGATTGCATCTAAGTGGCTCTTCTCAAGACGAACTTTAAATTACGTTATTGTTTTGAGAACCATAAGGTCTTTCTATTATGTGATCAACACAGTGAAAGAACTGCCATTTTGGTATTCAAACTCAAAGTTTATTGTAGTTCTCCCGAACACAAATTACACAACAGCAGAGATAAGAGATGTGTTTGAAAGTTCCTTTGAGAACGATATACTGAATATTATCCTTGTGACATGTATGAAGGATAGTGATTTATTTGGATTAAGTTCCAAAAATAATAAGGAATCCATTATTGTATACACATATTTTCCTTTCGTAGAAAACTCGACAGATGGGTTTCGTGAAACGGTATTGGATATCTGGAAAAACAATAAATTTTACTTTCGAAATAATTTATTTCCAAACAAAATGGTGGAACTGCACAAACGTCCTCTTTCATTTGTAGCAGTGTTTAGGGATATGGAATTTAAAAGTGCTTATGGTAAAGCAATTAAAGTGTTTGGAGATCATCTCAATATTACATTAAATTTAGATGAAGTTCGTTACAGAGACCTCGGAAAGAGATACTCTAACGGAAGTTACACAGGCATCTTTGCAAGCATCACGTCAAGAGTGTATCATGGTTTTCTATCACCTGTGGCTGTGCACTACGGTACTTTCCAATATTTCGATTATATTTTCAGCCGACATATAGCTCAGACTGTATGGACAGTTCCTGCACCGGTTCTGTACCCTCAATGGATGAACATCTACTTTCCTTTTCAGCCTGCATCTTGGATAGGTATACTGTTGTCTTACATAATCGTGTCCATTGTAACAAACATCGTACATAAAATA
Organism: Thermobia domestica; assembly: GCF_964235325.1. Taxonomy (NCBI): domain Eukaryota; kingdom Metazoa; phylum Arthropoda; class Insecta; order Zygentoma; family Lepismatidae; genus Thermobia; species Thermobia domestica. The sequence continues at coordinate 195,816,227 of NC_137466.1, read as the reverse complement.
GTGTTTCAGAAGCCAATTTCAATTCAGCGTTCCTTTCTGGATAATTTTTGTTTATTGTTGGGAATATCCATGAGTCCTCCCAGAAATGTTGTTATTGTGAGGATATGTTACCTAATTTGGGTGTTACTTGGTTTCGTACTCAATAACTGTTATCAATCTGCTTTGTTCGGATTTATGACAAATCCTAAGAAATATCCCCCTATCAATACAATTCAAGAAATGGTGGACGCTAACTTACAAATAGGAGGATTTCCACGACACAAGTTGTCGTTTGACGTATATGGTAATGATGTTTCTAAAACAATATTTAGCAGTTGGGTTAATGTAAATTCGTATATGGAAGGATATCGTAAGATAATTGAAACAAGGAATTTTGCTTTTTACTGGATATCAGATTCGTCCAAGTATTTGATGTTTAGAAAGCCATTTGTTGATTCTGAAGGGAATTCAATATTACATATAGTGAGAGAGGTTGTGAATTATTTGCCTGTATTTTTTATTATGAGACTAGGTTCTCCTTTCGGACATAGATTGTGGAAAATAATGCAAATATGCTATAACTCTAGTATCTTTATGAAATGGAAAATGGATGATTCTCGTTCAGTTGCCCACGAAGCAATGATATGGAGGAATTCGGGAGCTACTAAAACTCTTCGTATTTTGGAACTTGTTGGTGCTTTTTCTCTGTGTATTTTTGGTTTGGTCTATTTGGCATAGTGTTTATATCTGAACTTGTATTCTACAACAGTGTCCAAAAGAGAAAATAAGTTAAGGACAAGTTGTGGTACATATATATACATACATATGTTTAAAATATTTTGAAAACACGAACTAATCGAAGACAATGTTCCCCTTCTATAATACTTACATGGACAATCGTAAAGTCTGGAGATACAAAGTGCATATAAAATTATTACGAGGGATAATACACTTTCCCAAATTATCGACTATATTATGGATCATGGACTGCCGTAAACCTGAAATAACACGTTCAGAAAATAGGCTCAAACATTCGCAATGTTTACTATTAATATATAAGCTTTTTTGTACTTACCATTATTTACGTTGAATACGGTGAGCTTGGGGAGACGCTATCAATTAATGAGTAAAAAAATATAACAAGATATAAAAAAAGTAATTACTAAGGAAACTACAAGCGTCAGTCCAATAAAGTGCAAATGTTATCAAACGTTTGTGCTGGGCACTTGGAAAGGACATGTCATATCCGCGAAAGAAACAAAATAGGTACACTGATGTTTCTTTAGTGTAGGTAATAATGGATAACCTTTCAATAAATAGTTATTTCTTTCGAAATAATTACGATACATATATTAACGAAGTCTGAGTGAGTTCCCTATTGTCAATACGATATATGTCCGTAGTCCTGTCCTTTGTTTATTGGTCGACATATGAATACATACGAAATGTTTGTTTTGATACTCAGTGCTGAGATGATATATATATATATATATATATATATATATATATATATATATATATATATATATATATATATATATATGATATCATATTACAATAATCCGTGAGTATTCTGAACTAATCCCAACATTTCTGTGAATAGTTTATTGTTGTGTTTTTTTTACATGATTTTCACATACTCAATTAGTTGTAGCCAATATCAATTAAAGTGAAACTGTTGTAAGCCATACTGTGATGAACGTAACAAGTTTAAACTAAGATATAAATTTTGATCCAAATTATTGTGTTTTACTTGAAATGAGTTGACATTTACAAGACAGTAACAGTAAATGAGGAAAATAAAGAAAATTTAATCTTTTCTTTTGGGACACGATAGTATACACATTAGAACTAGTGTTTCTTACTTGAGTGTGTTCGGAAACTCTGTTTTTTTACAAATGGCTTTTTTCCGGATATGATTTGCAAGAGTTCGCTTCATGAATCCCATTAAGGTTTGGCTAATGAATACACGTTACATCAGGATTTATTGGAATTTGTGCTACTGATAACTTGTGAAAATGCAGATGACTTCAGGATTCAACATCCCAGAAAACACGTCATGCATTTGTAGGCTACCTAAATAACGTTATGCTTCTTTTGCAGTGAAAACTTAAAGGATTTGATTTTAAACTTCAACTGGACTCTATTTTTTCTTACAGAACACGATTTTCGTGTATGTTTTAGGTGTCAGTAATAAAAATTTACTTACCGTAGATGTAGAGTCTTGTAGCATTAAATGTCGCTCAAATGTTGGATTATTACCTGCTAAAATATCTGCGTGACATTTGGAGTACTTTCATCGTTTTCTTCAACAAATGATAAACCTAGCACACATTATTCTGTGAGATGTTGTCAAGGGGCGTCATGTCCGAAACTTGGTCATTCATCAAAGACAAAAACTGTGATCAAAAGTGTGGAGTAATGTGGATCACTATAGAGCAAAAGTTCACGAAACCAGCGAAAATAATTAGTGGTCAGACTCATTGTGGAGATTTTATGACAAGTATTCTAGGGAGATAGACAATTTGTATGCTGTTGAATCTTGAGGTAATCAATTGTGGAAACTGCCTTTGAGAAGCAACATTACAGCAGCATTTTGTGAGAGGTTAATAACGCATAGAATATGATGTTAAATCAAGAATTTATATGAATACTTTAATTTATACAGTCACTGAAGATAATGACAAATTGGTCTGTGGTTCTGCTGAAAAGTTTTGAGATAAAATTGTATCTGTAGAGGTACGAATGGGCATCTTAGAAGTAAAGGTCATGTAAAATACAAATAAAACCTCTTTCATTCGCTAATAAATCCTTCAATATAGGCGGTAAGATCATTGTAGAAAATTATGTGTATCAATTTAACAGGATGCTGTGATGAAAAATCACTAGTTATTGAGCGTAAAAAATTGTTCCCTATCCATGAACTGCATTTGAATTTTTTTCCATGAGATAGATAATTTTGTTATTGCAGTGTTGTTTCTGTGTTAAAATAGCATATACATGAAGTACTGTTCGTGAATTTCTTATAACGTGACAGTGGTTCGTGTATGAAAAGAAATTAAACAAGAAGCCGGGAAAAGGGATAATGAAATAAATAACAAAATATATAATAAGAAAATGGATAAATGATAGTAATAAGAGAAAAAACCAAAAAGATACTTCCCTGTGGCCATTTCGCTCTCTCAAATAAAGGTGGGAATACGATCATTTAATACCACATTATTCTCTAATTCCATATTATGATATTTAGGTAATTCTAAACGTTCTATGAGGTCTGTGTGTTCTGAACATTCAACAAAAATGTGATGAGTACTGAGTTGCACAATACAATCTTCACAATAGAGACGGTTAAAGCTACGCAGTAAGTAGGAATGATGAAAATGTTTAATATGCATATGGGACAGTAACAGTTTACTCGGTAAATAGTACGTAACAAGAAACGAAGATAGATTTTATTAGCCATTTTGAAATCTCAGGATCAATACGATCTCAGATGTTGGGCAACAGAGATCCGAGCAGGGTAGAGAGTGCACCGCGTACGCCTGCTAATGTGGCGTTCTTTGCTAATGTGTGAGAACGATTGTTTTCCCAAATCTTGAGCTGTGCAGGCATCAATGGGACAACAATGACGGAGTTTTTTTTTTTCGTTGAATTGGTTTGTATTTCTCAGCATTATATTAGCCGCAAGTGTGTTTAACAATGCTGTTCTGTCTGTTTTTATAATAAAGTTTCCTGAGTAAGATTGAGATAAGCACGCAAAATTGCGAAAACCTAAACCGTGAAATAATAGAGTGGAGACTGGAATAGTGTTAGTCAGCAGTAAATACTGAACATAGGCGATGCAGACGAATTCCAAACTGTCCACGTGGGCGACAAACGCACAGAGAACATAATTCTATTTCTTCTTATACCGTTATTTTGGTTCGTGGATGATATCTCCAACAGAAGGTGGGTTTGGTTCTAAGTATGGTATATAGTGATGTGTATTATTTTTATATGAGATATATACATAACTGTATGCGTCCAAATGTATTGTATTATTTGATGGATATACTTCTAAGCACAAAGAAAGAAGGATACAGAAGGAGCTGGTGTGCATCATAAGAAAAAATATTTCCAAAGAAGGTATAATAGTCATAAGAACACAATCATTGTTCTAGAAGAACCCAGAAAATAAGTCTTGTTTCATAAAACCATCTCATTTTGTATGGTATCGAATTAATTGTTACTGAATTTAATGCTGATCATATGTCTATTAGAATAGCAACCCAGACATTTACATAAGAAAGCCATGGAATTTGTATCTTAGGATACACTCATCCTGACTTTCTGCTCGCTCTTACTCAAAATCATATCAAATTACTCTTCCACATAGAAGACAGATTTCATTATTTTGCTGAAGTTTTGCAAAATAAACATCTCACATATACAGATAAGCATAGCAAGTTTTCATAATGCGGTAACTGCTTTTGCATGAAACAACATAACTTTAAAGAATGCGAATTTGTTATATATGTAGCAGAAACAACAGGAAATTTGTAAATTACTCGACAGAGAAAGTAACGTTATAAAGGTTATAAGTAGATTTAGATATCTTGCGACGATTTAGACGATTGAACAGTGGAACAACGTTGTAGGGAGTGACGAATCACGGTAAAAATGTGGCGATCCGATGACAGGGTGTGGGTATGGCGAATGCCGGATGAATGTCATATGTTACCATGTGTAGTGCCAACAGTAAAATTCGGAGGTGGTGGTGTTATGGTGTGGTCGTGGTTTTCTTGGAGGGGCTTTCACGCCGTGCTGTTTTGCGTGGCACTCTCACAGCGCAGGCCTACATTAATGTTTTAAGCACCTTCTCGCTTGCCACTATCGAAGAGCAATTCGGGGATGGCGTTTGCATCTTTCAACACAATCGAGCACCTATTCATACTGCATGGCTTGTGGCGGAATGATTACACGACCATAACATCCCAGTAATGGACTGGCCTGCACAGAATCCTGACTTGAAAATTAAACAAGGGTTATAGTGATGTAGATGACAGTAGAATTACATTGACGTCCGTGAGAATATACAAAATTACTAACAAAAGACAAGAAACTCCCTACACGTTCTAATCGTAAACATGCATTCTCTCACTCTCAAACATATACAAACAGCACTAGCTCGGGAGAATAATACTCCGGGAAGTAAGAAGTAAATACACGGTTCTGATTGGTTGGCATTATGTGTTTCTTGCCACGTAGCATGCATATACGTGCTTGCTCAAACCCGACCCAAGAAAAGCTTTTTATTTTTTAAATTTTCATAACACTTTTTTCGTGAAAATAAGATGAAAATAGTACTGAAAAAAGATATTGACCTCCTTTTGAGTAGATAAGTAGTAGTAGTAAAAGAAGAAGTAGTAGTAGTAGTAGCACAAGTAGTAGTGGAAGTAAGAGTAGTAGTAGTAATAGTACTAGTATTAGTGATATAAGGAACCGGTTAGAAGCCCCACAGTACTCGTTTAGTTTCACCTTGACCCCTATGATATATATTTTGTGACAATTTAAAATAGATAGGGTAGCTAGGGTAGCGTGCAAAACAGCGTACGTCCTCGAGTGTTATTCTCGGAAACGAGTATTATATAGATGTGAATTATCATTTGAAGAATTTTAACCTAGAATGTTAATCTTGGCATTCTAACATGTTAAAATTCAGATACTGCTGAAACGGAATTCATGTGTACCGTAATACTCCAGTGTTTAATAGAAACCTTCTTGCAGTAGTTATGAATTAGTAGCCAAATTTCGTAATGTAGACTGGGGGACTTATAAAACGAGTAGAAGTCGAGGGGCTAAATTATGACTATTAACACTGATATTAATTGAACATAAAATTAAAGAAAAAACCTACGTAATGCCCAAACTAGCAGCTGAACTACATATGGCAGTGAAGTAAAAATTTACCTACGAGCCATGTTTACTTGCAATTATACTTTCAAAAGTTAATTGAGCACTGGAAGAAATGTTAGTACTAGGTGTCATCTATTCATACTTCTTTTTCTATCCTTTATCTTATACAGGACTCAGATCAGTCGTTCATCACTAACAAAATAATTCCACCTTGCCTGCTTTAGTTTCAGAAACTGAGGAAATCAAGATTTGAGTATTGTTTACAAAACAATAACTGAACTCGAATTCAACGACACGCCCACTGCAATGACATATACCAAAGTATTTATTGTTTCTACACATTCTTGTGAGCTACACTAACGATGGTTACTTTCATCTCAAAGTAGTGCCACGTTCTACGGGCAATTTGGAATTATTTCGTTCTAATACTAACAATTCACTTCTGAATTGATTAACTTAAAAGATTCAGAACAACTTTATCTGAATATTATGTAAAAAAAGATCCGACCTACTCCATGTGCATATGATCGATTTGCTACTTATCCTGGTAATAGAATAAAAATACTGCATCAGTTGATGACTTTCCACCCTTTGTGTTGCATCCTTAACCTATTCCCAGATGTCGATACATACATACGATATAAACAAAACAGACAGGATAGTTGCTGCTTACACTTGTATTCAAATAAACATTTCGTAACAACTAATAAGCTATTGTATAAAAATGATATTCGGCATGCAATTTGTTATGTTTATGTCGAAACATCACAATAGGAACAGGAAGTTGTATTTATTTTGCTAAAATTTCACGAAATACAAATGTGTTTTCTTACATTATTTACACCTTGCGTGTATTTGCTTAGGTTGTAGCCTCGTTAAGAATGTTTGTTCCAGGTTTGCTTATTACTTTGTTGAGAACTATTACTATTAACATGTCTCCTGTCACGTTCAGATTCTATACATGAAGAGTTGGATGGCAAAGTGGCGTAAGTCAGTTTTGAGACATTTTGAAATATTCAGACTTTTACAAGAATTGATATATGAAACATGGGGAAAATCGGCTCTTTGTACTGCCATCTTTTGGCTCATGGCCTGTTTCTTTTAACTCTGAGATGGTTATGGGTTCAAGTTCACTAAAATGACTTAATCTCTTTTTTTAAAAAATGAATTACCCCACTTTGCTATCGAGCGCCTCATATTGTCTTCTATAATATTGGTATGTGTAATTTGACAAAGAAAGGTAATGTTTTGATTATTGGCTTAAATAAGCAGTACATGTATTATAATACTACAGTTCGAATTTTTACTAATTTTGAAAGAATTCTTGTAGTATATACTCATATAAAATATGATTGCTACTTACTAAGCTGATATTTCAAAGATTACACACTATTTTAGATCACTTAAATGCAGTATATTTTCAAAATAGTTATTAATGCTTCACAGCAGTTCAATACAGTTATTGATTATATGGCGTCCTGCTCCATTATATATTGATAATTATTTATAAACAAATCCCTTGTAACGAAAGCTGCTACCTTAGCAACCGGATTACGAGAAATAAACTAATATTTACCTCTAGCCAAAACGAAAATAAAAAGTAAAAAACATTTACAAATCGAGATTATTCATAACATTTTTATAACATTTTTCTTCTTATTCGTAGCTATTACCAGATAAAATAGCATATAAGTGGCTCCCGAACTATAGGAATTCTTAAATTGTTTACAATTTAAGAAAGAATCCCGGGACCGTAAGATAATTTACTTACCATATTTGTGGGTTCCTAACTTTTTGAATTGCTCTCACATATGATAAAATTATACTTCATTGATACAATACCCTATATTTATTTACTGTATTTAAATATTTCATTTCATAGTAATTCATTACATTTCGTTTTAGTCAATCGGTGGAAGAGAAAAGTCTAATTCAAAATTTCGACAACCCAGTTATTTAATTTGGTCCGTACATGAATTTTTTTCTTAATAATGGATTATAGTTATATTCCAATTGATATATGTCGAGCTAAGTTTCAGAACGTCTTTTGTCCAAAATTTTGGAAATCGAGATAATGACGGTTTATTAATCTTTAATGGTTTCTCTATCAATTTCTGGAAGAATTTTGTTGCAAATCAATCTAGAAACCTGTAAAAATAACCTTAGAAATATAGATTTGGTTTCAAAACGTATCTTGTTTACAGCAACATTGCCGACATTTTTGAGCAAAATAATGTCAAAAGAAAATGTCCCTTTTACAATGATTTCTCATCAAGGTTTCAACTGTTTTGTTTCAAAACGTCTCTTTTCCCTTAAACTTAACTTAATATCAATAGGGTTTTAAATACTATTACATTTTTGTTTTGTAAATCAGTGATGCTCTAATTGTTGATACAGACGAATTTCGCGTTATTTATTTATTTCGGAAAAACAACAGGCAAATGCCTAATTACAGCTTTCCCTTATTGTAAAGTGTATTTAATACATTAAAATACACATATAATAACATACTAATATGATCTCAATTCTATCGTAATACACTCTAAAATACACATAATAAAATAAGAATATGAAAGCAAAATATACGTAAGTCAGTAATTCAAACTTCTTTAGCTCAGCTCCTAATTAACCTAGAGATATGATTTTGGTATGTATCTCTTCAGAAAGGAAGGAAATTTCTAATCCTGTGTATATCATTCATGTAATGGGTCCAGCCCTGAAGGGGAGGGGGGCAAAGTTGGGTGTTTATAGTTTCCCCCTCTCTCTTCAGAATTTGGGGGAGGTACCCCCTGATGGAGCTACAAGAATAAAAAATGGCATCCATAGAGACAAATGAACATACTAACTAGCCATACCCAGTCCATGACTTTTGGGCTTGGGAGGGGTATTGAATTTACCCTTTTTCTTATTGTATATTTTCTTATAAAGACAAAAAAATATATTTCAAATTTGAGGAACTCGGGCAACATTGTTATTCATCGTACGCAAGAAAAAAATCTCACATTTACGACAGATATTTGGGACAATGATATACAAAAGTCAAACCCATCGGTTCAATACAAATGGAAAAAGAAATTCAGAACCCCACACCTACGTGACACATCCTGTATATTATTCAATATCCACTGTAATGTACTCTAACGTTGACAGCCCTAGCGACATTTCTAATTATCACAGATACACAAACCATACCTCGTTGAAAACCTTATAGATCAGCCATTCCAACAATGTAACTTTTGTATGTCTCGGACCAAACCAGTAAAAGAAAAAGACGAAAGTCAAAATTTTGGGTGGAAAATCAAATTTTTCGAAATTTGTCGGACGTTGGCAACGCTGTTATTTGTCGTACGTAAGGAAAAAATCTCACATTTACGCCAGACATTGGGAACAATGGTATGAAAAAATGAATGGTGTAGGTGCAATAGGAGTGAAGAAAAAAATTCGGAACCTCGAACATACGTGAATCATCTCGTATTTTTTCGATAGATTGTAGTATACGCTAATATCGGCAGGCTTGGCCACGCTCCTAATTGTCACAAGCATATCAGCTATACCTCGTTGGAAAACTTATGGAACAAACATTCCAACAAGGTAACTTTCGTGTGTCTCGGGCCAAACCAGTAAAAGAAGAAGAAGAAGACGAAAGTCAAAATTTTGGGGGGAAATTAAAATTCTTCGAAATTTGTCGGACTATGGCAACACTGTTATTTGTAGTACGCAAGGAAAATAATTCTCACATTTGCGCCAGACATTGGAAACAACGATGTAGAAAAATGAAGGGTTTAGGTGGAAAAGGAGTGAAGAAAAAAATTCGGAACGCCGACCCTACGTGAATCATCCTGTATGTTTTCGAGAGATTGTGGTATAAGCTAACATTGGAAGACTTGGCCACGCTCCTAATTGTCAAAAACATATCAGCTATACCTCGTTGGAAAGCTTATAGAACAGACATTCCAACAAGATAACTTATTCAACAGACAGGTACACACACACACACACACACACACACACACACACACACACACACACACACACACACACACACACACAGAGAGAGAGAGAGAGAGAGAGAGAGAGAGAGAGAGAGAGACAGCGAGAGCGAAAGGAAAATAGTTATCACCTCAGAACGCACCGTTCTATTTTTAGCCTGGTCAAAGTCAGCTGTAGCTATCAGTTGAACCTAAGGGTCGTAAATATGCATTTCTTTCAACTCCCTCCTTTGACAAGTTATTTAGTTTTAGAAAAAAATGTTCCTGACGAAGCAAAAGGAAAGAAAAGCAACGATCTTGCGACGAACAATGTTAGGTGAACCGTTCTCTGCCGTTAGTAAGAATGCATTCCTACTTCACTTACACGGTTTATTTTTTGCACAATTATTCACAATAAAGGTGTAAATGTGAGAATTATTTTTCTTGCATACGACAAACAACAGTGTTGCCATAGTCCGTCAAATTTTGAAAAACTTGGTTTTCCACCCAAAATTTTCATTTTTGTCTTCTTTTTCTTTTACTAGTTCTGCTCGACAGACACGAAAGTTATCGTTTTGGAATGTTTGTTCCATAAGCTTTCCAACGAGGTACAGCTGATATGTTTGTAACAATTAGGAGCGTGGCCAAGCCTGCTGATATTAGCGTATACCACACTCTATCGAAAAAAATACAGGATTATCCACGCAGATTCGGTGCTCCGAATTTTTTCCTCCATTTCTATTGCACCTACACCATTCATTTTTTTATATCATTGTCCCCAATGTCTGGCGTAAATGTGAGATTTTTTTTTCTTGCGTACGAGAAATAACAGCGTTGCCACAGTACGACAAATTTTTAAAAAATGGATTTTCCAACCAAAAATTTTGATTTTCGTCTTCTTCTTTTACTAATTTAGCCCAAGAGACACGAAACTTGCCTTGTTGGAATGTGTGTGTTATACGGATTCCAACGAGGTATAGCTGATATGTTTGTGACAATTAGGAGCGTGGCCAAGCCTGCTAATGTTAGCATATACCACAATCTCTCGAACAAAATACAGGATGATTCACGTAGGTTCGGGGTTCCGAATTTTTCCCTCCATTCCTACTGTACCTAAACCCTTCATTTTTTATATCATTTTTCCCAATGTCTGGCGTAAATGTAAGTTTTTGTTCCTTGCGTACGATAAATACCAGTGTTGCCATAGTCGGACAAATTTGGAAAAAATTGATTTTTCGCAAAAATTTTGACTTTCGTCTTCTTCTTCTTTTACTAGTTTGGTCCGAGAGACACGAAAGTTACCCTGTTGAAATGGGTGTCTCATAAGGTTTCCAACGAGGTATAGCTGATATGCTTGTGACAATTAGGGGCATCACCAGACTTGCCAATGTTAGCGTATACCACAATCTATCGAAAAAATACAGGATGATTCACGTAGGCTCGATGTTCAGAATTTTTCCCTCCATTCCTATTGAATCTAAACCCTTCATTTTTTGATATCATTGTTTCCAGTGTCTGGCGTAAATCTGAGATTTTTTTTTGCTTGCGTACGGTATATATCAGCGTTGCCACAGTCTGACAAAATCTGAAGAATTGTATTTTTGAAAAAAAAAATGATTTTCGCTTCTTCTTCTTTTACTAATTTGGTCCGAGAGACGCGAAAGTTACTTTGCTGAAATGTCTGTTCTATAAGGTTTCCAACGAGGTATGCTTTGTTTATGTGTGACATTTAGGGGCGTCGCCAAGCCTGCCAACGTAAGGGTAGACGAAAATTTCTCGGGAAAATAGGAACAGGATGATTCACCTAGATTCTATCTTCCAATTTTTTTTACCTAGCTATTGTACTTCTGCCCTTCATTTTTAGGTATAATTATTATCAATGTCTGGCCTACAGGTCAGAATATTTTTTCTAGCGTACGACTAGAAACAGTGTTGCCAGACTCTCACAAATTTCGAAAAAAATATTTTTTTCACTTTTTCTCTTTCTTTCTTTCTTCTTCTTCTTCTACGGTTTGGGTACGGTAGCCTCAAAGGTTATCTTACTAGAATCTTTGTTTCATAAGCTTTCCAACAAGGTATAATTCATACCCATGAAAGAATTAGGAGGGGTGCTAGGGCCGCCAAAGTAAAGGTCTACGATTTTCTTGAAATCCCTGCCCGTCCTGAATTAAAATACAGATAGCACGATATACAGGATACACCAAATTTATGTGGAATGAAAATTTTGTTTGTAACTAAAAATATCTATATCTGGGTGTTCTTGTGACATCTTATTATACAATATACACATTTTTCTGACAGGCGATACATCTAATGCATTAGTCCTTTGCGCTGAGAGATGGAATATGTTATTATGGGGTCTCGTTGCTCTATGTGGGACGCGAATTTTGATTTCTGATAACAAATATTCTGAAACTATTACACCATGAATTATTTTATGTAAGAAAGATAATATGAAATGACTTCTTCTGCTTTCAAGAGATTGTAATGAATATTTGTTTCGAAGACCTTCGTAGTTCTCAAATTTTGGATATATACGTGTTTCTTCATATGTCAAATTTATTTTGAATGTTTTCGATTTTATTTATATATTTCTTACTATTAGAACCCCATATTATCGCTGCATATTCCACCTTAGACCGCACATAGGCAGTGTATAATGTTTTGAGAGCATTAGTATTAGAAAAATCACCTCCTAATCTCATCACAAAGCCAAGATTCCTAAAGGCCTCACCAATTACTCTGTTGACATGAATATCGAATGATAGGTTTGACTACAGAGTGACTCCAAGATCAGTAACATAATCCACTCTCTCAATTGGAGTTTGATTAATAGTATACATAGTTTATTTTCCTGGTGTATGATACTACTTTACATTTTCTAATATTTACTTGTTTGACTCACACCATTGGGAAATAGCATTAATGTCATTTTGCAAAGAAATTGCGTCTAATTCCGTGGAGATACTGCGATAGATTTTTAGATAGCAAACAAAAGTTTGTGGGAAGATGTTATTACAGGTGGTAAATCGTTAACAAATAGTATAAATAACAGGGGTCCTAAGTTCGATCCCTGAGGCACACCAGAGTCTACGACATATTCCTCAGTTAAAATATTCTTGTATCGAACGCGATGTTTCTGTTGGCAAAGATAGGATGCTATAAGTTGTTGAAGATTTTGTGAAAAATTGAATGTCACAAGTTTTCTGAGAAGTATATCATGATTAATTACGTCCAATGCCTTGGAGAAATATGTATAAATTACATCTACTTATTCCTTCTTATCAAGTTGATTAGCTATAAAATGTGAGAGTTCTAAGAGATTGGTTATAGTTGATCTCTTTGGCATGAAACCATGTTGAAAGGGAGATATTATTTACCGTACATGTGAATAAATTTTTTCGTATATAATAATTTCAAATATCTTAGATGGGGCAGATAGTAGGGTTACCGGTCGATAATTTTTTATTTGGTCTGTAGGGCAGCCTGTTTTGGGAATGGGACAGACGTCACCAATCTTCCATTTCGTAGGAAATATAGAAGAAGATATTGACTTGTTAAAAATAACTTGTAGGGGATGTTTCAGTATTTCTGAGCAGCCTTTTCATGATATATGGTGGTACTTTATCCAGTCCACAAGATGACCGTGGTTTAAGTTTCTTAATAGCATTCTCCACATCTTCGATTTCTATAAAGTTAATGTTTAATTTGTCCAGGATTTCCGAATTATTGTGTTGCCCCATAGGAATAAGATTGTAGGTCGATTTATTTTGTGAGACTTGAAAATTTGCCATAAACGCGTTTGCAATATCAGCATCGTCACTCAAAGTTTGACCATCATAATGAAAGATATTACTTCCCGAATTACTCTTTTTATTCTTAACATACGCCCAGAAAGTCTTAGGATTATTTATAACATTGGCCTCATAGTTGCTTAAATATATATTGTATGCATTAGAAATTTCTTTTTTAGAAAGAGCTCTCAATTCTTTAAATTTTTTGTAGTGATAAAGTGCGTCCCGAGAACCTTGCTTCCATTTCTTATGGTGATATGATTGGCTCTTAATTAATCTAATTATGTGACTTGAAAACCAAGTAGGATAATTGAATTTAGCTCTTTCTCTTGGGATGCATCGGTCAAAAATAGAATAGAGTATATTATAGAAAAAATCCACAGAGCCATCTACAGTCAAACTATCTGTGATAGGTTCCCAATTTGCTTGTGATATTTCCCGGTACAGTTTATCAAAGTCAGGTTTAAAAAAAATATTGTCTCTTACTTCGCTTTTGTTTGTACACTTAGCATTTCTAGAGTTAATATATTTATATTCAGCTAGGAGGGCTGAGTGATAAGCATCCTCCGGTAAAAGGGGAGGGTTTCGTGTGTGATCTCTACGCTTGTAAGATTTGAAAGTATTAGGTCTAGCGTTTTGCCATACGAGTTTTTAATATTATTGAAGGTTTGTAAATTATAAAAGTTCATTAAGTGAAATAACTCTTGACAGGTTCCAGTAGATGTTAAAAAATTAAAATCAGTTCTCGTGACCGAGATTATAGTCGCCTGTCTGAAGAATGTTACTCTTTGGTTGTAGTGCACTAAATATGTATTCAAAATATTCTCTATATGTTGATTGATTTGACCCAGGTGCAATATATACAAGACCTATATATATACAATTAACCGTATCTACAAAATTTTTTACTGTAATTCAATCAACACCAGGAATGTTTGGGGAAGGAATTTTCTGCACACGATATTTTTTATTTACAGCTAATACAACACCGCCACCCAATTTCTTACCAGAAGTAACAATATTTCTGTCAGATCTTCCCACGACATACCGCGAATCAAAGAGTTCAGAGTCATTATGACTGTTAGTAAGCCAAGATTCAGTTAATGCAATTGCCTGATAGTTGTTACTTAATACATTTTCGGTCAGCGTTCTTAATTTAGTACGAGTTCCCCTTACGTTTTGAATATATATATTAAAATAACCATCTTTCCCCTTAACTATATTGTCACCTTCACCTCTCACTTCGAATATTTTTGTACTTACGGAAGTGTCCTTGGTGCACCCCCCTCATGCTGATATCTTTCTGCCTGCCTTGGAATGTCCAGATATAGGGTTTCGGGGAGGGAGCGGATGCTTGGTTTTCTTGTCGCAGATGCTGTCGAGATTTTCCTTGTTCTTGATTGACAGGTGCTTTAGGCGATTCAGATGGCTGATTGTAAACTCCCTCGGCCTGGTCAGTTTCTTGGAAATACCTGTCTTCACTGGTCTAACAGTTCGGCAAGCGTGAATCTTTTCCCTTCAATATACAAATATCGGAAATTGATATTTGCATATTTTCCTTCTTTGCGCGCTTTCATTAAATAATATTGTAACTGTTTACGTTCCTGTCTTACATTACCTATTTCCTTGAATTACGCGCCTAAGTACCTGAGGTTTCAACGATAGGTTTTCTTTCTGCTATAGTGTTTTTAGGAGGCTTGTTAGCTTCTGTTCGTTTGTTCGATTGTGAGTAAAACACGTTATTTTCAAGGAAAAAATCATTTAGATGTGGTTTCTTAGTTATGGAACGTATCGAAGAAGGTTAGCAGCAAAAGTATATTGTTGAATGCAGACCTGAGAAAAGAAGAAAGAAGAAAATCAACCCTGCAATGTGGCAATGAAACATAGCAAAGAGACAACGGTATTCGTCTAGAGCAGAGTTTCTCAGGTGGGTCGCGGGCCGTTTTTTCGTGGGTCGCAATAAGTTTTTCCTTTTAAATTATGAAAATTTTATTTCGATGCATAAACATATGTTATGAAGTATTATTCAGAAAATGAAAATTGGAAGCGTTTGTAAATGAGGTGAAGACTATGTGGTTATTCAGAGCCCTGCCCTGTTATACAGTTAGTGGAGATGCTGGGCTAGAATGGAGAGAGGGTGAGCGTGGTAAAATCTGTCACGGGTTAGGGCATTGCGTCGCGGGTTGTGTTAATTCTGTGTTACCTTTCAATGGAAACACATTAACACTCTTTATGCATACCAGGGGCGGATCCAGGATGGACTTCTGGGGGGCGGTGGGTTGTAATACTGCTACTTAGAGCTACTTTTAAGAGCTCCAAACTCTGAAATGGGCTTTATTTATATATAAAATAAGAAAGTTTCGTCTTCTGAGGGAGCGATCGTCCTGACCCCGCCACCTGGATCCGTTCTTGGGGCATACGTACATTTAAATGTGATACAGTTATTGAGAAAGAAAGTTACATTACACTTGCTTGACCGTCAGCGATTGATTCTATTCTTGTACCGGCAGAACCACTATATTCTTAAATTTACATTACAATTTAGTGTGAAAGTGAGATATTTACAATAGAAATAAAAGAAACCAACTAAATTTTGATTTATTAAAATTTAGGCATCGAGCTCCACTTTGCAACATTCATGGTCGCTCGGGGTTTTCATAACATCCCCAAATAAATATCATATTCATCACTCATATGGACTGTCATTGAACGAACTGGAATTAGATTTTTTTTTTAAAAAAATTAATTGCTTTGAAATTTACAATAATTGCATAGAATATCAGTGTGTACTTGAACAAAAGTAGGTCGGGCACAAAATTCCTTTATTATTTAATGTGAGTCGCAATAACAATAAGTTTGAGAATCACTGGTCTAAAACTTTACCTGGGCTACCCCACCGTAACCATGTGGGAAGAACTTTTGAGTATTAAGAATTTTCCCTACAAGACGTGCGCAAGTTCCACCCGTGGTGTTGTGAGGAAAAGAGCAAAGTGGTCCAAGGCAATTGCCTACTGAAACATACAATATGTAAATCACCTAAACTGAAGCGAACATGGAGTGAACCATAGCAAACTAATGAACTCTGTATTCGCTATTTTGAGTTGAGTTGAGTTGATTTTGAGTTTATTGTCCCGTTCAGCAGAGAGGCTATATAAGACGTGGACCTACTGATTAACGTGGAATCCGAACCACATGAGTTCCCGCTGGGAATCGAACCCGGGTCTCCCGCGCCAAGGGAGCGTACGCTAACCGCTTAGCCACGGAAGAGCTCGATTCGCTATTTTGTTCCCAAATCAGAAGGAGATAAAAAATCACTTGTATATACATGGTTGTAAGAAAACATTTTGAAATATACTTGGTGCATGTGAGAAAAGGACTCAGCGTGTTTGTAAACATTATTTTAGCACTGGTACGATGGCAGTGGAAAACTGAGGAGGAGACCGCAAGTCCCTCCTTGTTGAAGCTAAAAGGAATGCAGTTAAATCGTTTATTGCAAATTGCGAAAAGTGCTCCTGTACAAAAGAAGAAGCTAGAAGAAATTTTGAGATTGCTGACACTACAAATTGGAGAAGAATGGATGATTACGCCGGAGTTGCAGTTCTACAAGGAAATATTTCATAGGGAAACAACCGAAGAAGCTTCTGAAGATGAATTTGAAAGCAGAATGAGGGAAGATTTTGAAGACTTCTAGTGTAAAAGTAGATACACTCCATTGTATATTTTCTAGTCTCATACTCAACTACTTAGGACATTCGCGAGAATTCTTACACTACAAGGTGTTTTCTTGTTTGTTTGTAACATATTTAGTGACATTTTAAAAACAAGCCATCTTTCCTCCGTGGAATTATTGTGCTTTTAAAGTAATGGTAAACATGTACATCACATTTCCGATAAATATAAACTTTTTCCTATTGGATACATTTGAACGAAAAATGTTTCTTACCAAAAGTTTTTTGTTTCCATATAAGTTGAAATGTAACATAACAGTGTTCTTCCGTTCGTGCACAGCTATCATAAAATTTGAAAATCTATTTCATATGGCATCTACGCATACTTTTATACAAGGTTTTATCCAAAAATTCTCAAACAAAAATGAGTAATTGACAACCACTTCCCTCGCTCATTCAGATATACTGTCAGATGATATATGAGTATGATCGCGATTCCTAAGGAAACTGGGATCTTAGTTTAGATCTTCATGATAAAGTTAAATACAGATATGAAAACCGTAAAGTAAATTATTGCAGATCCAACCAAAACTTCCAGATATTTTACCTCAGGATTAATTGTAGGCGTTTAATTCTTTGTATTTTATATTTGTGTATTCTTACAGCAATATATCATGAGAATTTCATTACAGCTTGAACAGTGTTGTTTCAAGTTAATTGTTTGAAAGTTATTTGAAACTGGAAAATAGTGAGGCTGAAAATGATGGGTTTTATTGATTATTAAGACGAGAGTAAATCAGAGCTTTTAGTAAGAATGCTTTTAACCCATAGCATATGGCGGAACAAAGTCTCGGTTGGATGAACTAGTATAGTGTTGAATATATGCGATGGGTGCAGCTTTATACCATATTCAGTGTTTCCATGATATGATAGTATCGTTACGGGACTTTATCTTAGAAAAGATCTGGCAAATGTTGACTATTTTATAATGACAATAGCAGATCCACATTCTATATTTTGTCAATATGTCATTTGTTTGATATTTTTCGTAACTTTATTATGTCATTTTACTGTGCTTAATTTCAGAATAAAAAAGGCATTTCTTTTGTGTGTGTGTGAATTGTATGATCGAAGTTTGGAATTGTTTATTGTATATAGTCTTTATAGAAACGTGTTATAATAATATTTCCTTCTATTATAGCATAATGTATATTGTTCGTGAAATATACAACGTAATATAATTACAACTATTCTATATTCTTGAATTGTCGACGATTCTTTTGTGTCTCTTACCACAATCAGAGAAATAAACAGCTAAATAAAGGTGCATTTATTTGCCTGATATAGGTAATCTGAATATTTAATGAAACTCTATTATTTGTTATCAGCTAGATTTTTATTTACTATACCATATTTCAGTGTACGCTGTAAATATCACACAATTTCATAATATTGAGTGGGTTGAAGTTTTAATGAGCTATGTATGGCACCGTGATGTCTATATTCCGCCACGGACCTTGCTCGAATGACCACCATCAACGCCTCACGTTGCAATGATATGATTTCCCACTTCCTTTAGTACCTGTAACACAGATCAGGAAAGATAATAAAATTTTGTCTCACAGTTATACACACTTGATTTTATTGTGAGAAGTAAATGTCCTAAGGTGATGGCGGCTGGTGAATTGTAATACCTGTTGTTGTGGTATGAAAAATTGGAGGCAGAAGGTAGGAATAAACTTAGTTACTAATTGATTTTTAAACATCTCTGCAGCAGTCTAAATGCTTAGTGGACCTATTGTTTGGTTCTTAACAGTATTAATAAAAGTAAAAATATGCCTATCGGAACGAAATTTAAAATAATATTTAAAAATATTTCCGGTAATAGATTCTAATTATATTGATCTCTTTCGTTTATCCTCGCAAACCCATTGAAATTTTCTGGCGACCCCCAGGTTGAGAAACTCTAAAACAGGGGATTTGAACACACCACAAAATCATAAAAGCATACGTCACTGCTATAAGTATCCTATGATTGGTGATTTTCTTGCCTGTGAAAGGTTAGTTCGGGTAATTTCTTCTCACTTCTATTTGTACACCAATACGTGAAGCATATAACCACTGTATAATATAAATCTGAAACTACGGACGAAAGAAAGTAAACGACAGATACACTTCATGTCTACATATGAAGGTCGCAATTTTTTAAGGCAACATGTATGGCGGTCATTCAATCTCATAATTAGATGAAAATACATATTGTCAGATCCGATATTTTATAAGATCCTTGGGTATCGCGAGATATCGTTCAGAACAAGTGAAATGCTGCATACGAAATTACGTAGTTGGTATACTGTTTTAAGATGGGCAAATGTTTCCTCCACAAGACATCACGGACAGGGGGAAATTTAAACTAAAATGTTTATCTTGGCATGGTAACATGTTAAAACTCAGAAACGATGCTGAAACGGAATTCATGTGTACCGTAATACTCCAGTGTTTACTTGAAACCTTCTGACAGCAGTAATGAATTAGTAGCCAAACTTCGTAATGTAGACTGGGGGATTTATAAAACGAGCATAAGACGAGAGGCTACATTATCACTATTAACACTGACATGAATTGAACATGACATTAAAGAGAAAACTTACGTAATGTCAAAAGCTAGTAGCTGAACTGCACATGGCTGTGTACTAAAAAATTCAACTCCAAGTCATGTTTTCTATTAATTGTACTTTCAATTGAGCATGAAAAAAATGTCAGCACTAGCTATCGTCTAGTCACACTTATTTTTCTACCTTTTCTCTTATACAGGACTCAGAACAGTCGTTCATCACTAGTGAAATAAGTCCACCTGTCTTGTTTTAGTTTCAGAAACTGTCGATGTGAAGGTTTGAGAAATACTTACAAAACAATAACTGGACAGTAATTCAACGACACGCCCACTTCAATTGTATGTACCAAAATATGTATTGTTCCTAGGTGTTCTTGTACACAACACTAACGATGGCTATTTTCATCTCAAAGTAGTAAAACGTTCTACGGTCAATTTGGAATTATATCTACTTACTAGTAAGAATTTAGTTTCGAATTTATTAATTTAGAAGATTTAGAACAATTTTCTGTAAATATCACTAGTTAACAAAGGTTTTGTTACATAAAAGGAAATACATGTTCTTAAAGGAACTTTTTGCGCTGAATTCGAATATGCACTCGGTTTTTCTCCATCACGTACGATTTTCCCGTAACAGAGGGATTTTCGGGAAAATCCCTCAAAAATTCCCCTTTTCGTTTATTTTACACCCCAAGATCTTGTCCCCTTGCATATACTAACATAGAAATTATACGTAAGTATACTTTGATTCATATTTAACAAACCCTCCAAGTTTCGTAATAATAGCTTTATTCTTTCTAGAGAAATAAATATGTTTGTATGTATACTGTGTGTACTGTTTATTGCACCTTATAGTAATGCTTTCAGATCTCTTAAGTTGAGGTAAAACGTTTTGCTTTATTACCACAAACACATATATAAAATATAATACAATATAATTTACAAGTGTGACAATTTACAATAAACAATAATACAAATGTACCAAAAGGTCATGAAAACACAATCAAAACTATCACAATATATGAAACTTCCATTGGGTTACAAAAACGTACACTACTTCCTTCTTTTGTAAGAAGTGTTGCATTCTCTAACAAGACCCCAACAATAGTCCCCCATCATTGAAGGATCCCATCGTCCCTGGTACCTTTTCTCCATTGCCATTATATCTTGGTGGAATCTTTCCCCCTGTTCGTCGCTGAGAGCACCTAGGTTAGCAGGAAAGAAGCTGAGGTGGGCGTGCAAAAAGTGGATTTTTAAAGACATCCTACAACCCAACTCTTTGTATTTCTGTATCATGTCCTGTACGATTTCTGTGTAACTCTCAGCTTTGTTGTTGCCCAGAAAGTTGCGCACAACACACTTAAATGCTGTCCAGGCAGCTAGCTCAGCACTGTTTAACTTGCTGTCAAAGCTATCATCAAGCATTAATTTCCTAATTTGGGGACCAATAAACACTCCCGCTGAAATCTTAGCATCACTCAGGTTAGGGAACTTATCTCGCAAATACTTGAAACCTTCACCAGATGTGTCCATGGCTTTGACAAAGTTTTTCATAAGTCCTAACTTGATATGAAGTGGCTGTAGTAATATCTTATTAGGATCTACCAAAGGAGCGTATTTGACGTTGCATTCTCCAGGTACGTAATTCACTCTAGGTTCCCATTCCTTCACTTCATAATGTTTGTCATCAGCTCGGCTATCCCATAAACATAAAAAACATTGGTACTTCGTGTAACCGCACTGCAGTCCTAATAAAATACCAACTACCTTGAGATCACAACATATTTGCCAACAATGGTCCTTGTAATTTATAAGATTTAGCAAAGTTGACATGGTGTCATAGGATTCCTTAATCTTCACTGAGTGCGCAAGTGGTATAGAAGGTTTTTTTTATTTCCATTATGTAAAAGGACAGCTTTAAGGCTGACCTTTGACGCGTCGATAAATAACCTCCATTCTTCTGGAACGTAAGGAATTCCTAGCTCCGCCATCAACCCATTTATATCCGTACATACGCACGCTTGAAAATTGAACATGCCTTTTCCTGTACACTGATATGTTCGTTTCTGCATCCAATAAGTTCTACTGCTGGAGCCTTGATCCCAGAAGTTCCGCCTCTTGTTTTGTCAGGTGCAAATCACGGACTAGGTCATTAAGTTCACATTGCCGGATGAAATGTGGCTCGCGAACACAGTCAGAGATGAACGTTGGATCCTTGGATGTACATGTTGATGTCGATGGTTCATCAAGGTCATGATCATCATCAGAGTCTTTTGGCCATATCTCTTCCCAGTTGGTAGGGGGCTCGGGAAGTGGAAGTTCTTTTGCATTCTGTTACATTTGATAACAAATATTGATAACCATTTCATGAACAAAACGAAAAAACTTGGAGAATTGTATATATATGTATTAAGATATACATATACTGTACGTTTAAAAAAAATATACGTTGGAAGTACATTCTATTTTTATACACGTTTCTAATTTACAGAGAGCAATACAAGTGTGTTGTTGACTATTGTAAATATTCATTTTTATGTCTGTGTTTGTAGTAATAAAGCAAATCGTTTTTACCCCAACTCAGGAGATCTGAAAGCATTACTACCAGGTGCAATAAACAGTGCACACAGTATACATACAAATATATTTATTTCTCTAGAAAGAACAAAGCGATTTTTACGAAACTTTTAGGGTTTATTAAATATAAATCAAGGTATACTTAGGTATAATTTCTATGTTACTATATGTAAGGGGACAGGAGCTAGGGGAATAAAATATCTGAAAAAGGGAAATTTTTGAGGGAATTTCCCGAAAATCCCTCTGTTGCGGAAAAACTGTACGTGATGGAGAGAAACCGAGTACATATTCGAATTCAGCGCAAAAAGTTCCTTTAAGATCAGGTGATTTTTCTCATGTAACAAACAAAAAGTTTAAATTTGTTAACTAGTGTATTCTGTAGAATAACAATTGCAGCCTATTGCATGTGCATACAATTGATTTGCGAGTTAACTTTGTAATAGAATGATAATACTGTATCAGTTGTCGACGCTCCACCTTTTGTGTTGCATCCACGAGCTATCTCCGGATGTTGACACGTACATACGAAGTAAATAAAATAGGCTTGATAGTTGCTGCTTATACTTGTATGAAAATAACTGACTGCAATAAAATTAATAAACATTTTGTAACAACTGATAAGCTATTCTACAAAAATAAATATTTGGCATGCAGTTTGTTATCTTTCTGTCAAAATATCACAATAGGAACAGATGGTTGTGTTTAATTTTTCTAAAATTTAACAAAATACAAATGTGTTTACCTGTACTGTCTCCATCTTTACTCGTTATTTGCTTAGATTGTAGCCCCGTTAACCCACTATTTCCCGAATTATTTTTTTCTCAGGAATTTTCTTCATATTTACACGATATACTGAGTGAAGTTTAATAATCACAAAATTGTTGAAATATATGAGCTGTATCCTAAGTGTACAGTTTTACAGGGTTGGGTGGAAAACGACCCATCGGGAATATCATGGTTAAGATCAGGGTTCGTTTTCGACCCATTGGGAAAATGATTTAACGTTTACCAATAGGCTGCCTTTCAAGATGCAAACTGGAATATTTTAAACACATATATTTCAAATTTGTTAATCTTAATTGTAAAATTGCAGAAACCTAATTCATATGTCATGCACCCATAATTTTTATGTAGACTTCACCCAAAAATGAGTAATTTACAACACCCTTCCCTCGCTCATTGAGGTATATATTAAAAGTAACACGATATATGAGTTTGATCGCGATTCCTAGGGGAAACTAGAACCTTAGTTTAGAACTTCATGATAAAGTTAAATACAGACACGAAAAAGTAATGTAAATCATTGCAGATTCCAACCGAAATTTCCAAGTTGAGTCACCAAATTCTAAAAGTTAGTTTCGCGTTCCTGCACACATTTTCACTTACTTGGAATTCACTGCTGATTTCTGATTCTGCGTCAATGGTTTTTGAAGAAATTAAGATAGTTTGTACCCGATTTCCGGAAAACGAAAATCGTACCTCGGTGCTCCAAAAACTTAGGACACTGCTTTGTGGACACCCAATCTCCGCTTCTCACAACAATTAGTTGATCGAGTACCCTGCTCCACTGTCTATTGAGCATTCCTACGCAAATCAAGTTTACTTATTTGAATCTAGTAGACCATTAGAACACAGTTCACGATTATTTTCCGAGATCTTCCACGATTTCTCACTTTCTACATCTAACTAGAATCCTGATTAGTTTGACAGTGACTTCACAATGAGAATGTGAGCTATATGTCAACTGTTGCTTCTCCAATCATGACAATCCGAAGTAAATTTAAACGAAATTGCGATTTTTATCTTCCAATCAAAAATAATTTCTACCGAAACAAAAAGATGGCCCATGAAAACATCATGGCTGAAATTCAAAAATTAAAAATTTAGAAGAAATTTCAAAATTTCATTAGGAGTTTCATTATGAAGATCCCATTGTTAATATTCCAATGCAAACAGCACATAAACCATTAAAACTTTCGGAACACACTCTTTTTGAATAAAATAACTTCATGTTAATGTCAAAATATGTGCACAATCTAAAATAATAATACTACATGCATTTTTAAGAGACCACTTTTCAGGTACCTTCATTTGAGAAGATAATGAACTTGTTGAGTTATTTCTAAAGATACAATGATTTTAAAACGCTCTGTCAATCTTTCTTAAATCACATCTAGAAATAAATATATATAGGTTATCCAAAAAGATTCATGGACTATTATACATTATACTAATGTATAAGGTAAGAACGGACATTGGTTTAAAAGTAAATACAGAGAAAACTAAATATATGGAAGGTAGTCGGGATCGTAATACAGCAATTTGAAGATACGACAAAATATCAAATAATACGAATATTTGGACCCAAGAGAGATAGGAAAAGCAGAAACTTCATAACGGGGAACTGCATAACTTATACAGTCGACCAAACGTCATTAGGAACGTCATGTGTATGAGGCTTAGGCGGGCAGGTTATGTATGCTGGGCTTTTCAGTGGCTAAGCGGTTAGCTTACGAGCCCTTGTCGTAGGAGACCTGGATTTGATCGCTGAACGGGACGTTAAACTCAAAATCAACTCTACTCAGCGGTCAGATTATGTAACCAGAATCCAATGGAATCCAATCGGAAAAGGTTAGGAAGACGTAAATGCAGATTGGAGGAGAATATTAAGATGGATTTCAGAAATAGAAATACAAAATAGGAAGTGGATCCAGTTGGCTAAGGACAGAAGTCAATGGACAGCTGTTGTGATGGCGGCATTAACACTCCATGGTCCATATTCAATAGAAGTAATTAATTTGTTTGTTCTTTAGTAGATATTTTCCCTACCTCTACCAGTTATTTAATCGTTCCGGATTAAAAATATTAAATTTATACCTTAAAAGTACAGCTTCTTCTGTATTAGAGTTTTTTTTGTCTATTTGCAACAAAATTATCATATACACTGTTCATTTACAGCGAAATTATGAGTGCATTATTATTGTTCAATTTCCAGTCGTGATTATACCAAAAATACACGGAAGAAGAGCCTGTTCTAATGGGAATTCGTATGATAGTGTCTTAGTTAATTTCTGGAGGCAGTCTTACTTTTTGTGACCAGAACTCATCCTGTCATTTACCTCGCGTGAATGAGGAAAACCTATTAAATTCTTACTGATGATGGCTGGGCTTGAAAGGTTTTTTTATACCTTTCTGAAGAAGTTTCGCACTAGGAATAGAAATCGGAAACGTTCACAACAAAGGCAAAAATGTTAGCAGCAACAATACGCGGGGCCACCTCCCGAAGTTTGAAACCGATAAAGTTATGATTATGAAATGTGATAATGACGATAAAGAAAATTGCCCGAAACTCATGGTTAGGAATGAATTAATGGTGGTAGTCAAAGAGGTCAGTGTTATGTACTCCTCGAGCCATTCTCGAAGTATGTGAAGTTTTGAAGTCGTCAATATTTTTTGAAGTTTAATCTGCAATCTCTACTTTTCACGTTAAAATGATGGCAAATAAAAATGGTCTAGGCTTGCGAGGGCAAAGCGCAATGTCACTCAGACGTAATTGCATCAAATTTGGTGTAGGTGTCCGTAATGGGAATAAAAACGAACGCATGGAAGCATTCGTTTCACAGGCATTCGGAGTCAGAAATAATGGACCCTACAACTCTTATAGAACAATAGACTGTCAATCAGAAATTGATAATAAGGAGCCATTGCTCTCGGTTGCGGTGAATTCACAAGAACTTGAATAAAGTAGAATGAAAACAGGAAAGGTGAGCTGAACGGAAAATGTAAAATATTCGCCATCAGTACCAAAAGACGAATGCTGGGATACAAAAACTATCAAGTACCCTTGCCATTACCCATTGGGTATACATCACTAGTTAACTATATAATATTATATTAAGAAAATATCTGCAGAAATTAAGCATGGGAATCGCTAGAAATTTTCCAGGGAAGGGTTTGAAATGAAGTCGCTGTGTTTCTTCACACTTGAATATATTTGTATGGGTTTTGACATCTTCGATGTGGCGCGCACCAAAATTAAAGTATTGTGTTTTTGTGAGGAAAATTCAAATATTTCAGGATTAGTGATGTTTAAAATGGGAACGACTGTGGACGACCATGACAAAAAAAAAAAAAAAAACATGGAAGACTCTTCATTAACACAGCTATCTTAACGAAAAGGATAAAGCAAATGTTGGAATTGGGTATACTCACCACTCGGAAGCAGCAAAATTGAATTGGACAGAAGAGCCTGGTAATAATAACTTCATTCAAGACTCCAAATATAACTCACACATGTTTCACAATTACTGCACTTTAATAGTGTGAACACAAAGTAAACATGAGTTTTCCTGACATCGATTTATTTCTGTGTATACGTTTTCTTTATTTGCTTAATATCATTTCATTAATCTAACTAGTGGTGCATACCTAATGATCAAGAGATTAGTTAGGTAATAGCAAAGGCAGTTGATAGATTTAGTATGCCTGCATTCGCGTTCTGGGACTTAAGGCGGACATTGACACATTTTCTGTTCAGCTCATCTTTTCTGCCTCCATTCTACCTTATTTAACTTCTTCTGCATTGATCGCAACAGCAAACAAAAGGTAAGTCCCATTAGTGTCTGATTGACATTCCTTACTTCTCCAGAACTTTAGGGCCCATTATTTCTGATTCCGAACGCCTGCGAAACAAATGCTTCTATATTTTCTTTTCTACTCCCACTACCGACTCCTACAGTTATCTCCGAGTGAAATCAACGCCGTTTCCTCGTTAGTATGCACTTTCATACCCCAATTATGCTACGTTTTTAACGTCAAGATTAATTTTAAAGGTTTAATTGCGTGTATTTAATATTTGTGTATTTCTACAGTAATATATTATGACGATTTAATTTCAACGTAAACGGTATTGAATCAACTTAATTATTTGAAAGTTATTTGAGATTGGATTATGGTAAGGCTGAAAGTGATACGTTTTACAGATTATTAAGACAAGAGTAAAAAAGAGAGTAAAATTAGATCTCACAATATGGATGGTTTTAACTTATAGGTAGGGTGGGGTAAAGTGTCTGTAGGATCAACTAGAATAATGCTCAATATACGCGATGCTTGATACTATAGGTTTCTTTCTTTATTTGTTTTTCTATTGATATGGCAGTTTCGTTCCGTACACTTACTTTAGAAAATGTGTGTATTTCGTCAACGTGTTTCTACTATTTGAGATTTTTCTTATTTTTCCTTTTGTGTATTTTTGTTGCCAGGTTTCCGTGCTTAATATCAGAATTCAAAGGCTTTATTTGTGTGTGTTCGCATTGTTTGATGGAAGTTTGATATTCTTTATTGATAAACAGTATTTAGGGAAACTTATAATATTATTTCCTTCATTTATAAAAGAATGTAACTGGTTCGTGACATATATACTATATGAGTATAATCATTTGATATTAATGAAATTGTCGACATTTCTTTTGTGTTTCTTATCACAATCAGAGAAATAAACAGCAAAATAAAGGCACATTTATTTGCCTGATATAGGTAATCTGAATATTTAATGAATTTCTATTATTCGTTATAAGCTGGATTTTTCCATACTAAATCATATTTTAATGTACGCTATAACTATCACACAATTTCATAATACTGACTGGGTTGAAGCTTTAATGAGCTATGTATGGCACCGTGATGTCTATATTCCGCGACGGACTTTGCTCGAATGAGCACCATCAACGCCTCACGTTGCAATGATATGATTTCTCTCTTCTTTTAGTGCCTGTAACACAGAGATCAAGAAAGATAAAGTTTTGTCTTACAGTTATACACACTTGGTTTTATTGTGAGAAGTAAATCTCCTAAAGTACTGGCGGATGGTGAATTGTAATAACTGGTGTTGTGGTAAGAAAAATTGGAGATTTAAGGTAGAAAGTAAACTTAGTTACTAACCAAGTTTTCCGAAATGCCACAAATTTAAAGTTTCTAAAATAATAAATTATATTTGCCAAATGAGAAATAATTTTATACTATAACAGGGGGTTTATATTCAGTCTTAAGAATGAGAGATGACAACCAGCGTATCCTTCAATAATTGCTCTGTAGGACGTAACTCTCTTCTCTAAATATATATATATATTTAGAGAAGAGAGTTACGTCCTACAGAGCAATTATTGAAGGATACGCTGGTTGTCATCTCTCATTCTTAAGACTGAATATAAACCCCTTGTTATAGTATAAAATTATTTCTCATTTGGCAAATATAATTTATTATTTTAGAAACTTAATATAATTTATTATTATTTATAATTTATTATATATATTTGCACACACTTATTCATAAATGAAGCTGATAACATGTTCAGTTTCCTTCTTGAGTTCTGGTATTGTTCACAAATTGTTTGCGTATATCTTTGAGAATTCGAAAGCTCCAATTTGAAGTGGTAGCAAGATGCGAAATCACATGAACTACATTAAAGAGGAATAAATGGTGCAAAATTTGTTGACAAAAAAATAAACTGTTTATTTATCACTTTAGTATTTAACAGTCCAGATTTCATGAAATTAAGCTTCGTAGAACAAAGGAGATCTAAAATCATTAATTTCTCACCAGTCACAATGACTCGAAAATAAAGCTCCTTAAAAGACATTCCCTTCATCTATCTCCTCCCACTTCTATATATGCTAACAAGGGAACATCTTATATTGATAGTAGCGTTGCCCAATCAAACAATATGGAATCGGTAGATGAGTGAATAAAAGTGAGGAATCCAAAGCTTTACGGGCCGACAGCCGAAAACACAGGAGATACAGAGCAAAAAGATCTAGATTTATGTGAAGATAGCAATTCATAAGATACACTGACAAAGAAAGAGCTTCAAAATAATTAAAGTAAAAGAATGACATTTACGCAACAGTATAGCAAGCAAACATTGTACCCACAGATATGCTCAATAACATAATATGTAATGGAGTGTTGCAAACTGAGCACAAGATGAAGTTTTGTTAAATGTTAAATGTTAATGTTTAATATAATTAAACACAAATTATAACATGTAGAAAACCTAATTATGAGTAGAACCATACCCGTGAGCATTTTCGCCGATCCCAAGAGGTTTATCCAATACATGGCTGAAGTACCACTCTTATTGGCTATATACGGATGACGTCACAAAGATTCAAGTTCAGTCTGGTACTATGCTTGTTGCTTTCGTTTCATTTTTGTATGTGTGTGCGTGTTTAAAAATAGAGAAAGGAGCTTGTGAAATACATAGCATTATAATTCTTGATTTACATTGACTTCTTACGCAATACAAATAAAGTATCCCTAAATAACTCTCCGTCCAAATAAAAGTGTTATAAAACGCACTTCACATGAATGCGTATTATTGTCTACATTTTTAACATTTTTTTTAGATTACAAAGACAATATTAGCTAATGGTTCTCACAATAAGTATACTGGCTTTAGCAGGATTCGTACACTTTGTTAGCAACACCTTTTTTGATTTAAAATATATGTACAGATCTTTGGTTCCACTCAATTGATTATATGAAATTGAAAACGTTTTGGCCTTGTTACTTTTACCATGTACAAAAATGTTTCTCAGATTAACTTTCCATTACATGCTCTAGTTAGTCTTATTGATTTGTGCCAAAAGTAACTCTAGTTTAGAAGTATTTTGCGGCAAACAACTTTGTGGTGTCGATATTTATAAGCCATACTCGGTTCAAGTATACGAAAAATGCTCACCGACATAAACTAGATGACCATTATTAGTTAGCATTCTTTATGAACCACATAAGGATACCAACTGGAGTATGCAAAGTAAATTGCATTATATTTCGTTGGAGTTTAGCATTCCTTTCAATACTAAAGCTATAATGAGACATGGATCTGCTGCTTCATGTGTAATCCAAACCACATGGAATTACGTCGAGAATCGAATCCGAATCTCCTGGGTCAAAGACGAGAGTTAACGATATAGTCATGATATAGTTCCAGACAATATAAAGTTAGCCTTGCTTTTCTTTAGAATTAATATACTAGGGTGAACTTTAAACCAGTGATTCTCATTGGCCAACCTCCTGAAGGGGACCTGAGGAAAGAGCGAGGGATCATAAGCTCCGGAAATAAGTATAAAATTGTCAAAAATCTTAACAGTTGTTACGTGTTAGATATTTTATCTTTCTTATACTCGTATTCGTAATTTTTAAATAACTAAACACTTGATAAATATAAACAGATGAAAGCAAGGCGAGTGGTTTGAGGTTTGGAGTCCCGTTCAGCAGCAAAGCTATATGAGGCGTTAAACTACAGCTTAACGTAAAATCCTAACTACATAAGTTCTCGCCGAAAATCAAACTCAAGTCTTTCGCGCCAAAGACGTCTTAGCTAATCATATAGCTACGAGGAAACTAAAGATGTAAATATTCTTATAATTGTATTATCGTTATTATTATTATTATTATTATTATTATTATTATTATTATTATTATTATTATTATTATTATTATTGAAGACTTGAGATTTCAATGCAGGTTTTAAGAAGGAGGTAAAAGGTTGGGAACCACTGCTTTAAACATTATCACTTACACTTTATAACTCGCACTTGTGCCTCCTGCTTCGCTCTGCCCTTGTGGGGATTTAAGGAAAAACTAGCTTGTACAGACCAGTCAGCACAGATTGACCTGTATTTTACGCACTTGATGATATAATTGCATCAAGAAACCATTATCAGTAAAGGCACGACAATAACATCTGTTACAAAATATCTCTCCACTTCCAATGCTCGTACGAACTGCAGTTCATTTTTTTAAAAATATCTCTATACGAAACTTGTAGTGTTTAAATGAACCTATTCCATCAGCGGATTTTCATTCTGCTACGAATGCTTTCAAAAAGGATTTGCTTCATAATCCACTTGGAAGTGTAGGGGACCTAAGAAATCAGACACCTGAATAGCACATGGAGTGAGATTAAGAGCAAGGATAACAGATCTGAAAGCACTAGCATTAAAACACTGCAGACAATTCTGTGTTGCATTTTCTGCAGATTTTGAAATCTCATTCCAAATGCTTGCAATTTACAGGAAAGATGTAGCAATTTAGATTTGATTTTCAATTTGAATTTAGCGTTCCTTTCACCTGGATCGTCATGAGCTTCTGCCAGGAGTCGAACACGGGGCTCCTGCGCCAAAGGTGAGTACGCTATCCATCTACCCAATATGAAGTTATATGTAGTAATTTAGATACGAAGAGGATTTCTTAGGAACTTCCTTGTCTATGCACTGAACCATGTAAGTATAGTGTAACAAACTTATAAACAACAACACTAGACGTCTACGGCGCGGGAGACCTGAGTTTGTTTCCGGCGAGAACTTATGTAGTTAGGATTTTAATTCAAGCTGTAGCTTCAAGTCTCATAGAGCTTTGCTGCTGAACGGGTTTCCGAAAAATCAAACCACTCGCCTTGTTTTTATCTGTTTGTATTTTTAAGTGTTCAATTACTTAAAAGTCTCTAATTGGAGTACAAGAAAGACAAAATATCGAACATGTAATATCTGTTAAGTTTTTTTGTGACAATTTTATAGTTTATTTCTGTTCTCACCTTGTGATCCTTTCCTTGTTCTTCAAGTCCCTTTCGGCAGGCTGTCCTTTGGGAACCAATGTTTTAAAGTTTAAGGCAATGTAAAGTTGACCATGGTATATTCATTCTAAAGAAAAGCAGGGTTAACTTTACATTGTCTGATACGCGTCTTTGGCCCAGGAGATTCGGATTCGATTCCCGGCGTAATCCCATGTGGTTTGGATTCTACGTGAAGGAGTAGGTCCATGTCTCATTATTACCTTGGTATTGAAAGGGATGCTAAACTCCAAAGGGATATAATGCAATTTACTTTGTATGTTCTGGTATTCTTATGTGGTTCATAAAGAAATCTAGCTTATAATGGTCATCTAATTCAATTTAGTTTGCATTTCACGTGCAATTAAACTGAACATGGTTTATCAATAACGACACTACAATGTTATTTGCCGCAAAATACATCTATACCAGACTTACATTTGGATGCAAATAAAGATTAACTGGATGTAAATAAAGATTAAGCGTGTAATGTAAAGTTAATCCGAGAAACATTTTTGTGCATGGTAAAAGTAACAAGGCCAAAACGTTTTCAAGTATATAACATCAATTGAGTGGAATCCAAGTTCTGCATATAAATTTGATATCAAATGAATTTGTTGCATAACAAACTGCACTATTTCTGCAAAACCAAATGTATTCATTGTGAGCACCATCAGCTAATATTGTCTCTGTGATTTAATAAAAATGTTAGAATTGTAGACAATAATACGCATTCATGTGAAGTGCGTGTTATAACACTTATTTTTTTGAAGACTTATTTAAATATAATTTTCTCGTACCTCCCAAGAAGTGAACATAAATCAAGAATTATAATGCAATGTATTTCACAAGTAATAATATTGATAATCTCCTCTCTCTGTTTTTAAACACGCACATGCACAAAACAAAGAAACGAAAGCAACACGCATAGTAGAAGGTTGAATCTTTGTGACGTCATCCGTACGTGGCCAATAAAAGTGGTACTTCAGCCATGTATTGGATGAACCTCTTGGGATCGGCAAAAATGCTACCTGTAAAGTCATGATGTACCGTATTGCCAACGTTTGAAGATAGGCCTATATGAATTCCTATATGAGTATTGGATGTAGAAGAGATCATGCAGTACTCGATTCAAACTACTTAAAACCAAAATATGAGACCACAAACAATAATATAATCAGTGAAGCACGAAAATAAGGGACGAAGCACAGTGTCGAAGCAGGTTTGCCCAAGTAGAAAATCAGAATAGTATCAAACACAACACACAAAACTGAAATGATGCATGCTCTTGGATTGACAATTGATTAGCAGGCTCACGTTTCTGATGCACCTAATATTGTATCACTTCACACATTATTGGTAGTGAATTTTTCAGTATTGCTGTTAATAAAGCGCTCTTCAGGGTGTTGTTAATGTATGTACTCTTCTACATCCGAGATTCATATATCAATTCATATAGACCTATCTTCAAATGTTGGCAGCACTGCACACCATGACATCACAGGTATGGTTCTAATCATTATTAGATATTCTACATGTTATAATTTGTGTTCCGTGCCATTTAACGAAACTTCATTTTGTGTTCAGTTGGCAACACTGCGTTACATATGATGTTATTGAGCATGTTTGTGGGTACAATGTTTGTTTACTATACTGTTGTGTAAATACCATTTTGCATTGCTTACCATCTTATGCATTGCTATCTTCACATGATTCTAGGTTCTTCTTTCCTCTGTATCTTCTGTGTTTTAGGCTGTCGGCCCGTAAACTTTGGACTTCTCACTTTTATTCATCCGTCAATCGATTTCAGATTGTTGAATCGGGCAATGCTACTATCAATATAAGATGTCCCCTTGTAAGAGCTCATCTACATAAAGTGAACAAGCTTCATGAAACCATTTGATAATCTTGCTCAGTTTGCTATAGACATTGTACCTTCATTTACTTCTGGGAACTGACTTCATGGTCAGTAATGCAACTTTTCTGTCACTGAACATGTTTGAAATGCAGATGATTATTAAAATTAATGGATGGTATAAAGTCTACAGTAGCCATTTCTCTTTGATACCTCTCATCCATAGATATACTAATACTTTAGGATGTCCTATATATGTTTTCTTAAATTTTAATTTCCTCTATCGCATCTAATGTTAATAATTTTCTATCTAAAAATACATATTTTCAAATTTTGTTTCAATATTAATTTTGTTTCGTTAAAATGTGTAAGTTTAGAAATAAATACGTTTATTCAATCCTTTATATTGATAGCATTTCAAAATCTCTCATATTTTATTAACTTAATTTATATTAAGCTCTTTTGTATTCAAATTCAATCTTTTCTAAATTGACAAAATTCTAATTTAAAAATGTTTAAAAATAATATATATTCATAGGCTTAATATTTTAAAACTCATAACAAAATTGTATAATTTATTAATAGTAGTAGTACTATAAATTAATTTTTATTTTGTCATTATAAACTATTTCTTATTTAGGAATTCTTTCTCATTGGCTGCCCTGTTGACAAGGGTATTTAGCTACCAAGTCCCTATTTCTTGATATTTGCGATTGTCGAGATGGTCTGTTGTCAAAGCAACAGTTTCATATAGTGAAGATACTTTTCTTTCTTCATGTTGAAAACTAGGTCTTAGAGAAGCTAGACGGATTGTTGCTCTTTTAAACTCATTACTTTCGGCTGGTTGTGAAATAACTTCTTTGCCAGCTGGTTTTAAGTGTTAGCTGTGAAAATTTGTTTGTTGAAAAGTGAAATGCCATGGATGTACTTTGCTACGGAGTAATACCTTTATTTATCTACAGTAACTATTGCATATAGAAGATAAATATACTGTGTAGAGACTAATAGCGAAAGAGGAATAGTTATATCTATGAAATAAAATTAAAGTTCTATGCCGGTTGTCATTACCACTACACACTAAAATTCCGAAGTTCTTAAAACCTTAGAGCTACGTAACGAGGCATTGTACGTAAGTTGGATTCACATTTTGGAAACTGTTATTACTGGATCGCTGTCGTCGTTAATACAGGTGCAAGCCTAGTTTGTACTTCGAAGGATACGAGCTTGACGCTTTAGTCAAGTTTCTTCTTTCAAACATGATGGCATACGGAGTGCAATAGTGCAAATATTAGTAATAATACGTAAAAGAAAATTACTATTTAGATTGTCATTGACCGGAGGATCATAGGAAGTTGATAGCATTCTTCTAACGCTAATGTCCCGAGGATAAATCGTTAATAATGCTTTGGTGGATACCAATAGGATAATAGACTAGTCAAATTTTCAGAAAAGGGGCAAAATAAAGATGGTAATGGCATTGCTAGGGAATTAAGTGCAACTATTTTTTAAAGACTATTGACATGTTTGCATTTGATAAAAAGCGGTTACCAAATTTTCTAACATGTAATGACGCTTTTAGAGTGTTGGCAAACATTAATGTTTATTATGAAGGGGATATATAATTATTATTTAAAAAATGTTGTGAAATCGTACTTTGTTGTTTCTTTCGTTAATATATGAGTTATCTTGAAACTCTCAAACATTAATTTCTAACATGTTCATGATGATCCTTCATAATAAGTGTCATCGTTGCCAATCGGTTCCACTATGTACTGTACAAAATGTTATTTATATATTCGTTGTCCGCACATTGTTGATACTTTTTTCAGTATTATGTTAAACACATTCCTCTATGAATTTTTGAATTATAACAACTTGCTTTTCAATCTATTTTGCACTTAGTCTTGAAGGACATCATAGTAGCTATTTTGCCGCTGTAAATTATCATAATGGAGCCTGCAGCATTGATAAAACGTAAAATTCCAGATGCATATGATCCGGATAAATATATATTTTGTCAGGTAATCAATAATGAACATGTAAGAGTGAACAGCGAAAGTGATGGAATATTGTAAATGAATGAGTGTGCAGTGCATAAATTGAAGTTGCGAGATGTATCAAACGAAAATGTTGTTGAACGCATTTACAACGTAATTGCATAAAATACGGAGTGTTATATGGCATCATTCTTGTTATTTTGACTTCACTCAGAAACAGGAAATTGATCGTGAGCATCGTAGATTTGATATGCTTCAAAGCGAATCATCAATTAGTTACAGAGCACTCGGAAGAAATAATAGTAAAAGCGTGGGTAACAATTATAATGCACCTTCATCTTTACAAAAATTAAGAAGTGATGTAGAGCCTTAAAATTTTAAGAAAATGTTTGTTTTTTTCAAAAAAGGGAGGGATAAATTATTTAATATAACCTTATTT
This sequence comes from Thermobia domestica, assembly GCF_964235325.1. Classification (NCBI taxonomy): domain Eukaryota; kingdom Metazoa; phylum Arthropoda; class Insecta; order Zygentoma; family Lepismatidae; genus Thermobia; species Thermobia domestica. Next base: position 195,779,830 of record NC_137466.1, on the reverse strand, counting down.
TCAGTTAGTGACAAAGTCCAACAGAATGCAGAGACTCATAAAACACTGTCAATTCAGTTACGAGGGGTAAATGATTTAATTTCCACAGAGGAAAAATATCATTTCACTTGCCTTAAAGTCATACTACAAGGAAGCTCTGAAAACTGATGAAAAATCTGTCATTTGACATACAAATGATTTGGCTCCTTCATAAAATAGAATGGCACATAAACTGAGGTTAAATTCTGGAACTAAACAATGTACGAAGTCGCTACATTCAATTGGCAGAAACCTCTACAATCTTAATGACATTCTCCAGTATGACATTCCTCCCGTTCCTTTTGCCTTGGTGAACACAGATGCACCTTTAAGAAGTGGGCAAAAGTCATTGTTGATGAAGGCATTAGTACCTGAGCAAGAAAACGATCAAAATGTTAATTTTTCAGGTGAATCAGCTATTATCATTGATGGACATGCCCTGATTTCCTCCGTAGACAGGTCTGAAGATGAAAATACATTTGGTGATTTTGCTAATATATTTTCGTTCTAAGCGCTTCGCAGTGCTCAGGCTTATAGTAGGATTGATGTCGTTTTTGATAGATATGACATTAAAGATGAAACCAGGCGAAAAACACAGTCAAACAGATTCATCGAGTCATAGAAAATGGTAATGTACCTCTTCCAGTTAATTGGATCAACTTCCTTGCACTTTAAGACAACAAAAAAGATTTCGCAGTATTCTTAGGCAGAAAACTTTTCGATATGTCCCCTTCTGATAAAGGAATTGTTGTAGCAGGAGCATTTGACGATCCTGTGGATGTGCGATTTGCCAATCCGAACTTAGACATTAAACCTTTTGGAGGACTATATGAAGAAGCCTACACACGTATCTTGCTTCATCTGTAAAAATCCCACAAAACACAGTCGTAGTCATTTGTTGTCGTACTAATGTTGTAGTGCTTTTACTAGGCCACTTTGTAGAATTCTCTTCAAAGAACGTGTACATGAAGACTGCTACATTTGGTGATCCGAACCGAAACCGAAACTATATCAACATAAATACACTTCACATCACATTTTCAAAATGGGATGTGTGAAATGTATCCCATTTCACGCTCTCACAGGAAGTGATACGTCATTTATTAGTGATCACACGAAATTAGCGGCTTGGAAAGGTATTGGAACTCATTACTCCTTACTAGAGGGCATTGGAGAAGGTGAACTATCATCGGTGAAAATCGTAGCAGCAAAGAAGTTTGTATGCTACATGTTTTGTTATGGTGACGTTAATGTTAATGGTGAAGTTAATGATATTCCTTACTTTCTATTCACACATCGGAAGTTAAATATCTTTCATCCGATAAAGGACGCTCCACTTCAAGTCATTAAGAGAACGCAGTACAAGAGCTTACAAGGGAGGGTTCACGAACTGGCTTTACTGAGGTCCGAACGAGTCAATTACGTTCGCATTTGATTTGTTATAACTAGATGAATCCGAAAGTTATACGTGCCACCGGGCAGAATATCTTCAGTTACAACATATTTTGCAATGTGAAACCTACAAAGCTGTCATAATAGTTCGAACAGGGTCATTTGTTTAAACACGGTTGGGTGAATGGAAAGCTCAGCGAACACGTATCTCATCATTTTCATTTGTGCCCTTTTAGAGGTAAAAATGTTTGCCCCACTGTACCCAGCAGGGATCCAACTCAAAAGTTTCAAATGGCAAAGGGATTAAATAGCACATTATTTAAAAGTTGTTCCGAAATGAAAGGAAATGTAGCAAGTCTCGACTCTCAACGACAATCTTGTGCAAAATAGCGGCGGGAAAATATAAACAAAAATTTAATCGTAAAATCCATGGGCACCTCAATAAATCGGAAACGGTGGGAGAAATTTGAAAACAGGAAAGGACGTGTGGCATTATTTTCAAAGTACAACGACTTAAATTAAAACATCTTGTCCCAGGGCCCGGCAAGGTCCCAGATTGGTCCCACTCAATAGTTTCGAAGGCTAGAAGGGTTAATTGGCTCATCGTTTGAAATATGTTGTAAAATGAAAGAAGATGGAACAAAACTCGACTCTTTACGATATTCCTGTGGAATATGTGGGCGGGTCAAAGTGTAAACACAAACTTAATTAAAAAGTGTATGGCCATCTTGAATTCGAGATGCCCGCTTACAACTTATGTCATTCATAACTGTACAAACCTAAATATCTATTTTTCTCTATTATGTATTTAGAAATAATAGGAAGAATAAAGAGCAATTGAAGTTCGATTCACTTCAACTATTATATCATTCCGTTGTTCCTAATGCAAGTTCGTCACGGTTCTCTGGATACCATTTACATGAATATCACGAATATGCGATGAACACACTACTAACCAAAAGTTGAGTACCTTCGGAAATTTTGTAATTTTATCATACGTAGTACATATATAAAGAATTTGCTGCACCAGCCACGTGGGGACTCTATTGTAACGTATTCGTGATGGTTACATTTGTATGCCATTCATTGGTTTGATCACAATATTTCAAGCCATACAAAATATACGTAAATCGTTCATTTACAAGATTGGAGAACTGTACAAAAGCACGTGTAAATCGTTTTAGTGCATCGAGCTGAGTCAAGCTTTCTTGAATTGGTCACAATATTGCAAGAAATAATATATTCTTATACAAACGAACTTTTTACACTTTCACCCATATTGAATTAGAGATGTTGCTTCTTTGATATTTTGTGGATATCTACTATTGGCCATAAACGTTAATACATCATTTTGCTTCTTCTACTTCAGTGGTTTGAGCTGGACATGCGTTCGATACATAGTGCGCCATTTTGAACTCGAGATGTCGCATTTTTCAATATTTCGTGTGTTTTCGTCATCTACTGATCAACATTCATGCCAAATTTGGTTTTCTTAGCTTCAGAAGTGAGGTATATATATCCTTTCGATATAGGTTTTAAGCGGTCATCTTAGATTGAAGGTGGCCATAGATTTTTCAATTAAACTTTTGTTTAGATTTTGACAGGTTTGCACAGGTTATTCGTAAAGAGTCGACATTTGATCCATGATCTTTCATTTAACAACAGCTTTCAAACGATGTTGCTACTTAACCCTATTGCCATTTGAAATTTTTGAGTTGGATCCCGTCTGGGAAACTGAGGGACACTGGGGCAAACTTTCTTACCTCCAAATGTCTGCCCTTGAAAATAATGGGAGGTGTTCGCTGACTTTTCCATTTCCATTTCCGAACAAACGTCTCGGTTCAAACTATTATATGGCATTTTTTTTGTAGCTTTTACATTACAAAATGCCTTGTAACTCACGATATTCCGCCCGGTGGCACGTGTAACTTTGGGATTCTTCTGGTTATAACATAACAAATGCAAGCACAATTGTCTAGTTCGGATCTCAGCGTAGCCACTTCCTGACCCTCTCTTGTTAGTGTGGTTTCCTTCCCCCTCATCCAGCTGCATATATTGCTGTAGTACAACCCATTATTACACTACACGTAATTACTTAAATTTCGTGTGTATTAAGAAAAATCCTGCCCCAAATCAATGGATGATACTCAATTTTATTTCAAAATATTGAGAACAAAATGCAAAGGAAAGCTTTTGTATCACTGGCGCATTATTCTTCTAGATAATAAAATATTATGTTTTAATTTAATTTACAGTAACGTTTATATTATTTCATAATACAAATTTTCATGTTCAAGAGTTGGTAATATACTAGTAGTTGGCAACACTGATATTTTCAAGACGATGCATTAGAAAACTTGACAACCATAATTTTCTTGTTCACAACACTCAATTCCTTTAAGTAGCATAGGTTGCTTGAAATTCCTCTTAAACGCCGTACGGTGTCTCTATTTGAAATTTTGACTAGTTTAATATGGACCAGTCGAATAATGAAACAGGTAGCGATGTCCAATTCTGGTAATGTATTATTTGTTTAATGTTGCGGAGATATTGTTGATTTTCTCGGAAAATGCGTGCTACTGATTTTTGATGATGATAATTCAGGAATATATAAACTCTACATCAGAGCATTAGTCTTCCTTGGCCAATTTGTTTGTCTTTGCAGTTAGGAGTGCATTTCCATGTGTATTCATAACGCGTTTTTCCAATTGAAGAATTTGGGGCAAAAACAAGTAAAGTCCAAAAAATGAAAATGTAAAGGAGGTAAATTCACAACGGTTTCCACTCATCCGATTTTCTTCAAACTTGGCACATATATAGTAAACCGAAAATAAATCGACCTGTATTTTTTTGTTTCTTTCGGAAAATAAGTTAAGGGGGGCAAAGTCCACCTTTTCAAAAATGGGCTCTCTTGATTGAAAGGGTCATATTAAAGAAACGAAACTCTGCCGACGCAAAGATGACTTTAATGTAGGAAACACTGGTTTTGTCGTTTTTGTGAGCAAAGGGTTGCAGGGGCTATGCCCCCTTCGATATGAAAAGGATCCCGCACAATCCTTACGGAAATTGGATTTCGGTGGAATGGCTTAAAACCGTAATATGCTGTAGATATTGTAACCCTGACAAAAGTCTCATCAGGCAAAGCCATCAATCAATGACAGTTTGGCCACTATAGGGCGCGTTTTCTTTTATACCTTTTTAAAATATAAGATAACGTTACTCTTTATTTCGGTGGAATTAATTTAAACCGTGATATGTTGTGGATATTGTGATCCTGAGAAAAAGTTTCAGTTTGCACAATCACAGCATCACTGACCTTTTGGCTACTACAGGGCTACTTTAAAAAAACAGCTGAAGGTAACGGTATTCTCGATATCGGTGTAAATAATTGAAGCTGTGATATGCTTTATGTGTCGTGAACTTGAGAAAAAATGTCTAGGACTTTCCAAGGTTTTCATTAGTCCCGCAAGATGAATATCTGAATGTTGTCTATGCTTAAATGACGTTGGTTGCTGCTATTTCCATCCCTTTTCGGGGTTGTGGGATAGGACAGTTAAGGGTTTCATGCAATAAAAAATCCCGAGTATCCTTACCTTCTGCTGTTTTAAAATATGTGGTCCCGTAGTTCCCAAAGGGTCACTGATTGGCTGCGTCTCATAACACTTTTTCCCAGGATCACAATATCTACAACATATCACAGTTTGAAGTAATTCCATCAAAATCGAGAATAACGTCACCTTCTTTCTTTTTAAAAAGAATGTAGCCCTGTAGTGGCCATTGATTGATTGGGGTCATTGATTGATGCTGCGACTTTTGAGACTTTCTTCAGGATTACAATGTCTACAGCATATCACGGTTTCAAGCAATTCCATCTGAATCCAGAATACCGTTACCTTCAGCTTTCTTTTTTTTATGTGGTCCTGTAGTGGCCAAAGAGTCAGTGATTCATGGTTATGCTTACTGAGACTTTTCTCTCAGAATCACATCTGCAACATATCACACTTTTAGTCATTTTCATCGAAATACAGAATATCACTTTCTTTTGTTGCTTTCAAAAAAAGTGGCCCTGTAGTGGACAAACGACCAGTGATTGGTGATTATGCCCTTTAACACTTTTTCTCACGATCACAATATCTACAACATATCACGGTTTCAGGCCTTTTTTTTTTTACCGAAATTAAGAATATCACTATCTTCGTCTGTTTTCAAAAAAGTGGCCCTGTAGTGGCCAAACGATCAAGGATAGGTGGTTACGTTTATTGAGAGTTTTCTCAAAATCAAAACATCTACAATATATCACACTTTCAGTCATTTTAATCGAAATCCAGAATATCACTATCTTCGTCCGCTTTCAAAAAAGTGGCCCTGTAGTGGCAAAACGGCCAGTGATTGGTTATTGTACCCATTGAAACTTTTTCTTAGGAACACCATATCAACAACATATCACGATTTTAAGCAATTCCACCGAAATCCAATTTCCGTAAGAATTATGCTGGATCCTTTTCATTACGAAGGGGGCATAGCCCCTGCAATCGTTTGCTTTCAAAGACTACAAAACCCGTATTTCCTACATTGAAGTCGTCTTTGGATCGGCAGAGTTTCGTTTCTTTAATGTGGCCCTTTCAATCAAGAAGGTCCATTTTTGAAAAGGGGGCCTTTGCCCCCCTTAACCTATTTTCCGAAAGAAACAAAAAATACGTGTCAGTTTATTTTCGGTTTACTATATATGTGCCAAGTTTGAAGAACATTGGATGAGTGGAAGCCATTGTGAAGCTACCTCCTTTACATTTTCATTTTTTGGACTTTACCTGTTTTTGCCCCAAAGTCTTCAATTGATATTGACATAGTATCCATTCATAACATGTAGTAGAACACTTATTATTATTAACCAAGGGGGAGAACTTCTGACAATTTATAACACGTTCAATAGCTGAAATATATTCTGTAATATATAGCGCGGCTTTGATTAAATTATCTTACTTTTTGGGGGTGGGTGGGAAATTTCATTAGGCAGATAGGAAACTGAAAATTCAAATCTTCAGGACACTTAGCTTAATAGGTAAATAGGTGGAATTGTTAGTTTAACATAAGTATCCGTAAACCTTTAATTGAATTAAATTTGAAATTGGTGGCCACAAGCAGGTGACCTTAAAGCAAACGGGTTATTCAAAGTGTAGTAAAGCCAAGAAAACAAATTGATATTACCCCTGCGGGAAAAAATACAGTAAAAAATGACATTTCGTAGTTTCAATAGTACTTGCACCTGACAAGCCTAAGAAGTGCAAATTGAAAGACGTACGTATAAGTAGAATAGATGGGTATGTAATTGCGTGTCGTGTGAATTCAGTAATGCAACTTACATGCGAAGAAATTCATGATGTTATTTAACCGAAAATTATACAAATTTTCAGAGATATGAAATATTTTCAGTAGATGTTGACTTATAGTTTGTGTATTTAAGAAGTTTAATGTTTATGCATAGAAAAATTAGTTGCAATGACATTTTAGATATATTAAAATTATAAAACAGTTCAATACTTCGAATATTGTTGTTAGAGTATTGTATATACTACAAAATACCAATATTGTGTGCTAATCCATTACTCTGGTTTCTAAAATATAATTTCATGGAAGGTTTCACATAAATTTATGTTCATTTAGAAAAGAATGCCAAGTTTAATATTAATATTCAATTTAATAGAAGAATATAACTTCTCCATAATATATGCTCTATGTAAAGTTTTGAAACGTATCTGGAAAACGACGTTATTGTTATTTTAAGCTGAAATGTAAGTAATACCATATTCTGGTTTGTTTACCTGCATGAACAGAGATAATAATTGATTTAACATTTGCAACATTATGATTACAGTGCCCCGCAACTAAGACAGAAATTGCAGGAACAGCTAAACTCGGAATCCAATTTAATGGTTCAAATTGCCAGATTGTTCTAATTTTATTTTATGATTACTTATTCTGTTGCGCACTGCAGATTTCCTTTTTTATATTTCTTTTCAGTTTGTACTTTAACTTTATTTATTTATTTTTTTTATTCCATAAACTGTATTTCTTGTATTCCATTATTTCAATGGTAGTTCGAGTTAAATTATCTTCGATTCTAGTTTTAAGCACGTGATTCCTTCATTGTGAGTTATACATTGGGTGTCCCATTCATGGTTTTGGGGTCAGAACTGATGGAAGATATTGTCCGAAAAACTTATGTTTGGACAAAATTTGAGTTTTTGTTTTCGAATAGTAGACGAAATGGGGACAGCAGTAAACGTTATACGTACACAGGAGATAGCCCATCCATTCAATGTTCGTGTAGTGTGCAGTGCGTTCAGTCATTTTTTCTCGATCCAATGACCGAAAAGAACTGAACACTGTTTAGTATTTTAAGTTCAGACCTTAAAACTTCATTTATTCATTTATTTCCTTTGTATACAAAATTTTGGCTCACTATGCATCCCATTTATGTTTTCTTCTCATTTACTTATTTCTTCTGTTACTCACTTGGAAGTAAGCAACTTTTAAACTTGAGCTTTCTTTTCACAGAGCGTCAGACCACAACCTCATTTTCTAAATCTATTTTTTGGTAGTTATGACATGACTATTAGTTTACTTTCCGATGTTTATGATCTTCATACAGTAAACATTTCGTTTTTCTCCGTATGGACAGAGAAATGCATAGAATGCGACAAGAAATTCATTCACACTAAAGAAAGTAGTGTTGATATTCACTGCTTCGTTCGGAAATTAAAGTTGAAGCCACACAAAAAGTACTAAATGTAGACTTTCTACATATACATTATAATGAGGTTAAAAGCAACTCGAGACATTTCTTTTTATCTTTACAAGGAGACGAGCACAATGATGTGAGGAACTATCGTCTATTCTTCAGTATACAAGGTGTTTCAAAACAACATTGACAACGTCTGGGAGGTGATTCCTGACACCAAGATAACACAAAAAGTATAAACCAACCTGGATACACAAATGACTCCTTTAAGAGTTACAGGCTGCACAAAACATGAAAAAATGAAATGTAAAGGTTCATAGCTCCAAAACTACACGACCTACTGCAGTCGAGTCAAGACTACACTGAGGAACAATATGTGTAGAATCCAAATATGCATGTATCAGACTCGAAAGGCACTCATGGTACAATATTTATAGAGAGAGCTGGCTACGAGCATATAATTTGAAATACTTACCAGCTACTTCTATAAAAATTGTTGTAGAAATAACGCATGATTCTTAATCATGGATGTTTAAATAAGGAACATACTAGTTCCTAATTGAAGTCTCCAATCGACTACGGTAGGCCCTACAGTTTAGGAGCTGTGCATCATTCAAGTTAATTTTTCCATGTTTTCGGCAGTCTATAACTTCGAAAGGTAGCATTTGAGCACCCAGGTTAGTTTGCACTTTTTGTCTTATTGTGTCATGAGGCATCTCCCAAACGATGTCGGTGCTGTTTTGAAACACCCTGTGTACGTTGGGTTTGGCTCAAAAGGAAATCAAGTCTGTTCTTTGGACAATTTTGCTTTATTTCTATCTCATATTTCTGAGAAAGCTTAAACGATTTGTATCTTATATTGTAAATAACTACAATTAAGAAAATGATAATGAGTTTTCCATTTACTTAAGCGTACCTTAAAATTTCGATTAATGGTCATCTGATCAAAATTATCTTTTCAGCTTCTGGTGTCACAACATGACTGCATTCATCGTTCTGTTATATTTTATACAAACGTTTGCTGATATATCTACAGAAGATGTAAACAAGACATTGCCAATCCAATATCAGAATCAAAATGATCAAACAATTCTGATTGATTGCATCATAGGTGTTGTTCAGAAACATTTCAGCATAACAAGAACTCTTATCATGTTACAAGAAGACAACTCAGAATTAGCTGACGGATTAGCTAGATCATACAGGAATCCACTTCAAATTTTTCAGATTAGTAATAATATTAACTATCTCCAAGATAGTGACAGTTGGATTGGGTCTAAGTGGCTCTCCTCAAGACGAACTTTAAATTATCTTATTATATTGAGAAACATAAGGTCTTTCAGTTCTGTGATCAAAACAATGAAAGAACTGCCATTCTGGTATTCAAACTCAAAGTTTATTGTAGTTGTCCCGAATACAAATTACACAACAGCAGAGATAAGAGATGTGTTTGAAAGTTCCTTTGAGAACGATATACTGAATATTATCCTTGTGACATGTATGAAGGATAGTAATTTCTTTGGATTTAGTTCCAAAAATAATAACGAATCCATTATTGTATACACATATTTTCCTTTCGTAGAAAACTCGACACATGGGTTTCGTGAAACAGTATTGGATATCTGGAAAAACAATAAATTTTACTTTGGCAATAATTTATTTCCAAACAAAATGGTGAAACTGTACAAACATCCTCTTCCATTTGCAATGGTGTTTAGCGGAACTACAAAAACCATTGTACGAAAATCAAACGGAGAATTGGAATTTAAAAATGCTTTGGGCAAAGCAATAGAATTGTTTCGAGATCATCACAATATTACATTGAATTTAGATGAAGTTTCCTACAGAGACCTCGGAAAGAGATACCCTAATGGAAGTTACACAGGCATCTTCGCAAGCATCAGGTCAGGAGTGTATCATGGTTTTCTATCACCCGTGGTTGTACACTACGATACTTTTCAAAATTTTGATTATATTTTCAACAGAATTATATCGCAGACTGTATGGACAGTTCCTGCACCTGTTCTGTACCCTCAATGGATGAACATCTACTTTCCCTTTCAGCCTGCATCTTGGATTGGTATACTGTTGTCTTACGTAATCGTGTCCATTGCAACAAATATCGTACATAGAATAGTGTTTCAAAAGCCAATTGCAATGCATCGTTCCTTCCTGGACAATTTTTGTTTATTGTTGGGAGTATCCACGAGTCCTCCCAGAAATATTTATATTGTGAGAATATTTTTTTTAATTTGGGTTTTACTTGGTTTCGTTCTCAATAACTGTTATCAATCTGCTTTGTTCGGATTTATGACAAATCCCAAAAAATATCCCCCTATTAATACAATCCAAGAAATGGTGGACGCTAACTTACAAATAGGAGGATATCCACATCACAAGTTTTCCTTTCACTCTCATGGTGATGCTGTTTTTAAAACGATATTAAGCAGGTGGGTTAATGTAAATTCGTATATGGAAGGATATCGTAAGATAATTGAAACAAGGAATTTTGCTTTTTACTGGGCGTCATATGCTTCCAGGTATTTGATGTTTAGAAAGCCATTTGTTGATTCGGAAGGGAATTCAATGCTGCATATAGTGAGAGAAGTTGTGAAATGCACACCTGTGTTTTTCATGATGAGACTAGGTTCTCCTTTCGGGCAGAGATTGTGGAAAATAATGCAAATATTGGATTACTCTGGTATCTTTAAGAAATGGAGAATGGATGATTCTCGTTCAGTTACCTACGAAGCAATGATATTTCGGAATTCGGGAGCTACTAAACGTCTGAGTGTTTTGGAGCTACTTGGTGCTTTTTCTGTGTGTATTTTTGGTTTGTGTCTAAGTGGCATTGTATTTATAACAGAACTTGTAGTCTACAATATTGTCAGAAACAGAAAATGAAGTTAAGGAAAAGTTACAGCACACACATCTACATATATGTTGCAAGCACGAACTAGTCGAAGATAGTGTTCTCTTTTTATAATTTTTACACGGACAATCGTAAAGTCTGGAGATACAAAGTGTACATAAAACTTTCAATAGGGATATTACACTTTCCCAAATTATCCACTATATTATGCATCATGCAATACCGTAATCCTGAAAGAAGTCGTTCAGAAATGTGGCTCAAACATTCGCAATGTTTACTATTAATATATGGGTTTTTTGTACTTACGATTATTTATGTCGAATACGTTGAGCTTGGCGAGATGCTATCAATTAATGTGTAAGAAAAATGTCACAAGATATTAGCAAAGTAATTGCTAAAGAAACTACAAGCGGCAATGCAATAAGGTACAAATGTTATCAAAGGTTTGTACTGGGTGCTTGGAAAGGACATAACATATCCGCGAAAGAGACAACATAGGTACTCTGGTGTTTATTTAATGTAGGTAATAATGGATAAGCATTCAATAAGTAGTTATTTCCTTTGGAAGTAATTACGATACAAATATTAGCAAAGTCCCATTGAGTTCCCTATTGTTAATACGAAAATATGTCCGTAGCCCAGTCCTTTAATTATTTTTCGACATTCAAATATATATATATATATATATAATGTTTGTTTTGATATTAAGAGTTCAGATCCTCAGACTGGCCATATATATATATATATATATATATATATAGAGAGAGATAGAGAGAGAGAGAGAGAGAGAGAGATGCAAGGGCTCTGAAAAAAACCGGCCTTTTTGGAAAAAAAACTCGGTTTTTTCTGCTTCGCTTTTTTGCTTGGGAAATTTTGGGCTTTTTTCAAAATTCTGCTTTAAATTGATAAAAGAGATTTTGTTTCGCTTCTCTGTAACGCAAAAAGTCATTTAATTAGTGGTTGATGTCGATAATAATATAAAACATCGAAAATAAAGCATGAATTTCGAAAAGATATTTCAAACAGTTTTACTTCTCAACATATTTACATTATGAATTCCAAAGGATTAACCAATGTATATAATAAGGTTTTTTAACCTCCTACATACAAAAGTAAGCTGGGTTCGCAAGAACCGTGGATGTTTTTGAAAATGGCAAAACCCCGTTTTGGGGGGGAGTTTAAACAAGGTTTTTCTTGGTTTAAACTAGGCTTTTTTGGGTTTAGATATTTTGCTTTATGTATTTATATTACATATTGACAAAAATAAGTTTGTTTCACTTTGGTGTTATTATGCAACAATGGGGTTGTGCTGGAAGAGGTCACATAAGCTTAAATAAGTCCGGTCAGTAAATTTCTTAAATTGGGAAACTCCTGCCCTAACCATCGGGAAAATCCCGTCATTACTCTAAATGTAAAACAATAACGGAAAAATCCTGTTATTGCTTTGCATGTAAAATTTAAAGGTCAATATATCATAATCAGTATGCTAAAACTGAGGTATTAAATTACAAATTTAGTACGTACATATCATTGAAAGTCCAATCTAAACTAATGTTGGAAGCTACGTAGCCAATCGATACATTTTGCCAATTTCTATCAATATATTTAAGTAAGCTTGGCTTCTTTATAAAACAACAGGCATTCAGGCATGCAGAAATATACAATTTGGTTTAGTTTCGTATGTTCAGGTTTAACACCCTTACGTAATACCGAGGTTATCAAGAAGAAGACTTTCGCTTAAAGTGACATCCGAACCGCTATTTTGTTTACGCATGAAAGAAGGGTTGTGATTCGACCGAGAATTGAACATGGGACACCTTGATTAATAGGTGGAAAGGAAATAAAACTAATGCAGATGGTTTGATGTGGGGAATCGTCATCATGAACTTCACACGATTCGCATTTTTCGTTCTTTTTATCTTTTGGTTTAAACCAGTTGTTTATTTTTTAAAAAAGAAAAAACAGCTGGTGTAAACCAGCCAACCCTAAAAGTAAATACTTATTTTTAAAAAATACACAAATAACTAGCAAAATTCTATGTAGTATTTTTACTTCAAAATATTCCATACTCTCTTTATGGAAAATAAAATTAAAATAAAACATAAGAAAAGTACTTAGATTTATATGATACACTTAAAGGCTGCACATCTAGAGCTTCTGGTTTTGTATATTCTTGAAATACTACACTTTTATATAACCACCATCACGGTTTACTCAGTTCTCAAGTTTTCTGAATTTTTAACAAGAGGGATTCAACATACGAAGGATATGAGGCAAGATCATGGTAACCCACAATTTTACTATTTTAAGAAATTAGAAATTTTCTGCTGCACAATCCATTTTGAAAGTCAGAAAGCTAATTTTTCACATAAAACTATACATGAAGGATTAAACGAAGCTGTATGCGTTGCTGTCTATCTGGTGCTGCATAACTCAGCAATTGAAAATTTGTTAGTTATCATGTTCTTGACTCACACCCTTCATATCATTATGGAACTCAACTCACCCCACCACCACCCAAAAAAAAGGGACTACGGAATATATTTAACTTAAGGTAAATACAACTGCACAACAAACATGACTGAGTGGAGCTTTTGCTCTTCTATCGAGAAGTCCGGGATTCAACTCAGCATTCGATCATTCTGACAAAGCTTTTCTTCATTCCATCTGTGAAGTAGAAATAGTGCGTGTACTGTGAGTTGGCCGACTTCCTTTCTTATTGTTTTTAAATCGTCATTATTACTAATTACCAGCAGTGACGGTTTTGCGAAGGTTAGGGGGCGGTCTTTCGGACAGAAGCCTGTTTCCCAAAATTACTTAATGTCTAAAACAAACGAAATATCTATTAGTCATGCCTTTACTCATAAACTTTAAGCTGCCGTCAAATAAAAATTACGAATGTTTAGAAAAACTAAACATTAGTAAGAAAACAAACTCCCAAAATACTTTTCTAAATCCGCCACTGATTCTCAGTATAAAATGATCTTCAATGAGGTTGTATCCGGAAGATTATCGCTAAATATATAAACGAAACGAAATGTTAGTTATGCCTGTACTCATAAACTTCAAGCTCCTCCCAAATAAAATTAGGACATTTAAGAAAACGAAACAATCAGAGAAATCCCCCCGAAAGTACTTTTCTAAATCCGCTACTGATTATTTGTATAAATTAGTATTCAAGGTTGTATCCGGAAAATTATTGCTAAATCGTTGCACAGCTGCAGTATAACAGAAATGTGAAAGTACGGTTTGACGGATATATCGAAAAAAGTACGCTTTGACGGATATATAGAAAAACGTAAGTTTAACTTTTGCGCTATAAGCTAGAGTACTAAGCTCTTAGAAATGAAACACGGATGACAAACTGAAATGATCCCGAGAAGAAAAAATGTCGATAACTCAAAAGTTAAAATAAAGTTAAATAGCCTCTAAAATTGCCCTCAAATACTACATTCTTTACGTTAGCTTTAATTCGTAAAACATGTGCTCCATCCATCTTGCTGGTGATTTTTAGAGCGAAATATGGCATTTAGGTCATGGAATTACTATCTAACTATAGAATATACTATAAGAAAGCTATTTAGATAGAAAAATCATGAAAATGAAAAAAGCCAAAATTTCCAAAATTCTCTTTTTTTCCCAAAAAAGACGGCTTTTTTGCATCTCTCTCTCTCTCTCTCTCTCTCTCTCTCTCTCTCTCTCTCTATATATATATATATATATATATATATATATATATATATATATATATATATATATATATATATACATATATACGTGTGTGAGCTACGCTCATATATATATGTGTGTGTGTGTGTGAGTGTGTGTGTCTGTGTGTGTGTTAGCATATTAAAATAACAGTGTGCAACACAAAAGCTGTCCTTTACGTGGAAATATTTTTTCTTGTGTATTTTTGCATGAGAGAATCAAATCTGTGATTACTTTCTATGTATCACGAACTAATTTTGTGAAAAATTGAAGCTGAAAATTTGTATTGTGAAATCCCGTATTTTTACGGGATGTGATGAAATATTATCGAGTTTGGTTTGGTTATTGGAATTTAGCGTACGTTTTTATCAGCTAGGGTATATGAGATGTGGGCCTACAGTTTAAGGTTGAATCAAAGAATTTGTGTCGCTCAATGTTTTTCTACGGGGAATCAAACTCAAGACCCCGTGCACCGAAAGCGCAAATGCTACCCTCTAGATCAGTGGGGAGGCAAAAATGTACTTACGATAAAAATTATTGAATATGTAATAGACCTCACAATTTACGCTCATTTAAACATCATCCAAAAGACAATTTTTCTTTTTCGAAGAAGGAATACGCTGTTTAATGAGGGGTTCACATCCCCCAATTTTCTCCTACTGGGTAAGAGTATTTTTCTACGTTATAATAGGAAACAATAGTTTCTCATATATCTCCTCACTCTTTATCTCCATTTAGGTAGTAACCCATTAACATCTAATGATAAGAAGGTTCAGTTTTTTGTTGCCTAACTCTGCTGCCAGATGTTCTAGCATTTGAGTATTTTTTGGTTCGATTGTATTGTTAGTTCCTAAGTGTGTTTCGTTTGGATTGGTCGGATTTGTCGCGTTATATAGATATCTCTTTGTGGTAGTGTTTGTTGCGCATCTGGGTTTCAAGAAAGTGTTGAAAATATGTTTAGTTACATGCAGTGGACTGCAATGAACAGTGCGTGTAAAAATAATCCCAACTTATGTTGTTATGTGTGTGGTGAAATTACATTTAAAACTAATAGTAGCCTTACACCTTTAGTGAAAAAGGCTTATGAACTGTACTTTGGCTGCAGGATTGGAGATAAGAAAAGTCTTGTGCCCCACACATATGTTGCACTACGTGTTCCAGGGATTTGAGAAGCTGGCTACAGAAAAATCGTATTACTATGAAATTTGCTGTTCCTATGATTTTGCGCGAAAAAATAGATCGTGTAACTTAGTGTTACTTTTGTTTGACTGATGTAATGCAGTTTTTCCTCTAAATCTAAACATAAGATTCAGTACCCTAATTTAAAGTCGGCTATCCGACCGGTTCCCCACAGTAAAGATCTTCCAGTGCCTAAAACTTCAGAACATTACATTATTGATTCGGAAGAAGATACCACAGACGTTCCAAGCAGAAGAGATCAGATAGATTTTCAGCCTTCTAAATCCCAGTCAACGTTACCTCATTTCAACACACAAAAGAGCTTAACGATTTCAGAGATTAGTTTGAGACTTAAATCTTCCTAAAGAGAAGCGGAATTGTTGGGCTCCAGGCTTCAAGGTTGGAATCTCATAGCTCAAGATGTTGAAAATGGAGCCATTGTTTATTGTAAAGATGTAGTTGGCTTATTTCAGTCTTTGGAACATGAACATAACCCTACCGAGTGGGGCTTGTTTACTGACAGCTCGAAACTAAGTCTGAAAGCAGTGCTTCTCCATATTGGAAATGTTCACCGATCTGTTCCTGTAGCATATGTGGCTCATACAAAGTAGACGTATGAAATTATGAGTATGATATTGGACTTCATTGAATATAAAGAAAACTTCAAATGGTATTGGGTGAGGTCTTGAAAGTTATTGGTATTCTCACAGGCATGCAATAAAGATACACCAAGTATTGTTGTTTTCTATGTAAGTGGGATAGCCGTAACAAAGCAAAATACTACGTCCGTAAATACTGGTCTCAAAGACATGATTTCATTCCCGGCACCAAAAACGTATCTCGTACGCCAGTTGTGAACGCACAAGATGTATTATTCCTACCACTAAATATCAAGCTTGGGTTGATGCAGATTTTTGTTAAAGCGATAGATAGAGAAGGTATTGCTTTCACGCACCTTAAGGAGAAATTTCCAAACTTTAGGCAAAAATTAAATTAGGACTATTTGTTGGTCCACAGATTAAGATAGTCATGCAGGATGAAGACTTTGAAACTAAACTCTCTGAAATTGAGAAATCAGCTTGGCTATCATTTAAATCGGTTTGTTCAGGTTTTCTTCGAAATGTAAAGGATGAAAATTATGAAGCTATTGTTAGGGACATGATGCGCAGATTTCAATTCATGGGATGCAACATGTCATTAATATTACACATTTTGCACTCACATCTCGACTTTTCCCCTCAAAATCTTAACGCAGTAAGAGATGAATACGAAGAATGGTTTCATCAGGACATTGTCACATTTGAAAAGCGTTACACTGGAAAATGGACTGAAAGTATGCTTGCTGAGTATTGCTGGTCTATCATCAAGAGTCTCCAGAAAATGTTTACAAGGTAACCGGCTAGGGAAAGTATTTTATGGGGTAAGTCAAAAAAATTATTATTAGTATAATATGCTTTCCTGGGCTACATTGGATAGCAAATATATGTAAATATGTACATTTCGTATAATGTCTTTGGTCCGACCAACAAAAGCGTGACGTGATAGAACATTTCGTTTTTCGCCAATGAATTCACCACCTTCATTTAGTTAAAATCACATAATTTTATATTAAGGGCAGAAAAAAGTTTAAATTTGTTGCACATTGTAATCTGTGAGTCTTCTGAACGCATCCCAATATTTCTGTGAATAATTTTTTTGTTGTGTTCTTTTACATGATTTTCACATACTCAATTTAGTTGTAGTCAATATCAATTAGAGAGATACTGTTGAAAACCATATTACTGTAAAGAACGAAACGAGGTTAAACTAAGATTTTATAAATTTTGATTTAAATTCTTGTGTTTTATTTGAAATGAGTTGACATTTACAAGACAGCAACACTAAATGAGGAAAATAAATAATAAAATTTAATATTTTGTATTGGGACACGATAGTATATGATACACTTTATATGATACACTTAAAGGCTGCACATCTAGAGCTTCTGGTTTTGTAATTTCTTGAAATACTACACTTTTATATAACCACCATCACGGTTTACTCAGTTCTCAAGTTTTCTGAATTTTTAACAAGAGGGATTCAACATACGAAGGATATGAGGCAAGATCATGGTAACCCACAATTTTACTATTTTAAGAAATTAGAAATTTTCTGCTGCACAATCCATTTTGAAAGTCAGAAAGCTAATTTTTCACATAAAACTATACATGAAGGATTAAACGAAGCTGTATGCGTTGCTGTCTATCTGGTGCTGCATAACTCAGCAATTGAAAATTTGTTAGTTATCATGTTCTTGACTCACACCCTTCATATCATTATGGAACTCAACTCACCCCACCACCACCCAAAAAAAAAAGGACTACGGAATATATTTAACTTAAGGTAAATACAACTGCACAACAAACATGACTGAGTGGAGCTTTTGCTCTTCTATCGAGAAGTCCGGGATTCAACTCAGCATTCGATCATTCTGACAAAGCTTTTCTTCATTCCATCTGTGAAGTAGAAATAGTGCGTGTACTGTGAGTTGGCCGACTTCCTTTCTTATTGTTTTTAAATCGTCATTATTACTAATTACCAGCAGTGACGGTTTTGCGAAGGCTAGGGGGCGGTCTTTCGGACTGAAGCCTGTTTCCCAAAATTACTTAATGTCTAAAACAAACGAAATATCTATTAGTCATGCCTTTACTCATAAACTTTAAGCTGCCGTCAAATAAAAATTACGAATGTTTAGAAAAACTAAACATTAGTAAGAAAACAAACTCCCAAAATACTTTTCTAAATCCGCCACTGATTCTCAGTATAAAATGATCTTCAATGAGGTTGTATCCGGAAGATTATCGCTAAATATATAAACGAAACGAAATGTTAGTTATGCCTGTACTCATAAACTTCAAGCTCCTCCCAAATAAAATTAGGACATTTAAGAAAACGAAACAATCAGAGAAATCCCCCCGAAAGTACTTTTCTAAATCCGCTACTGATTATTTGTATAAATTAGTATTCAAGATTGTATCCGGAAAATTATTGCTAAATCGTTGCACAGCTGCAGTATAATAGAAATGTGAAAGTACGGTTTGACGGATATATTGAAAAAAGTACGCTTTGACGGATATATAGAAAAACGTAAGTTTAACTTTTGCGCTATAAGCTAGAGTACTAAGCTCTTAGAAATGAAACACGGATGACAAACTGAAATGATCCCGAGAAGAAAAAATGTCGATAACTCAAAAGTTAAAATAAAGTTAAATAGCCTCTAAAATTGCCCTCAAATACTACATTCTTTACGTTAGCTTTAATTCGTAAAACATGTGCTCCATCCATCTTGCTGGTGATTTTTAGAGCGAAATATGGCATTTAGGTCATGGAATTACTATCTAACTATAGAATATACTATAAGAAAGCTATTTAGATAGAAAAATCATGAAAATGAAAAAAGCCAAAATTTCCAAAATTCTCTTTTTTTTTCAAAAAAGACGGCTTTTTTGCATCTCTCTCTCTCTCTCTCTCTCTCTCTCTCTCTCTCTCTCTCTCTCTCTATATATATATATATATATATATATATATATATATATATATATATATACATATATACGTGTGTGAGCTACGCTCATATATATATGTGTGTGTGTGAGTGAGTGTGTGTGTCTGTGTGTGTGTTAGCATATTAAAATAACAGTGTGCAACACAAAAGCTGTCCTTTACGTGGAAATATTTTTTCTTGTGTATTTTTGCATGAGAGAATCAAATCTGTGATTACTTTCTATGTATCACGAACTAATTTTGTGAAAAATTGAAGCTGAAAATTTGTATTGTGAAATCCCGTATTTTTACGGGATGTGATGAAATATTATCGAGTTTGGTTTGGTTATTGGAATTTAGCGTACGTTTTTATCAGCTAGGGTATATGAGATGTGGGCCTACAGTTTAAGGTTGAATCAAAGAATTTGTGTCGCTCAATGTTTTTCTACGGGGAATCAAACTCAAGACCCCGTGCACCGAAAGCGCAAATGCTACCCTCTAGATCAGTGGGGAGGCAAAAATGTACTTACGATAAAAATTATTGAATATGTAATAGACCTCACAATTTACGCTCATTTAAACATCATCCAAAAGACAATTTTTCTTTTTCGAAGAAGGAATACGCTGTTTAATGAGGGGTTCACATCCCCCAATTTTCTCCTACTGGGTAAGAGTATTTTTCTACGTTATAATAGGAAACAATAGTTTCTCATATATCTCCTCACTCTTTATCTCCATTTAGGTAGTAACCCATTAACATCTAATGATAAGAAGGTTCAGTTTTTTGTTGCCTAACTCTGCTGCCAGATGTTCTAGCATTTGAGTATTTTTTGGTTCGATTGTATTGTTAGTTCCTAAGTGTGTTTCGTTTGGATTGGTCGGATTTGTCGCGTTATATAGATATCTCTTTGTGGTAGTGTTTGTTGCGCATCTGGGTTTCAAGAAAGTGTTGAAAATATGTTTAGTTACATGCAGTGGACTGCAATGAACAGTGCGTGTAAAAATAATCCCAACTTATGTTGTTATGTGTGTGGTGAAATTACATTTAAAACTAATAGTAGCCTTACACCTTTAGTGAAAAAGGCTTATGAACTGTACTTTGGCTGCAGGATTGGAGATAAGAAAAGTCTTGTGCCCCACACATATGTTGCACTACGTGTTCCAGGGATTTGAGAAGCTGGCTACAGAAAAATCGTATTACTATGAAATTTGCTGTTCCTATGATTTTGCGCGAAAAAATAGATCGTGTAACTTAGTGTTACTTTTGTTTGACTGATGTAATGCAGTTTTTCCTCTAAATCTAAACATAAGATTCAGTACCCTAATTTAAAGTCGGCTATCCGACCGGTTCCCCACAGTAAAGATCTTCCAGTGCCTAAAACTTCAGAACATTACATTATTGATTCGGAAGAAGATACCACAGACGTTCCAAGCAGAAGAGATCAGATAGATTTTCAGCCTTCTAAATCCCAGTCAACGTTACCTCATTTCAACACACAAAAGAGCTTAACGATTTCAGAGATTAGTTTGAGACTTAAATCTTCCTAAAGAGAAGCGGAATTGTTGGGCTCCAGGCTTCAAGGTTGGAATCTCATAACTCAAGATGTTGAAAATGGAGCCATTGTTTATTGTAAAGATGTAGTTGGCTTATTTCAGTCTTTGGAACATGAACATAACCCTACCGAGTGGGGCTTGTTTACTGACAGCTCGAAACTAAGTCTGAAAGCAGTGCTTCTCCATATTGGAAATGTTCACCGATCTGTTCCTGTAGCATATGTGGCTCATACAAAGTAGACGTATGAAATTATGAGTATGATATTGGACTTCATTGAATATAAAGAAAACTTCAAATGGTATTGGGTGAGGTCTTGAAAGTTATTGGTATTCTCACAGGCATGCAATAAAGATACACCAAGTATTGTTGTTTTCTATGTAAGTGGGATAGCAGTAACAAAGCAAAATACTACGTCCGTAAATACTGGTCTCAAAGACATGATTTCATTCCCGGCACCAAAAACGTATCTCGTACGCCAGTTGTGAACGCACAAGATGTATTATTCCTACCACTAAATATCAAGCTTGGGTTGATGCAGATTTTTGTTAAAGCGATAGATAGAGAAGGTATTGCTTTCACGCACCTTAAGGAGAAATTTCCAAACTTTAGGCAAAAATTAAATTAGGACTATTTGTTGGTCCACAGATTAAGACAGTCATGCAGGATGAAGATTTTGAAACTAAACTCTCTGAAATTGAGAAATCAGCTTGGCTATCATTTAAATCGGTTTGTTCAGGTTTTCTTCGAAATGTAAAGGATGAAAATTATGAAGCTATTGTTAGGGACATGATGCGCAGATTTCAATTCATGGGATGCAACATGTCATTAATATTACACATTTTGCACTCACATCTCGACTTTTCCCCTCAAAATCTTAACGCAGTAAGAGATGAATACGAAGAATGGTTTCATCAGGACATTGTCACATTTGAAAAGCGTTACACTGGAAAATGGACTGAAAGTATGCTTGCTGAGTATTGCTGGTCCAATAAGAAATTGGATAAATGATAGCAATAACAGAAAAAATCCAAAAAGAAACTTCCCAGCGTCAATTTCACTATCTCAAATATTGGTGAGAATACGATCACGTAACACCACATTATCCTCTTAGACCATATTATGATATTTATGCAGTTCTAAACGTTCTATGAGGTCTGAGTGTTCTGGACATTCAACAAGAATGTGATGAATACTCAGTTACACAATACAATCTTCACAATAGAGACGGTAAAGCTACATGGTAGGTAGGAATGATAAAAATGTCTAATATGCAAGTGGGACAGTAACATTTTACTCGGCAAATAGCACGTAACAACAAATGAAGATTGCTTTTGTTAGCCAGATTGCAATGTGAGATTCAATGCTAGCACACATGTTAGGCAACAAAGATCCGAGCAAGGTAGAGACTACTGCGTGTACGCCTGCTATTATAGCGTTCTTGGCGAATGTGTGGGAACGACCATTTCCCCAAATCCTGATCTGTGCAGGCATCCATGGGACAACAATGGCGCAGTTTTTTTTTCGTTGAAGTTGTTTGTTATCTCCCAGAATTATATTTAGCCGCAAGTGTGTTTAGTAATGCTATTCTGAGTTTTTATAATAAAGTTCTTGAGTTAGTTGAGATAAGCACGCGACACTGCGAAAACAAGAACCGTGAAATAGAGTGGAGACTTAACTGGTGTTAGTTCAGGAGTAAATACTGAACCTAGTCGATGCAGACTAAATTTCGAATTCTCCACGTGTGTGACAAACGCACAGCGAACGGAATTTTGTTTCTTCTTAAACGTTACTTTGAATCGTGGAAGATATCTCCAACTCGAAGTGGCTTTTGTTCTAAGTGTGGTGTAAAGTGGTGTGTTATTTTTATGTGTTACATAAACAAAACTGTATAATTTCAAAACTATTGTATTATTTGGTGGATATACTTCTAAGCACAAAGAAAGAAGAATACAGAAGGAGCTGGTGCGCATCATAAGAAGAAATTATTTCCAAAGAAGGTATAATAGTTATAAGAAGACAAGCATTGCTCTTGAAGAACCAACAAATAAGTCTTGTTTCATGAATCCAACTCATTTTGTCTGGCAAGTAGTTGTTATTGAATTTAACACTGATTGTATGGTTATTAGAACATCAATCTACGTCATGACTTTCTGCTCGCTCTTACTCAAAATAATATCAAATCACTATTCCACATAGAAGACAAATTTAATTATTTTGCTAAAGCATTCAGAATATCCCAAGCACTGATTAGCATAATAAGCTTTCATAATGTGGTAACTGTTTTTACTTGAAGTAACTCAACTTTAAAGAAAGTTACGCGTTGTTGTGTCTGTAGCAGAAACGAAAGAAAACTTATAAATTACTCGAGAGAGACAATAAAGTTATAAAAGATATGGGTATATTTAGACAACGTGCTATAAATTCTATACATGAACTAGAGGCAAGAGAACATTTCTGAAAACACTTTTAAAAAGCGCATCATGATTACATACTCTCTTGGTTGATACAATACATACCGGAGGCTTATCTCACGCAAGGGTCCTCTGAGTTTCGCTATGAACAGTAAATTTAAGTAGAGAGCACTTTTTGAGAATATACCTAAGTATGTATCACCAAATGCAATCTTGTACGAAGCAAGGTACTTCATCAGCTGATTGAGAATTAGAGAAAAATGAAAAATGCGCCGTAATTTGTATATTAGAAACGCAAGCAATAAACATTTTTTTTAAGTGTATTTCAAATGTAAAACTGAGATATGTATTAAGTACCAACCGTTGACGTTCGGAATTGTTATACTCAGATACATTCGTGAGATTTCAATGGAATCACATATGAGAATCAAAAACCAGAGAATGAAAATGACGCTAAAACTATCTTAGTATTCAATTTACTTTACGCTTTCTTTGAAAAATTTTAAATATTTCCCATTGTTTATAAAAATACCAAATTTTGCTTGCACGAATATTTGTTTAAAAGAACTCTCTTGGTTAACAATTTTACAGAAAATTTATTATTAAAAGAAACACCTATTTTGTATTCAACGCGTCTTCGTGTTTCGTGCCTGTTGAAATATCTAGTTAAGTTTACTTACTTATATACACAAAGGTGAATAATAAACAAAAAAAGTCAGAAACATACACTTGAAGGAAATATAGGCACATAAGCTGAGTTTACTATTTGTAACTTTATATCTGTTTAACATACAGGAATGTAATAAAGATTAAACGGAAATGAATTTTATTTATAGAATCGTTTATCATGAGGACACGAAGACTGTGAAATGTATTTTAAGGTAAGAAATAAAGGACAATGCAATTGTTCTATTGACGATGTTGCCATTTTGAACGAACCTTAACATAGATATCTGAGATGTTTTAGGGTATTATTATAATTGATGGTAAATGTTATCCTGTGTGTAAAAAACGACTACTAAATAATAGTGAATGAGTCGAGGGAAGTGTTTGTACGGAAGTATAATAATATTGTAATACATTTTTATTTTGTTTCAAATAAAGGAGTTAATATATGTACCAGTATATATTATTACCATATATTTTTATATAATTTTCCTTCCAAAAATAATAAAATTTGGGAAAATATTTTTGTTCCTACAGTTGATAAATAAATTGGACCATTAGTTTATTGTCTCTTGTATAGGACTGGTATCAGATGGCTTAATGAACATTTGCCAACTTTGACCATGTTGCCGAGCTAATTTCTTTTTCTGCTCTTAATAAACTAGTATTCGATTTTACAATATAGATGAAAGTTGATATGTCATACAGATACCCATATTTCTCTTTCCCTAGAGCCCCTTCGTGGCTCAGCGGTTAGCGTACGAAACCTTTCGTGTGAGAGACCTGGTTTGATTCCCGACGGGAACTCATGTGGTTCGAATTCCACTTTAATCCGTAGATGCACATCTCATATAGCCTCGCTGCTGAAAGGGATATTAAACTGAAAATCCAATCAACTTTTTCTTTCGATTAAGAGTTGATATTATCATTTTATAGTACTTGCAAAAACCATCATAAAACTTAAAAACCCAATCTGTATAATATAGTATTGTTATAATTTCTTAAATTAGACACTGAATTTGCGATTATAGACTGCCTTCAATATGAAGGAAGACTCTAAGAAAACGTGATGAATCATTCTGTCTTCACTATTACTTTAGATTTTTTAAAAGTAATGTTCACTTGATCTTAAAGCCAGAGTACCTCTTAACGTATGACGGGAATATCTCAAAGTGTTAAGAAATGAATAGGTTAAGGAGCCCAGCCAAGGCAGGCAAATATAATAGAAATCTGATCACCATCTCTGTTGAGAAACTGGGAGCTATACTCTTTGTCACATCTTTGGCGAGAGACACCATAGCTACACTAATGTTCATTTAGTAAAGATAATAATAAGTGGCCTTTTATTAAATCGATTTTTCTATTTAAAAATTTTTTCGAAGGCTAAAAGAGGACTACGTGTATGATGTTTATTTTGATACTAGTGGCGTAGTGTCAACCGGAGATATAGTGTGTTATATTTTCTGAAATCACTTGCGTCTGAGGAGATTTCAATCTACTTACACGATATGTCATGTTGTTACTTGCAGAAATTTTTATACACACTTAAAAAATCTTGGAAAGTATTGCCTGAGGAGTATGCAGCTTGAAATAAAGACGTATTTTTTCAGTGTCTCTGGCAAAAAGTTATACAATACGTACATACGAAGATGGTTGGACAGGATGACTTAGCGTCGATCATTACTGTGAAAGTGGGCACTATCTGTTCTATTGTAGTCAACTATAACGTAATTATATATTACTAGAGGCATGGATTTGTGAGTTTAATTTCTTTCAATAAAGAAAATGTATATAATTTAAAAAGCATTGTTACATAACTACAAGAAATTGTCAATCATGTTTACAATATTATGTGGTTAAAAATTACTGTGGTGTTGCATAAAATAATTAAGTTCGAGGTGAATATAGATATATAACAATTTTTGGAAGTTTTTTTTTGTATGTTATTTTTTCTCATCGATAGTGTTAATCTATTTAGGAGTAAATATATATCTATTTAAAGTATTTAGCAAAGCCCTATCAGAGAGTTTTTAAATATAAATTTATTGCAAGTAATATCTCATTATCGCATTTTATCGGGGCAGATTTTGCAGATTTAAACTTCTCAATTAGACTTACTCCAAGAACAGTTTTGGAGTATATATATATATATATATATATATATATATATATATATATATATATTCAGGACATCAGTCCATTTATTAGTTTAAATTACTATTCTTGGTCAAATCAGTTTTGCTTTATTGTTATAAATTTATATATTTCATAGATATATCACCTTTCGTAAGATGAAAGAAACTTCCGTTATTTTCCCTCATTTAACAATTACTATTGTAAAGCTTGTCTCTCTGTATAGATACTTGTTCTTGTCATTAAACACCGGTGGCCCATGACGGAGCTATAGCATGGCACGTTACAACGAAATGCTTCTGGTGCCACGTCATGGCTACGTTGCTTTACAGTACGGTTTACAGTTTCAATTTATGTTTTATAATCCTTATCTTGAACCATAATATTATTTGTTGGCTGTTGTCGTATTGCTGTTTAAATCATATCAGAGAATACGTTTGTAGTATACCATCTAAAGTTAAACTCTAAATGAAATATAATTTGAGTTCGTAAAGGATAAAAATTGTCATGTAAGCGAAGTGCATTAAAGTATAAAAAATGAAAATATACACAAATTCAATAAAAATATTTTAATTCTAGCAATACTTTTCTATTTATCAAGAGATTAGTAATTCAGAGATCAAACTTACTTAAATTATGCAATAAAAGGAAAGATAATTTTAGATAAACTTCAAGTTTTTTGATATTATTAATATGAATAATATTATTAAAATATTACAATGAATGATCTCTAAATTTAATAAGGGTTCGGTTAATTTCTTGCCCTGGAAGATAGTAAGTCACAATTTTTTAAGGCGATTCTCGATTCAGCCTTTCTGCTCCCATTTTTCCAAGAATACTTTGCGTTCGGTGACGTCACGTGAAGGTATCGCCAAGGATGTTATGAAATATAGCAGTGATTCTCAATCTAATTCCTATCACGAACACTAATTTATCACATCCTTTTGCTATCTACTCCCTTATATTTATAATTTCTGATATGCAATAACCTTGTTTGGGACATTTAATATACCTATTGCGGTGATCTCACGATATCCATGTATTTCTATAATACTATAATCCATTTTTATACATACTGCATATTAAGCCCCTTCATTCTAGAGGCCATCAAAGTAGCTGATCTAAGCACACAAGTTCTTGAACAATTGAGAGAATTATCGTACGACAATTCTTTGCAAATGGTTTTCTGTAACGAAGACTTGAACAAGTTCTGTCTGAAGAAGAGAGACGAATATCCTGGTCTGATATCTGCTGCTCTGAAGATATAATTCCGTTTGATACCTCGTAGTGTTTTTCTTGCCAAATAAGCATTAAAACCAAGACAAGAAGCCACATATCAATTGAAAATGACTTCAAAATGTGCGTCACAGAGATTGAATTGGACTCTGCCAGATTAGTGAAGTCACCCCTTGCTCATGTATCTCATTAGCTTTCAATTTTAATTGTATTTTGAATATGCAGCTTTTGTTGTATTTTCGTTTTCCTGCTATTTTAACACACAGTTCTTATTAGTTTCTTGTCGTTCGTCTTTCATTTAAAGTCATTTTTAAACATCTCGGCAGCAGTCAAAATGTTTAGTGTACCTATTGTTTGGTTTTTAACAGTATTAATAAAAGTAATAATATGCCTATCAGAACGAAATTTAAAATAATATTTAAAAATATTTCCGGTAATAGATTCTAATTATATTTATCTCTTCCGCTTATTTTCGCGAACCCATTGAAACTTTCTCGCGAACCCCAGGTTGAGAAACTCTAAAACAGGGGATTTGAACACACCACAAAATCGTAAAACCATACGTCACTGCTATAAGTATCCTATGATTGGTGATTTTCTTGCCCTTGAAAGGTTAGTTCGGGTAATTTCTTCTCACTTCTATTTGTACACCAATACGTGAAGCATATAACCATTGTATAATATAAATCTGAAACTACGGACGAAAGAAATTAACGACAGATACACTTCATGTCTACATATGAAGGTCGCAACGTTTTGAGGCAACATGTATGGCGGTCATTCAGTCTCCTAATAAGATGAAAATACATATTGTCAGATCCGATATTTTATAAGATCCTTGGGTATCGCGAGATATCGTTCAGAACAAGTGAAATGCTGCATACGAAATTACGTAGTTGGTATACTGTTTTAATATGGGCAAAATTTCCTCTACAGGACATCACGGACAGGGGGCAATTTAACCTAAAATGTTTATCTTGGCATGGTAACATGTTACAATTCAGAAACTGTGGTGAAATGGAATTCATGTGTACCGTAATACTCCAGTGTTTACTTCAAACTTTCTGACAGTAGTTATGAATTAGTAGCCAAACTTCGTAATGTAGACTGGGGGATTTATAAAACGAGCGGCTACGTTATGACTATTAACACTGACATGAATTGAACATGACATTAAAGAGAAAACCTACGTAATGCCCAAACTAGTAGCTGAACTGCACATGGCAGTGCACTAAAAATTTAACTACAAGTCATGTTTCCTTCTAATTATACTTACAATTGAACACGGAAAAAATGTCAGGACTAGCTATCGTCTAGTCACACTTATTTGTCTACCTTTTATCTTATACAGAACTCAGAACAGTCGTTCATCACTAGCAAAATAATTCCACTTTGCCTATCTTAGTTTCAGAAACTGAAGACATCAAGATTTGAGCATTGTTCACAAAACTATAACTGGACTCCAATTCATCGACACGCCCATTGCAATCTCATATACCAAAGTATTTATTGTTTCTACACATTCTCGTGAGCTACACTAACGATGGCTACTTTCATCTTAAACTAATGCCACGTTCTACGGACAATTTGGAATTATTTCTACTTACTAGTAAGAATTTAGTTCCGAATTCGTTAATTTAGAAGATTTAGAACAATTTTCTGTAAATATTCTGTAAAATAACAATTCCAGCCTATTGCATGTGAATACAATTGATTTGCTACTTAACCTTGTAATAGAATGAAAATACTGTATCAGTTAACGACGATCCACTCTTTGTCTTGTATCCGCAAAATATTCCCAGATGTCGACACATACATAGGAAGTAAACAAAATAGCCATGATACTTGCAGCTTATACTTGTATGCAAATAACTGACTACAATAAAATTAACAAACATTTTGTAACAACTGATAAGGTATTCTACAAAAATGATGTTTGACATGCAATTTTATATGTTTCTGTCAAAATATCACAATAAGAACCGTTCGTTGTGTTTATTTTTTCTAAAATTTAACAAAATACAAATGTGTTTGCCTGTATTGTATCTATCTTTACTCGTTATTTGCTTAGATTCTGGCCCCGTTAACCCACTATTTCCCGAATTATTTTTTGTTCCAAATTTTCTTCATATTTACACGATATACTGAGTGAAGTTTAATAATCACAAAATTGTTGAAATATATGAGCTGTATCTTAAATGTACGGTTTTACTGGGTTGGGTCAAAAACAACCCATCAGGAATATCGTGGCTAAGCTCAGGGTTCGTTTTCGACCCATTGGGAAAATGATTTAAAGTTTATCAATAGGCTGTCTTTCAAGATACATTTGTTAGTACAAACTGGAATATTTTTAACACATATATTTCAAATTTGTTAATCTTAATTGTAAACTTGCAGAAACCTAACTCATATGTCATGCACCCATATTTTTTATGTAGCCTTCACCCAAAAATGTGTACTTTGCCAGCCCCTTCCCACGCTCATTGAGGTATACACTAAAAGTAACACGATATATGAGTTTGATCGCGATTCCTAGGGGAAGCTAGAACCTTAGTTTAGAACTTCATGGTAAAGTTAAATACAGACACGAAAAAGTAATGTAAATCAATGCAGATTCTAACGGAAATTTCCAAGTTGAGTCACCAAATTCTAAAAGTTAGTTTCACCTTCCTGCTCACATTTTCACTTACTTGGAATTCACTGCTGATTCCTGCTTCTGCGTCAATGATTTTTGAAGAAAATCGTACCTCGGTGCTCTAAAAACTTAGTACACTGCTTTTACCTTCATAGCAAAATCAACGATGGTGGACACCCAATATCCGCTTCTCACAACGATTAGTTGATCGAGTACTCTGCTCCACTGTCTATTGAGCATTCCTACGCTAATCAGCTTTGCTTATTTGAATTTAGTAGACCATTATAACACAGTTCACAATTATTTTCTGAGTTCCTTCACGATTTCTGACTTTCTACATCTAACTAGAATCCTGATTAGTTTGACAGCGACTTCACAATGAGAATATGAGCTATATGTCAACTGTTACCGCTCCAATCATGAAAATACGAAGTAAAACTCAACCTAATTTCGGTTTTTATCTTCCAATCAAAAATAATTTCTACCGAAACAAAAAGATGGCCCATGAAGTCATCGTGGCTGAAATTCAAATTTAGGGGTTTCATTATGAAGATCCCCATTATTAATATTGCAATACAAACAGTATATAAACCATTAAAAGTTTCGGAATAAACCCTTATTGAATAAAATAACTTAATGTCAAAATATGTACACAATTTAAAATAATAATACTACATGCATTTTTATGAGACCACTTTTCAGGTATCTTCTTTAGAGAAGATAATAAACTTGTTGAATTAGTTCTAAATATACACCAATGATTTTAAAATGTTCTTTCAATCTTTCTTAAATCACATCTAGAAATAAATATATATAGGTTATCCAAAAACAATTCATGGACATTATATATTATACTAATGTATAACGTAACAACGGACATTGGTTTAGAAGTAAATACAGAAAAGACTAAATATATGGAAGTTAGTCGGGATCGTAATACAACAATTTGAAGATACGACAAAATATCAAATAATACGAATATTGGGACCCAAGAGAAATAGGTAAGCGGAAACTTCACAACGAGGAACTGCATAACTTATACAGTCGACAAAACGTCGTTAGGAACGTCATCTTTATGAGGTTTAGGCGGACAGTTTATATATGTTGAGCTTCTCCGTGGCTAAGCGGTTAGCGTACGTGCCTTTGTCGTGGGATACCTGGGTTTGATTCAACGCGGGAGCTCAGGTAGTTCGGATTCCACGTTAATCAGTAGGTCAACGTCTCATGTAGCCTCGCTGCTGAACGGGACGTTAAACTCAAAATCAACTCTACTCAATGGGCAGATTATGTAGCCAGAATCCAATGGAATCCAATCCGACAACGTTAGGAAGAGGTAGGTGCAGATAGAAGGAGAATATTAAGGTGAATTTCAGAAATAGAAATACAAAGTAGAAACTGGATCCAGTTGGCTAAGAACAGAAGTCAATGTACAACCGTTGTGATGGCGGCATGGTCCATATTCAATAGAAGTAATTGATTTGTTCGTTCTTTACTAGATATTTTCCCTGCTTCTACCACTTATTTAATCGTTCCGGATTAACAATATTACGTTAACACCTTAAAAATAAAGCTTCTTTTCTATTATAGTTTGTTTATTTACAACGAAATTATCATATACATAGTGCATAATTATTGTTCAATTTCCAGTCGCGATTATACCAAAAATATAGGGAAGAAGAGCCAGAAATAATGGGAATTCGTAGTGATAGTTTTTTACTTAATTTCTGGAGGCAGTCGCACTTTTTGTGACCAGAATTCATCGTGTCATTTACCTCGTGTGAATGACAAAAACCCATTAAAATCTTACTGATGATGGCTGGGCTGGAAAGGTTTTTTAAAATACCTTTCTGAAGAAGTTTCGCACTAGGAATAGAAATCGGAAACGTCCACAACAAAGGCAAAAATGTTAGCAGCAACAATACGCGGGTCCACCTCCCGAAGTTTGAAACATATCAAGTTATGATTATGAAATGTGATTATGACGATAAAGAAAATTGCCCGAAACTTAAGGTTAGGAATGAATTAATGCTGGTAGTCGAAGAGGTAAGTGTTATGTACACTCCCATTCCCGAAGTATGTCAAGTTTTGAAGTCGTCAATATTTTTTGAAGTTTAATCTGCAATTTGTATATTTCACGTTAAAATGATGGCAAATAAAAATGGTGTAGGCTTACGAGGCCAAAGCGCTATGTTACTCAGACGTAATTGAATCAAATTTGGTGTAGGTGTCCGTAATGGGAATAAAAACGAACGCATGGAAGCATTCGTTTCGCAGGCATTCGGAATCAGAAATAATGGACCCTTCAACTCTTGTAGAGCTATAGACTGTCAATCAGAAATTGATAAGAAGGAGCCATTGCTATCGGTTGCGGCGAATGCAGAATAATTTAAATAAAGTAGAATGAAAACAGAAAAGGTGAGCTGAACGGAAAATGTAAAATATCCGCCATCAGTACCAAAAAACGAATGCCAGGATACTAAAATTATCAAGTACCCTTGCCATTACTCATTGGGTATACATCACTAGTTAGCTATATAATATTATATTAAGAAAATATCTGCAGAAATTAATCATGGGAATCGCAAGAAGTTTTCCAGGGAAGGGGTCTAAATGAAGTTGCTGTGTTTCTTCACACTTGAATACATTTGTACGGGTTTCGACATCTTCGATGTGGCGCGCACCAAAATTAAAGTATTGTGTGTTTGTGAGGAAAATTTAAATATTTCAGGATTAGTGATGTTTAAAAGGGGGAAGACTGTGGACGACCATGACAAAAAATGAATACATGGAAGACTGTTCATTAACACAGTTATCTTAACGTAAAGGATAAAGCAAATATTGGAATTGGGTATACTCACCACTCGGAAGCAGCAAAATGTATTGGACAGAAACAGCCTGGTAATAATAACTTCATTCAAGACTCCAAATATAACTCACACATGTTTCACAATTACTGCACTTCAATAGTGTGAACACAAAGTGAACATGAGTTTTCCTGACATGGATTTACTTCTGTGTATACATTTTCTTATTTGCTTAATATCATTTCATTAATCTAACTCGTGGTGCATACCTAATGGTCAAGAGATTAGATGGGTAATGGCAAAGGCAGTTGATAGATTTAGTATACCGGCATTCACATCCTGGGACTTAAGGCTGACATTGACACATTTTCTGTTCAGCTCATCTTTTCTGCCTCCATTCTACCTTATTTAACTTCTTCTGCATTGGCCGCAACAGCAAACAAAAGCTCAGTCCCATTAGTGTCTGATTGACATTCCTTACTTCTCCAGAACTTTAGGGCCCATTATTTCTGATTCCGAACGCCTGCGAAACGAATGCTTCTATATTTTCTTTTCTACTCCCATTACCGATTCCTACACCAAATTTTGTGCAGTTATCTCTGAGTGAAATCGCGCCGTTTCCTCGTTAGTATGCACTTTCATACCCCAAAATATGCGACGTTTTTAACGTCAAGATTAATTTTAAAGGTTCAATTGCGTGTATTTAATATTTGTGTATTTCTATAGTAATATATTATGACGATTTAATTTCAATGTAAGCGGTATTGAATCAACTTAATTATTTGAAAGTTCTTTGAGATTGGATTATGGTAAGGCTGAAAGTGATACGTTTTACAGATTATTAAGACAAGAGTAAACAAGAGAGTAAAATTAGATCTCACAATATGGATGGTTTTAACCTATAGGTAGGGTGGGCTGAAGTGTCTGTAGGATCAACTAGAATAATGCTCAATAAACGCGATGCTTGATACTATAGGTTTCTTTCTTTATTTGTTTTTCTATTGATATGGCAGTTTTGTTCCGTACACTTACTTTAGAAAATGTGTGACAAATATTTACTACTGTGTAATGATAATAGCATATCTACATTTTATATTTCGTCAACGTGTTTCTACTATTTGAGATTTTTCTTATTTTTCCTTTTGTGTATTTTTGTTGCCAGGTTTCCGTGCTTAATATCAGAATTCAAAGGCTTTATTTGTGTGTGTTCGCATTGTGTGATGGAAGTTTGATATTCTTTATTGATAAACAATATTTAGGGAAACTTATAATATTATTTCCTTAATTTATAAAAGAATGTAAATCGTTCGTGACATATATACTATATGAGTATAATCATTCTATATTAATGAAATTGTCGACATTTCTTTTGTGTTTCTTATCACAATCAGAGAAATAAACAGCAAAATAAAGGCACATTTATTTGCCTGATATAGGTAATCTGAATACTTAATGAATTTCTATTATTCGTTATAAGCTGGAATTTTCCATACTAAATCATATTTTAATGTACGCTATAACTATCACACAATTTCATAATACTGACTGGGTTGAAGTTTTAATGAGCTATGTATGGCACCGTGATGTCTATATTCCGCCAAGTACTTTGCTCGAATGAGCACCATCAACGCCTCACGTTGCAATGATATGATTTCTCCTTTCCTTTAGTGCCTGTAACACAGAGATCAAGAAAGATAAAGTTTTGTCTTACAGTTATACACACTTGGTTTTATTGTGAGAAGTAAATCTCCTAAAGTACTGGCGGATGGTGAAGTGCAATAACTAGTGTAGTGGTAAGAAAAAATGGAGATTTAAGGTAGAAATTAAACTTAGTTACTAACCAAGTTTCCCGAAATGCAACAAATTTAAAGTTTCTAATATAATAAATTATATTTGCCAAATGAGAAATAATTTTACACTATAACAGGGGGTTTATATTCAGTCCTAAGAATGAGAGATGACAACCAGCGTATCCTTCAATAATTGCTCTGTAGGACGTAACTCTCTTCTCTAAATATATATTTGCACACACTTATTCATAAATGAAGCTGATAACATGTTCAATTTCCTTCTTGAGTTCTGGTATTGGTCACAAATTGTTTGCGTATATCTTTGAGAATTCGAAAGCTCCAATTTGAAGTGGTAGCAAGATGTGAAATCACATGAACTACATTAAAGAGGAATAAATGGTGCAAAATTTGTTGACAAAAAAATAAACTGTTTATTTATCACTTTAGTATTTAACAGTCCAGATTTCATGAAATTATGCTTCGTAGAACAAAGGAGATCTAAAAACATCAATTTCTCACCAGTCATAATGACTCGAAAATAAAGCTCCTTAAAAGACATTCCCTTCATCTATCTCCTCCCACTTCTATATATATGCTAACAAGGGAGCATCTTATATTGATTGTAGCATTGCCCAATCAAACAATATGGAATCGGTAGAGGAGTGAATAAAAGTTAGGAATCCAAAGCTTTACTGGCCGACAGCCGAAAACACAGGAGATACAGAGCAAAAAAGATCTAGATTTATGTGAAGATAGCAATTCATAAGATACACTGACAAAGAAAGAGCTTCAAAATAATTAAAGTAAAAAAATGACATTTACGCAACAGTATAGCAAGCAAACATTGTACCCACAGACATGCTCAATAACATAATATGTAATGGAGTGTTGCAAACTGAGCACAAGATGAAGTTTTGTTAAATGGCACGGAACACAAATTATAACATGTAGAAAATCTAATTATGATTAGAACCATACCCGTGAGCATTTTCGCCGATTCCAAGAGTTTTATCCAATACATGGCTGAAGTACCACTCTTATTGGCTATATACGGATGGCGTCACAAAGATTCAACTTCAACCTGGTACTATGCTTTTTGCTTTCGTTTCATTGTTTTATGTGTGTGCGTGTTTAAAAATAGAGAGAGGAGCGTGTCAATAGTATTACTTGTGAAATACATAGCATTATAATTCTTGATTTACATTGACTTCTTACCAGGGTGGAAAAAAATCATGATTTTTTTTAAAAAATCATTTTTGTTGATTTTTTTGATTTAAATCGATTTTTTTGATTTAAATCAAATCTTTCTCCTCGTAAATTACAAGTCGCGAACTCAAGAAAAAGCATTAGGAATTAGTATTAAATGCTAATTATGCCATTTAAGTGAAAGTATTAGGATTGAATTTTGAATTAATCCCCAATTGTTAACCTCTGTTAATCCCAATCGTTGTTTCTTAACCCTTTTAAATTATGGCTTTTTTTTAAAAGGAAAATTATAGACTTTCAGTCAAGATGCTACATCATCCCTATTTATCCTAGGATCATGGTTCATACCTCATTCTCTTCAGAATAGAACAGCTTTTGAAACGGTAACATTCAGATTTCCCTATCATGCCCCTGAAGCGGGAAATTTTGAGAGAAAATGTTTTTTTCCTGACTTTTTTTTTCAAATTTTGATCCCCTCTGAACTCCCTTGTGTTAACGCACATTCCTCAAAATGAACTGGGAAACACTAAGGGGTGTACTAAATGTGAGTATAAAATTTCAAGCTATCTTGAATAGTAAGGGCGGGGAAAATATTTAACAATCAGCTAAGAACATCCCCACAATGCCCCAGATAACACGCATGTAATATAGAAATTTTCTCAGACATCTCTATTTATCCTAGGGTCGTGATTTGTATATTATTCTCTTCAGAATAAAGATGATTTTCAATCGTATCATTCAAATGTCTCCATCATGTATCTGGGGCGGAAAAATCAAGAAAAAAGAGATTTTCTGTTAAAAAAATATCCTTTTTTCCTATTACCCCTCTGGACCAACCCCCTGTTTTAAGGTACAGATCTGAAACACTAAAAAATACTAAAAGGTGCATTGAATAAATGTGCAAAATTTCAATCTGCTAGGTGCAAAAGTAAGCCCGCGAAAAATATCCCCCACATCCCCAGATTCCCTTATAAAACAGGATCTCAGGCAACAGTTCCGTGAAACATCCTTATTTATCCTAGGATCATGGTTTGTACGTCATTCTCTTCAGAATAGAACAGCGTTTCAAATGGTACCATTCATATGTCTCCATCTGAATAGCGTTTTTTTTTTTTTTTTACATTTTTCCTTTGGACCTCCCTGTTTTCACGCAGAGATCTAAAAACATCTGAAAAATACTAAGGGGTGCACTGAACGAGTGTGCAAAATTTTAGTCTTTTGAATGCAAAATGTAAGCCTGCCGAAAAATAATAATAGGCATTAAAAAAATATTTTTTTTAAAAAAATTTATGATGTCATCACACACTATGTCTCGACGCAGAAAGGCGTGAAAGCATATGTAACATATTCTACAGTGCCTTCAGTCTTGGAAAAGAAAACGAAGTAAAAATGTTCATTGGTACGTTTTTAATCGAATAATGAAGATTCGATTTTTAATAGGATAAAAATAGGTAATATAATTTAAAAGGTTAATCATTAAGGAAAAAGTATAGCAACATTTATCAAAATGTCACTTTTTTTTCACAAAAGTTACTGATATTTGGTAGGGGCATATTTTTAAAAAAATTAGAACTAGCTTGAGGCACGAAATACATTAATTTCACCTAAAGTTATAAATCTTTAAAAAAAATCGGAGACGGGATAGGACCCCTCTATATACGCCCTATTATCTGGGAATAAACAAGCAGACGCGTACGCGAAAGAATTTTCGTCTCAAATGTCGATGGTGATTGTCCCGTTGGAATAGTTAACGATTTAAAAACCCAAACTCATTGTTACGGAGAAAAGAAAGCAGTATTGCTCCGTTACACGTTCAAGACGGGATTTTCCCTAATCATCCTGTGCATGACACTTGTTTTTATACTATGCTGTACATACTGTACATTTGAGTCTCATTGTATTATAATTATTAACTTCCGTAACCGAAATAATACACCAGAAACGGGATTTTACTTATTTTCACTTTAAATTATTTTATTTCGGAATTTGATTTAAATCAGCGATTTTTATTTAAAAAATCAAGTGATTTAAATCGTGATTTAAATCAGACTGATTTAAATCAATCCACCCTGCTTCTTACGCAATACAAATAAAGTATCCCTAAATAACTCTCCGTCCAAATAAAAGTGTTATGAAATGCACTTCACATGAATGTTATTATTGTCTACATTTTTAACTTTTTTTTTTTTAGATTACAAAGACAATATTAGCTAATGGTGCTCACAATGAGTATACTGGCTTTAGCATGATTCGTACACTTTGTTAAGCAACACCTTTTTTGATTTAAAATATATGTACAGAACTTCCACTCAATTGATTATATGAAATTGAAAACGTCTTGGCCTTGTTACTTTTACCATGTACAAAAATGTTTCTCAGATTAACTTTCCATTACATGCTCTAGTTCGTCTTATTGATTTGTGCCAAAAGTAACTCTAGTTTAGAAGTATTTTGCGGCAAATAACTTTGTAGTGTCGATATTCATAAGCCATACTCGGTTCAAGTATACGAAAAATGCTCACCAACTTAAACTAGATGACCATTATTAGTTAGCATTCTTTATGAACCACATAAGGATACCAACAGGAGTATGCAAAGTAAATTGCATTATATTTCGTTGGAGTTTAGCATTCCTTTCAATACTAAAGCTATAATGAGACATGGATCTGCTGCTTCATGTGTAATCCAAACCACATGGAATTACGTAGAGAATCAAATCCGAATCTCCTGGGCCAAAGACGAGAGTTAACGATATAGTCACGATATAGTTCCAGACAATATAAAGTTAGCCTTGCTTTTCTTTTGAATTAATACACTAGGGTGAACTTTAAACCAGTGATTCTCATTGGCCAACCTCCTGAAGGTGATCTGAGGAAAGAACGAGGGATCATAAGCTCCGGAAATAACTATAAAATTGTCAACAATCTTAACAGTTGTTACGTGTTAGATATTTTATCTTTCTTATACTCGTATTCGAAATTTTGAAATAATTAAACACTTAATATATAAACAGATGAAAGTAAGCCGAGTGGTTTGAGGTTTGAAGTCCCGTTCAGCAGTAAAGCTATATGAGGCGTTAAACTACATCTGAAGGTAAAACCCTAACTATATAAGTTCTCGCCGAAAATCAAACTCAGCTCTCTCGCGCCAAAAACGTCTATACTAATCATATAGCTAGGAGGAAACTAAAGATGTAAATATTCTTATAATTGTATTATCGTTATTATTATTATTATTATTATTATTATTATTATTATTATTATTATTATTATTATTATTATTATTATTATTATTATTATTATTATTATTGAAGACTTGAGATTTCAATGCAGGTTTTAAGAAGGAGGCACCAGGTAAACGGTTGGGAACCACTGCTTTAAACATTATCACTTACACTTTATAACCTCGCACTTGTACCTCCTGCTTCGCTCTGCCCTTGTGGGAATTTGAGGAAAAATTAGGTTGTACAGACCAGTCAGCACAGATTGAGCTGTATTTTACGCACTTGATGATATAATTGCATCAAGAAACCATTATAAGTAAAGACACGACAATAACATCTGTTACAAAATATCTCTCCACTTCCAATGCACGTATGAACTGCAGGAGTTCATTTTCTAAAAATTATCTCTATACGAAACTTGTAATGTTTATATGGGCCTATTCCATCAGCGGATTTTCATTCTGCTACGAATGCTTTCAAAAAGGATTTGCTTCATAATCCACTTGGAAGTGTAGGGGACCTAAGAAAACAGACACCTGAATAGCACATGGAGTGATGTTAAGAGCAAGGATAACAGATCCGAAAACACTAGCATTAAAACACTGCAGACAATTGTGTTTTGCTTTTACTGCAGATTTTGAAAACACATTCCGAAAGCTGGCAATTTACAGGAAAGATGTTGTAATTTAGACTTGATTTTCACTTTGAATTTTGCGTTCCTTTCAACAGGATCCTATGAGCTTCTGCCAGGAGTCGAACACGCGGCTCCTGCGCCAAAGGTGCCTACGCTATTCATCTACCCAATATGAAGCTATATGTAGTAATTTAGATACGAAGAGGATTTCTTAGGAACTTCCTTGTCTATGCATTGAACCATGTGAGTGTAGTGTAAAAAACTTATAAACAACAACACTAGACGTCTACGGCGCGGGAGACCTGAGTTTGTTTCCAGCGAGAACTTATGTAGTTAGGATTTTAATTTAAGCTGTAGCTTCAAGTCTCATATAGCTTTGCTGCTGAACGGGTTTCCGAAACCTCAAACCACTCGCCTTGTTTTTATCTGTTTGTATTTTTAAGTGTTTAATTACTTAAAAGTACAAGAAAGTACAAATTGGAGTACAAGAAAGACAAAATGTCGAACACGTAATATCTGTTAAGTTTCTTTTGGCAATTTTATAGTTTATTTCTGTTGTCAGTTTGTGATCCTTCACTTGTTCTTCAAGTTCGGGTCGGCAGGCTGGCCCTTGGGAACCACTGGTTTAAAGTTTAAGGTGATGTAAAATTGAGCCTGGTATATTAATTCTAAAGAAAGACAGGGTTAACTTTACATTGTCTGGAACTATATCGTGACTATATCATTAACGTGCGTCTTTGGGCCAGGAGATTCGGATTAGATTCCCGGCGTAATCTCATGTGGCTCGGATTCCACGTGAAGCAGTAGGTCCATGTATCATTATAACCTTGATGTTGAAAGGGATGTTAATCTCCAATGAAATATAAAGCAATTTACACTGTATGTTCCAGTTGGTATTCTTATGAGGTTCATAAAGAATGCTAGCTAATAATGGTCATCTAGTTCAATTTAGTGTGCATTTCTCGTGCAATTAAACTGAACATGGCTTATTAATAACGGCACTACAACTTTATTTGCCGCAAAATACTTCTAAACCAGACTTATTTTTGATGCAAATAAAGACGAACTGGAGCGTGTAATGTAAAGCTAATCTGAGAATCATTTTTGTATATGGTAAAACTAACAAGGCTAAGACGTTTTCAACTATATAACATCAATTGAATGGAATCCAAGTTCGGGATAAAATTTTGAAATCAAATGAATATGTGGCATAACAAACTGCACTATTTCTTCAAAAGCCAGCGTATTCATTGTGAGCACCATCAGCTAATATTGTCTCTGAGATTTAATAAAAATTCTAAAAATGTCGACAATAATAACATTCATGTGAAGTGCGTGATATAACGCTTATTTGGACGAAGACTTATTTTAGAATATATTATTTGTACCGCGTAAGAAATTAACATAAATCAAGAATTATAATTCAATGTATTTCACAAGTAATACTATTAATAATATCCTTTCTCTGTTTTTAAACACGCACATACACAAAAGAGAGAAACGGAAGCAACACGCATTGTAGTAGGTTGAACTTGAATCTTTGTAACGTCATCTGTCCGTGGGAATTAAGAGTGGTAGTTCTGGCATGTATTGGATGAACCTCTTGGGACCGACAAAAATGCTAGCTGTGAAGTCATGATGTACTGTGTTGCCAACTTTTGAATATAGGCCTATATGAATTCCTGTACGAATTTCAGATGTAGAAGAGATCATGCAGTACACGATTCAAACTACTTAAAACCAAAATATGAGACCAAAATCAATAATATAATCAGTGAAGCACGAAAACAAGAGACGAAGCACAGTGTTGAAGCAGGTTTGCCCAAGTAGAAAATCAAAATAGTATCAAACACAACACACAAAACTGAAATGATGCATGATCTTGGATTGACAACTGATTAGCAGTCTCACGTTTCTGATGCACCTAATATCGTATTACCCAACACATTATTGGTAGTCAATTTTTCAGTGTTGCTGTTAATAAAGCGCTCCGCAGTGTGTTGGTAGTGTATGTACTCTTCTACATCCGAGATTCATGTAGGAATTCATATAGGCCTATCTTCAAATGTTGGCAACACTGTACATCATGTCATCTCAAGTATGGTTCTAATCTCATGGCACGGAACACATGTTATAATTTGTGTTCCGTGCCATTTAACGAAACTTCATTTTGTGTTCAGTTATCAACACTGCATTAAATATGATGTTATTGAGCATGTCTGTGGGTACAATGTTTGTTTACCATACTGTTGTGTAAATACCATTTTGCATTGCTTACCATCTTTTGCATTGCTATCGTCATATGATTCTAGGTTCTTCTTTCCTCTGTATCTCTTGTGTTTTAGGCTGTCGGCCCGTAAACTTTGAATTTCTCACTTTTCTTCATCCCTCAATCCATTTCAGATTGTTTAATTGGGCAATGCTACTATCAATATAAGATGTTCCCTTGTAAGAGCTCATCTACATAAAGTGAACAAGCTTCATGAAACCATTTGATAATCTTACTCAGTTTGCTATAGACATTGTACCTTCATTTACTTCTGGGAACTGACTTCATGGTCAGTAATTAGAGTATATAGACTATTTCATAGTTCGATCCAACGGTTTGCTGTATTCGCTTATCAGTATCAGTAAGTTTATTTCTAAATTTAACTTTCGCACCCAATAACACTTATTTTGATTTTTTTAAAATCGGCTGTAAATTTTACATTTCTTGTTTCCTTGTATGGGGATCATTATAATTTCTAGATGCTAAGAGTAGCACCTAGTGTTTCGTGTGTTCAATATTTCGTGTGTTCTTTAGCTTTTAGTTAATTATCTTTAAGTAAATATGTACAATTGTTAGTTTAATATAAGTATCCCTAAGCCTTTAATTGACTTAAATTGTGAAATTGTTGGCACTAAGCAGGTGACTAAAGCAAATGAGATATTGAAAGTATAGTAAAGCCACGAAAAGAAATTAATATTATCTCTGCGGGAAAATACAATAAAAATTACAATAATATTTTCAATAGTAGTTGCACCTGGGAAGACTAAGAAGTTCAAGTTGGAAGACTTACGTATAAGTAGAATAGATGTGTACGTAATTGCAGTGTCGTGTGAAAGCTGTAATACAACTTACATGTGAAGAAATACATTATGTCATTTAACTGAAACTGATACAAATTTTAAGATATGAAATATTTTTAGTAGATATTCATTTATAGTTTTGTATTCAAGAAATTTAATGTTTATGAAAAGAAAAATAAGTTTTCATAAGATTTTAGATATTTTAGTAATAATACCGGTGAATACTTCAGATATTGTTGTTAGGGTATTGTATGTACAAGAAAATATTAATATTTCGTGTTAATCCAATACTTTGCATTCTTAAATACACTTTCGTATAAATTTATGTTATTTTAGAAAAGAATGTCAAGTTTAGTTTTAATATTCAATTTAATAGAAGAATACAGCTTCTCCATAATATAAAGTTTTGAAACGTATCTGAAAAACGCCTTTATTGTTATTTTAAACTGAAATGTAAGTAATTCCATATTGTGGTTTGTTTACCTGGATGTAAAAGAGATAATAATTGGTTAAAATTTGCAACGTTATTATTACAGTGCCCGGTGACTAAGACAGAAATTACAGGCCTAACTTATATCGGAATCCCATTTAATGGTCCAAATTGACAGATTATTTAATATTAATTAATATTATTATTTATACTGTTACGCACTGGAGGTTTCCTTTCGTATATTTCTTTTCAGTTTGTACGTTATTTATTTATTTGCTTATTTATTCCATTACTTGTATTTCTTGTATTCCATTGTTTCTATGGCAGTTCGGGTTAAGTGCTCTTGGATGATAGTTTGATGTGTGTGAATCCTTCTTTGTGATTTATATATGGGATGACTCAGACAATGTTTTGTGGTCAGAACTAATGGGGGACATGTCCGAAAAACTTTTGTTTGGACAAAATTTGAGTTTTCGTTTCCGAACAGTGCATGATGTGCGGAGTGCAATATATATTATACGTACACAGGAGATAGTCCATCAATTTAATGCTCTTTTAGAGTGCAGTGAGTTCAGTCATTTTTCTCGATCCGATGACAGAATAGAACTAACCATTGTTTATTATTTTAAGTTCAGAACTCACAACTTCATTTATTCATCTAGTTTCTTTACATACAATATTTGTGGCTCACTATGCAT
Organism: Thermobia domestica; assembly: GCF_964235325.1. Taxonomy (NCBI): domain Eukaryota; kingdom Metazoa; phylum Arthropoda; class Insecta; order Zygentoma; family Lepismatidae; genus Thermobia; species Thermobia domestica. The sequence continues at coordinate 195,735,910 of NC_137466.1, read as the reverse complement.
CCCATTTATGTTTCCTTCTCATTCACTAATTTATTTTAAGTAAGCAACTTTCAAACTTAAACTTTCTTTTCTAAGTGCGTCAGACCACAACTTCATTTTCTAAATATACTTTTTGGTCGTTATCACATGACTATTAGTTTACTTTCCAATGTTTATAATCTTCTTACGGTAAAAAAGGATAAACAAAACTAAATATTTTGTTCGAGGTATGTCCCATATTTTTGGAGCTGTGGACCTTTCAAGTTCATTTCTTCATGTTTTCCGGAGTCTAAAAGTCCGAAAAGAAGCGTTTGTGCACCCTTGTTCCCTTGTTGGTATGCATATCTTGCCTTATTTTGGTGTCAGGAATCACCTCCCGACGTTTTCGGTGTTGTTTTGAAGCATACAGCATATGTCGAGTTTAGTTCACAAGGAAATCAAGTCTGTCGTTTTGCAAGTTTTGCCTAATTTCAATCTCATATCTCTTTAAAAGTTTAAACGATTTATATCTTAATAATGTAACTTTTATAAGTGAGTAAATAATATGAAGTTTTCTATTTACTTAAGCGTACCTTATAATTTCGACTAATGGTCATCCGATCAAAATTTTCTTTTCAGCTTTTGGTGTTAAAACATGACCACATTTATCGTTTTGTTATATTTTATACAAACGTTTGTTGATATATCTACAAAAGAGGTAAACAAAACATTGCCAATCCAATATCATAATCAAAATGATCAAACAATTCTGATTAATTGCATCATAGATGTCGCACTGAAACATTTCAGCATAACAAGAACTCTTGTCATGTTACAAGAAGAGAACTCAGAATTAGCTGACGGATTAGCAAGATCATACAGGAATCCACTTCAAATCGTTGAGATTAGTAATAATATTAACTATCTCCAAGATAGTGACAATTGGATTGCATCTAAGTGGCTCTTCTCAAGACGAACTTTAAATTATGTTATTATTTTGAGAAACATAAAGTCCTTTAGTTATGTGATCTACACAGCGAAGGAACTGCCATTTTGGTATTCAAACTCAAAGTTTATTGTAGTTGTCCCGAATACAAATTACACAACAGTAGAGATAAGAGATGTGTTTCAAACTTCCTTTGAGAACGATATGATGGATATTATCCTTGTGACAGGCATGAAGGATAGTGATTTTTTCGGATTAAATTCCAAAAATAATAAGGAATCCATTATTGTATACACATATTTTCCTTTCGTAGAAAACTCGACAAATGGGTTTCGTGAAAACGTATTGGATATCTGGATAAACAATAAATTTTACTTCGGAAGAAATTTATTTCCAAACAAAATGTTGAAACTGCACAAACGTCATCTTTCATTTGTAGCAGTGTTTTGGGAAATGGAATTTAAAAGTGCTTATGGTAAAGGAATTAAAGTGTTTGGAGATCATCTCAATATTACATTAAATTTAGATGAAGTTTCTTACAGAGACCTCGGAAAGAGATACCCTAACGGAAGTTACACAGGCATCTTTGCAAACATCACGTCAAGAGTGTATCATGGTTTTTTATCACCTGTAGCTGTACACTACGATACTTTCCAATATTTCGATTATATTTTCTGCCGAAATATAGCTCAGTATGTATGGACAGTTCCTGCACCTGTTCTGTACCCTCAATGGATGAACATCTTCTTTCCTTTTCAGCCTGCATCTTGGATTGGTATACTTATGTCTTACGTAATCGTGTCCATTGTAACAAACATCGTGCATAAAATAGTGTTTCAGAAGCCGATTGCAATGCATCGTTCCTTCCTGGACAATTTTTGTTTATTGTTGGGAGTATCCATGAGTCCTCCAAGAAATGTTGCTATTGTAAGAATATGTTATCTAATTTGGGTGTTACTTGGTTTCGTTCTCAATAACTGTTATCAATCTGCTTTATTCGGATTTGTGACAAATCCCAAAAACATCCCCCTATCAATACAATGCAAGAAATGGTGGACGCTAAATTACAAATAGGAGGACTTCCAGTACACAAGCTGTTCTTTCACGTACACGGTAAAGATGTTTCTAAGACAATATTTAGCAGTTGGGTTAATGTAAATTCGTATATGGAAGGATATCGTAAGATAATTGAAACAAGGAATTTTGCTTTTTACTGGATAGCAGCTGTTTCCAGGAATTTGATGTTTAGAAAACCATTTGTTGATTCTGAAGGGATTTCAATGTTGCACATAGTGAGGGAAGTAATGAGTAGCGCACCTGTATTTTTCATAATGAGACTAGGTTCTCCTTTCGGGCATAGATTGTGGAAAATAATGCAAACATGCGATTCCTCTGGTATCTTTACGAAATGGCAAATGGATTTCTCTCGTTCCGTTGCCTACAAAGCAATGATATTTCGGAATTCAGGAGCTACTAAACCTCTGAATATTTTGGAGCTACTTGGTGCTTTTTCTGTGTGTATTTTTGGTTTGTGTCTAAGTGGCATTGTGTTTATATCAGAACTCGTATTCCACAATAGTGTCGGAAAGAGAAATGAAGTCAAGGAAAAGTTGTAGTACATATATCTAGATAATGCTCCCCTTCTATAATACGTACACGGACAATCGTAAATTCTGGAGATACAAAATGCACATAAAATTATCAAGAGGGATAATACACATTCCCAAATTAGCTATACACTATATTATGGATCATGGAATGCTGTAAACCTGAAAGAAGATGTTCAGAAAATAGGCTCAAACATTCGCAATGTTTTCTTTTAATATATAAGCTTTATTGTACTTACGATTATTTAAGTTTAACACGGGGAGCCTGAGGAGACGCCATCAATTAAGGTGTGACAAAAATGTCAGAAGATATTAGGAAAGTAATTGCTAAAGAAAGTACAACGGCAGTCCAATTAAATGCAAATGTTATCAAACGTTTGTACTTGGCACTTGGAAAAGATATGTCATATCCACGAAAGAGAGAACATAGGTAACATGGTGTTTCTTTAGCGTAGGTAACAGTGGATAAGCATTCAATAAATAGTTATTTTTCTTTGGAAGTAATTACGATACAAATATTAACGAAGTCCCATTGAGTTCCCTATTGTTAATACGATATGTCCGTAGGTCTGACCTTTAATTATTGGTCGACATACGAATACATACGGAAATTTTGTTTTGACATTAAGAGCTCAGATGATATATATATGTGTGATATCATATTAAAAGAATCCGTGAGTCTGCTTTACTCATCCCAGCATTTTCTTTTACATGATTTTCCCATACTCAATTTAGTTGTAGTCAATATAAGTTAAAGAGAAACTATTGAAACCATAATATGAGGAACGTAGCAAGGTTAAACCAACATATTATAATTTTTTCTATCCAAATTGTTGTGTTTTTTAAATGAGCTGACATTTAGAAGACAGCAACACTAAATGAGGAAAATAAATAAAATTTAATATTTTCTTTTAGGACACGATAGTGTACACATTAGAGCTAGTGTTTCATACTTGAGTGTGTTGGAAAGCTCTGTTTTTCAGATATGGCATTTTTCCGTATCTGATTTGCAAGAGTTCGCTTTATGAATCCCATTGAAGTTTTGTTAATTTATCCTCGTTACATCGGCGTTTATTGAAATTTATGCTAGTGATAACTGGTGAAAAAAGATGAGCTCAGAATTCAACATCCCAGAATACATGTCATTCATTTGTAGGCTACGTAAACAACATTATACTCCTTTTGCAGTGTAAAGTTAAAGGATTTGATTTTAAACTTCAGCTGGGTGCTATTTTTCTTATAAAATACGATCTACGTGTATGTTTAGGTGTTAGTAGTTAAAAATTGCTTACCGTAGATGTAGTCTTGTATCTTTCTATCTTCTCCAAATGTTGGATTCCTACCAGCTAAAATATTTACGTGGTATTTGCTGTACCTTCATCCTTTTCTTACAACAAATGATAAACCTAGCACACATTATTCTGTGCGATGTTGTCGAAGAGTGTCACGTCCGAATCTTGATCATTCATCAAACATACAAACTGTGGTCAAGAGTATGGAGTGATATGGTGGACTTTAGAGCAGAAGTTTACGAAAACAGCTAAAATAATTAGTGGTCCGGCTCATTGTAAAGATATTATGACAAGTACTCTAGGGAGATGGACAATTTGTATGCTGTTGAAAATTGAGGTGATCAATTATAGAAACTACCTTTGAAAAGCAACATTACAGCAGCATTACAGCAACATTACATCATTGCGACAGGTTAATTACGCATTGTATATGATGCTAAATTAAGAATTTATTTGAATACTTGGTGCAGCCCTTTCACCTGAGGCAACACGTAATTTGTTAGTCGAGAAAACTAAAAAGTTAGAATTTTTCTTGTCACGTCTGGCCCTAGTCTCCGCACATTCAGCTTTTTATCTCCTTCGTGCGTCGTTCTCCATACCAAGAATAATCTATTTTTTACGCTGTTCTACTTCTTGGCGTGAAGTCGATTTACTAGAGAAGTTTGACACCGTTCTGAAATGTGGACTGGAATCGTTACTCAACTGTAACCTAAATAGCAACGCATGGATACAGGCCTCCCTTCCAGTTGATTCTGGAGGTCTTGGTATTCGTCGGACTGTAGATTTGGCGTATTCTTCATTTTTAGCGTCGTTCTATGGCTCCCGGCATACCATTGAGATACTCCTCAACCAACTGAATGAGCCTCACATAGAATCTGATGTCCAAGACCTTTATTAGAAGAAGTTTTTCTTTTATAATTACCTGTTCAGAATATGCTGTTTATCAGTCTGTAAAAAAAAATGTCAAATATGTTTTGAATACTTTAATTTATACAGTCATTGTAGATGAAGACAAAATTAACTGTGATTCTGTAGAAATCTTTTGACATAAAATTATTTCTGTAGATGTACGCATGTACATCCAAAAATTATAGATCATATAAAATATAAATAAAACCTCTTTCATTCGCTAATAAAACCTTCGATATAGGCAGCGAAATCATTGTATAAAATTATGTACATGAATTTAACAGGATGCTATGATGAAAAAAATATAAATTATCGAAACGGATAATGGAACAAATAACAAAATGTAGAATAGGAAAATGGAAATGGAAATGGAAATGATAGCAATAACAGAAAAAGAATCTAAATTGAAACATCCCAGCGGCCATTCGCTCTCTCAAATAAAAGTGAGATCACCTAATACCACATTATTCTCTAAGACAATATTATGATATATAGGTAGTCCTAAACGTTCCATGAGGTCTGAGTGTTCTGGACATTCAGCAAGAATGCATGAATACTCACTTGCACAATACATTCTTCACAATAGAGAAGATTAAAGCTACGCACTAATAGGAATGATGAGAATGTCCAATATGAAAGTGGATCAGTGACACTTTACTCGGCAAATAATACTTAACAACAAATGAAGATTGCTTATATTATCCAGATTGCAATATCACTCACTAACTCAGAAATGTATTGCTGTAAGTGTGTTTAGTAATGCAATCCTGAGTTTTTATAATAAAGTTTTCTGAGTTATTGGAGATAAGCTCACGACGCAGCGGAAACTAAAGCGTAAAATAATAAAGTGGAGACTTAACTGGTGTTAGTTCAGCAGTTAGTGTTAGCAAATACTGAACATAGGCAATGCAGACTAAATTCCGAATTGTCCACGTCTGTGGCAACCGCACAACGAATAGAATTCTGTTTCTTCTTATCCCGTAATTTTGGTATGTGGATGATATCCCAAACTAAAATTGGCTTGGGTTTTAGGTATGGTATCAAGTGGTGTGTTTTAAAGTGTTATAATATTATTTTTATATGGGATATATATATATACAAAGCTGTATGATTTCAAGACTATTGTATTATTTGGTGGATGTACCTCTAAGCTCAAACAAAGAAGAAAACAGAGGGAGCTGGTGCGCATCATAAGAAGATTTTTTCCGAAAGAGGTGTAATAGTTATTGGAACATAATCATTGTTCTTCAAGAACCGAGAAAATAAGTCTTGTTTCATGAAACCGTCTCCTTTTGTCTGGTATCGAATTAATTGTTACTGAATTTAATGCTGATCGTATAATTATTAGAACAGCAATCCAGATATTTACATAAGAAAAATATGGAATTTTTATCTTATGATCCTGACTTTCTGCTCTCTTTTAATCAAAGTCATATCAAATCACTCTTCAACATAGAAGACAGATTTCATTATTTTGCTAAAGTTTTCACAATATCACATATACGGATGAGCATAACAAGTTTTCGTAATGTGGTAACTGCTTTTGAATGATACAACACAACTTTAAAGAATGTGACTCGTTGTTATATATATATGTGTTGAGAAACGAAGGGAAACTTGTAAATTACTCGAGAGAGAAAGTAAAGTTATAAAGGTAATGAGTAGATTTAGATAGCGTGCTATAAATTCTATACATGAACTAAGGGCAAGGGAACATTTCTGATTACCCCTTTAAAGAGCACATGATGATGACATACCCTTTGGTCAATACTTTACATACAGAAGGCTTATCCCACGCGAGGCTCTTCTGAGTTTTCCTGCGAACAATAAGTTTAAGTAGGGAACGCTTGTTGAGAATGTATGTAGCACCAAGTGCAATTTTGTGCGATGCAAGATACTTCATCAGCTGACTGAGAATTGGAGAAAAGATGAAGAATGCCCCGTAATTTGTATCTTGAAAACGCAGGTGACAAACAATTTTCTGAAGTAAGTGTATTTCAAATGTAAAACTCCAATTTGTGTCAAGTCCCAACCGTTGATGTTCAGGAGTTTTATACTCAGACGCATTCGTGAATTGGCAAGGGATTCACATATAAGAATCACAAACCAGAGAATGAAAATGACGCTACCAATATGTGGTTAACTTTTTACTTATATAAAAAATGAGTATAATAAAACAAAAATGTCAGAATTGTACACTTGAAAGAAAATGGACACAGAAGCGGAATTTATGATTTGTAAGTTTTCATTTGTCTAACATACAGAAATGTACGAAATATCAAACGAAAGTAAATTATATTTATAGAATACTACATCATAAGGACCAACACTGTGAAATTGGTTTTAAGGTAAGCAATAAAGAACAATGCAGCAGTTCTATTGACGGTGTTGCCATTTTGAACGAACGACAACATAGATATCCGAGATGTTTTAGGGTATAACTATATTTGATGACAAATGTCCTGTGTGTAATAAACTGATACCACATGAAAGTGAATGAGTTGATGGAAGTATATGTACGAAAGTATAACAATATTGTAATACATTTTTATTTTGTTTCCAATAAAGTAGTTAATGTATGTATCAGTATATTTTATTAACGTATATTTTTATATAATTTTCCTTCCTAAAATAATAAAATTTGGGAAAAAACTTTTGTTCATACAGTTGATAAATAAACTCGATCATTAGTTTATTGTCTCTTGTATAGGACGGGTACAAGATGAATTTATCAAAATATTGTAGACATTGATCATATTGCAGTTCATTTATTTTCCTTCGTTTAATAAGACGGTATTTTACAATGTAGGTGAAACTTGATAATAGTCATACATACTCCTTTCTTTCTGTTTTTCTAGAGCTCCTCGGTGTCGAAGCTGTTAGCGTGCGTGTCATTGGCGTGGGAGACCCAGGTTTGATTCCTGGTGGGACCTTATGTGGTTCGGATTCCACGTTAATCAATAGGCCAATGTCTTATATAGCCTCGCTGATGAAGAGGATATTAAACTGAAAATTAACTTTCTCTTTTTTCTCTCTATTAAGAGTTGATATTATCATTGCATAGTACTTGCGAAAACAATTATAAAGCCAGAAATCCCAAATTGTATACTATATTGGCGATATTATTGTTATAATTTCTTAAATTAGGCACTGAATTAGCAATATAGAGTGCCCTCAATAGGAAGGAAGACGATAGGAAGCCACAACAAGTCATTCTCAGTCTTCACTACAACAATGAAAAACCTTTTGTTAAGGAATGTTCACGTAGCTCTTAACCTATGACAGAAGTGTCACAAGGTATTAAAGAAATGAAGGAAACTACTCACAACAGGCAGATATAATTTAAAATTTCATCACCATCTGTTTTTGAAAACTGAAAGCTCTACTCCTTGTCACATCCTTAGCCATACACACCATAGCTGCACTGATGTTCATTTAGTAAACATAGTAATAAATTGACCTTCAATAAATTTGGACGTTTGTTTTGATATAACAGTGTACTGTCAACCGGATATATTATATATTATATCTTCAGATATTGCTAGGGTTGGAGGAGGTTCTTACTGAATGTAATGCTTCTAGTGTCACGTTACGACTACGTTGCTTTACAGTACAGTTTTCCTTTTATTTTATGCTTAGTAATTCTTATGGTGAAGCATAATCTTATTTGTTTGCTGTTATCGTATTGCTCTCTAAATTATAACAGAGAATACATTTGTAGTATGCCATTTAAAGAAAAATTCTAAATGAAATGTAATTTGAGATTGTAAACTATATACATTGGCATGTAAGTGAAAGGTAATAAAGTTTGTGCCTCCTAAAAAATGAAAATATATACAAATTCAACAAAAATATTTTAATCCTAGCAATAATTTTTATTTATCAAGAAGATAGTACTTCAGAGATGAAACATAATATTAACTTACGCAATCCAGGAAAAGGTAATTCTAGATTATTTTCAAGTTTATTGGTGCAGTTTTACTATACGGATCCATAGATTTAGAAAATTTAGAGAAGAAATTTCTAATAATATTTTAATAGAGTAGTGTATAAGTAATCAAAATATGGTCTGCACTTACCTCTGAGATGCATATTTACGAGGAAATATAGAAAATAAAGTCGGACCTTAAATGCACATAATCTTCCATCAGCTTCCATAAAGTTTTGACAAGTCTCTAATTTCCCCATTTTATGTCGAGAACAGAACCCAACCAACCACTGCGGGGCTTCTAACCCGTTCCTACTCTTACTATAACTACCGGTTCATTCTCCTACTCCTGTTCCTCCTACTACTATTTCTATTCCTGCTATTACTACTACTACACCTACTCCTACTCCTACTGTTACTCCTCCTCCTCCTACACCTACTATTACCACTACTACTTATTCCTACTCCTACTCCTACTCTTACTCCTCCTCCTCCTATTCCTACTACTACTACCACTACTACTTACTCCTACTCCTACTACTACAACTTTCTCCTACTACTACTGTTCTAAGTAAACTACTACTACTAATACTACTTACCCATACTTCTACTACTACTTCTACTCCCAATACTACTACTACTTATACTATGGATCCGTATAATAAAACTACATATTCATTGGTGTTTTGAAGAAGATGTGTTAAAGTGAACCTGCACCGGAGAATGCAAGAGCACACCTCGTACATGATTGCTGAAGGTACAGAAAATGAAACCAAGGAGAAAGCAGTATGCTTTTTATGAATTTCTGTGTGGATCCGTATAGTAAAACTGCACGAGTTTATTCATGTTATTAATGGAGTACTAGTATATATTAGAATAAATCATATGTAAATAAATTATAGGTTCGGTTGCTTTCTTGCCCCGAAACACAGTAAGACACGGTATTTTCAGGGGGACTCTCGATTAAACCTTTCTGCTCTCATTTTCCCAGGATCTTTTGCGGTCTGTTACGTCATGTGGAGGTATCGCCAATAATTTTACAAAATAGAGGATCTGAGCATACCAGAAAAGCGAGAAGCAAAGCGTTCTTAATTGTCAAAGATTATTTTCGGTAATTTCTTCTTACTCCTATTTGTACACCCATACGTGCAGCAAATATAAGCTTTGTGTAATATAAATCTGAAGGAACGACATAAATAAAATAAACGAAAGACACACTACATGTCTACGTATGAAGCTCGCAATTTTTTGGGCAAACATATATGACAGCAATTCAGTTTCGTAATACCCGTATGATGAAGATACATATTGACAGATCCTCTATTTTATAACATCCATGGGTATCGCGAGATATCGTTCAAGACAACAAGTGAAATACTGCACACGCAATTAAGTTGTTGGTATACTATTTCAAGATGCACAAAAATTCCTCCACAAGACGTCACGGACAGAAAGCCAAAGGCGCATACGCTAACCGCTTAGCCACGAACGAGCTCCTAGCTTGCCTGGAACTTTGTGAGAAATTAACCAAGTTTTGCTTGCGTGGAGGATTGAGATTCCTTGCCCACCTCCACTAAGCTTGACTGGAGCTTGTGGAAATCCATCCCTTGGCTGCATGGACCTTGGAACACCTCGAAAAAGAACAAATGTAAACAATTGGAGCTTTTAATACGAATCTTTTTCATAAACCTATATCGTATGCCACAGCGAACACACAGTAGGTCAAGTAATATAGTGCTGAATATACGCGACGAGTTCTGCATGATAATACATTCAGTGTTTCCATGATATGATACTTTCATTACGTGAGTTTATTGACTATTTATTGACTATTGACTATTTTATAATGAAACCAGATCATACCCATTCTATGTTTTTGTCAATGAGTTTCTATTGTTTGATATATTTCGTATATTTTCTCATCTATTAAATAGTCAGGTTTTTGAGCTTAATTTGAGAATAAAAAAGAATTTTGTTGAAGTCCTTGAACTTTATGATCGAAGTTTGTTATTCTTTGTTGATTTACAGACTTGAGGGAGACCTGTTAAAATGTTAGTTCCTTTTGTCTATGAAAGAATGTAAATCATTCGTGACACATACAACAACCTACACACGCACTTGAGTTGCTGTTACAGTCCTGATTCTTCGATTTGTCAAACGGATATATCCATCATCAGTGGCCAAAGTACACGCGGACTTCTCTCAGCATTTTGCATTCTCTGGAATTTGCTCCATAATCTGCTGAACACTACTCGATCGACATTGAGCCACAAGGTCATGTCAACTTGACGTTTCTCTGCTTCCAATCTACCGATTTCACTCCAATGTAACTCATCGGCCAAATGACGCCTCGTTGCCATATTTGCTTGTTTCCCTCCACTAGACTTGGTTCTTCACTTCACGAAGTCGTGTGAGGGCAGCATAATGGCGTGTTCTTCTGCACAATCTTTCTCCGATCATTCATCAAATGCTCGTTGTATTATGACTTCCATATTCCTTGCACTTCACCACCCTCTTCCCGTCATTTCTTTTTCATTGCTCATTTTGTCTAAGTTGCTTAATTTATGACGGACAGTATAGTTTTAGGCACTCATTTCAAAACCAAACTATTGCTGCCAGGCAACAAATAGGAGATGCAAATGTTCATTAAGACGAATAGATGGAACAATATCTTCAATAAGCATTCCACTTCGATAGCTCTCATTCTTCCAGATACTAATATTTACGAACGCTATATTTTTATTTTGTTCAATCTTAAGCATGTTCTGTAATGTAAATTATTTTGTATATTAAAAATGCAAGTTTTCAAATTTTGTTCCAAAATTAATTTTCTTTTGTGTAAAATGTAAAATTTTAGAAAATAATCCATTAATTCAATAATTTGTATTGATAGTATTTTAAGATTTCTCACGTTTTATTAACTCACGTAATGTTTCAGTTTTTTTGTATTCAAATTCTTTATAAAATTTGCCTTTCCTAAATTGAGAAAATTCTAGTTTAAATGTTCAAAAATCATAATGTTTTTATAGGTTTTATATTTAAAAATTCATATGAAAATATTTAATTTATTATTATTAGTAGCTGAGCCGTAACTTGTAGGGGGCAGGTGGCAACTGCTCCCCCAGAAAAGCTTCACACCTTTCAAGGAGGTCCAATTTCAAGACAAAATTTTCTAACTCCATATACGATATGAACATTAAATTATAAATGAAACATCAGATAGGTTCACTATAAACAAAAGAGCACACAAAACGTAAATAAAAGAAAAATGAGTCGTGAACTCATTTCAGTAAAAAATGTCTACTATTAGGGGCCCTAGAATTCATATTATTCTTATAGCATTAATATTTGTCAATAATGTCCCCTTAATTAATTTGGCATGCATGGAACAGGAACAGGGACGTGATTAACAACCCGTGAGACGTTATCGTGCGTGAGGGTCCATAGGCTCCGGCGGTCCATAAAGAGTAAGAGAAAGATAGAAAGAGGGGACCGAAGAATTAAAAAAAAAAAACTTTTTCTAGGGGCTCAAATACGCGTATTAATGGTAGCCCCCCCAAAAAAAGATCTAAGTTACAGCGCTGACTAGTAGTATAATAAAATAATTTTTTATTATATCATCATAAACTATATCCATATTTCATGTTAGATTTTCATTGGTTTTCTTATTGTCAAGAGTTTTTAGTTACCACGTCCTTATTTCTTGATATTTACCAGTTATCATATTTACCATAGGGTCTGTTACCAAGGCAACAGTTATCATATCGAAAAGATACTTTTCTTTCCTCATGATGCCAACTCAATCGTATATGTAACCTTTGGTATAGGCTATAACCTTTGGTTTTTCTTGTGATTGAATATCATACGACTTTGTATTACTATTTTTCGACTGATTGTTGGCCTTTTAACTCATTATTTCGATGGGTTGTAAAGTAACTTTTTCCACTGCTAACTCTCGTGGAAGTGTCAGTCATTAAAATTGTTGGTCGAAAAGTCAAATGCCATGAAAGTAACTTCCTATGGGATAATACCTTATTTATCTATAGTACATATTGCATATAGAATATAATTATACAGTGTACAGAATATCAGTGAATGAGGAGTATTTATATCTAGGAACTAAAATTAAATATCGGTGCAAGTTGTCATTACCCTTACAGACCAAAAGTTCCGAAGTTCTACGACACTTACAGCTACGTAGTGAGGCATCGGACGTAAGTTGGATTCACAGTTTGGAAACTGTTACTACCGGACAGCTGTTGTTGATACAGGTGAAGGCCTCATTTATATGTGTAATTCGAAGGATAGGGATTCGGCGCTGTACTCAAGTTTCTTCTTTGAAACATGATGTTACACGGGATGTAATAGTGCAAATACTACTACTGACAGCAATATTAATAAAATAAAATTTCTGTTAAGATTGACATCGACTGCAGGATCGTAGAAAGTTGATAGGATTCGCCCAATGTTAATGCTCCCAAGCATAAACCGAAAATAATGCTTTGGAGGATACCAATCAGAGTACAGACCTAAGGACCAGTCGAAATTTGAAACAGGGTACGGGGTCTAATTCTGGTCATGTATTTTTTTGTTTAATGTTTTGTCATATTGTTGATGTTTTGGGAAAGGCGAGGTACTGATTTTTTATGGTGTTTATTTTTTAATGTATAAACTGCAAATTAGCGCAAACATATTCAGCAATTCCATTTTATTTCTTTGCTGATTTTTTTATCTTTGGAGTGAAAAATTAACTTTAATTTATGTTTATAACGTGTTTTTTCAAATTGGTAGGCAGATAGTATCTACCCATAACATTTAGAACCTTGTTAATATTTACAAATAGTGATAACTTCTGACAATTAACACGTTCAATAGCTGTAATATATTTTGCAGTATATAGGTCTGGTTTGATTAACCTATACTATGTTTATTTTTTGAAATTTCATTAGGTAGTTAGAGAACTAAAAATTTAAATCTGCACGCTTATGGATTTTTCTTACCTCCACGGTATTACTGCATGTTGACTATTTTTTAGTTTGATTCATCAGTTCTATGTATTCGCTTAATAATATCAGTAAGTTCATTTCTAAATTTAACTCTCGTACCCACTAATTCTTATTTTGATTTTTTGAAATCGCCTGACAATTTTCCATTCCTAGTTTCCTTCTATAGGGATCATTGTAATTTCAAGGTGCCAAGGCTATTAAATATTTCGTATCTGATTTTTTTTTTGTTTGTTTGTTTTCAGTTACTCATAATTAGTTTTAGACAAATAGATATAGTTAGGCTAGGTTAATATATGTATCAGTAAACTTTTAATTGCCTTAAATGTAAAATTAGTGTGATTATACCATAAATAGATGACCTTAAAGAAATGGGATAGTGAAAGTGTAATAGTTACAAGGAAACATTGACATTGCTCCTACTGGACAAAATACAATTGCATAGGGCATACTGCAGTTTCAATAGTAGTTGAACTTGGCAAGCCTAAGAAGTGCAAATTGAAAGTTGTAGGCATAAATAAAATTGATGTGTCGTGTACGTAAATGCAGTGTCGTGTGAATGCAGTAATGCAACTTTCATGCGAAGAAATACATTGGGTTGATTATGTTCTTTAACTGAAAATGATACAAAATTTTAAGAGATATGGAATATTTTAGTCGACATTGAATAATAAGTTGTGTATTCAAGAAATTTATTGTTTACGCAAAGAAAACTTAGTTTCAATAATATTTGAATACCTTAGAGTTGTAAAACATCAGATATTGTTATTAGGTATTGTATATACAGTAAAACACCAATATTCCTCCTAATCTACTACTTTCGTTTCCGAAATACAATTTCAAGTAATGTTTCATCTAAAGCTAGGTTCTCTTAGAAAAGAATGCCAAGTTTAATTTCATAAACGAAACCAAGAAAATTATATCGCTTTTTTGCGGAGGTCTGTGTTAAATTGGCCCGCACACCGCCAGTTGAAATAGAATGTAGATAGTTGTTGGTGTGGGTTTATTCAACATATTACCTGGTTTTGGTAATTCATAGTTATATAATCAACTTTCGTAAGACGCCGTCTGTGGCCCTGAGGAACACTGGGGCAAACGTTTTTTTTACCTCCAAATGTGTGCCTTTGAAAATAATGGGAGGAGTTCACCGACTTTTCCACTTACCCAACCGTTTCCGAGCATATCTCTCGGTTCAAACTATTCTGCCAGGTATTTTTTAGCTTTTACCTTACAAAATGTGTTGTAACTCACGATATTCCGCCCGGTGGCACGTATAACTTTGGGATTCTTCTGATTATAACCTACCAAATGTAAGCAAGCACATTTGTCTCGTTCAGATCTCAGCATAGCCACCTTGTGACCCTCCCTTGTTAGTGTGGTTCGCTTCTCCCTACTTCCAGAGCCTCAAAGCATAGGTTGGTATGAGAATAATGGTATTCTTAAACAAATTCTAATGACATGGGGTCCACTCTCACAAAGTTATTTTCAACTTATTTATTGTACATGTAAGAAAGAGTGTTTAACAAAAAGATTGTAATTGTAATTGTAATTGTAAAATAACAACAATGTGTGTACTAGTAACTATAAATGTGGACGTGCTACAATTACCTGTAACAACGAATTTGATAGATACGTGTGAGCTGTGTGTTTTGAATCCTTCTATTCGGTTATATTTTCTGTTTCATTATTCCATATATCTAAACATGACATCTTTTAATCTTGTTACGATTTCCGATCTATGACAAAAACTTATTGGTAGAGATATAGGAATTGCAAGCTTATTTAATTATGTATTCAATTCACTTTGTGTTCCGTGTTTTAAAACGATTTTTAAATATGGTTCAATTGTGCATCCACTATTGGAAAACTTCACATAAATCATATGTAGTCCTATTTAAAGCTCAAAGGAGTTCAACAACGTTTAGTGCATATATTGGTGTAATACAACCCATTATTACGTTATAAGTAATTACTTAAATTTCGTGTGTACTTAGAAAAATCCTGCACCAAATCAATGAATGATACTCAATTTTATTTCAAAATACTGAGGACAAATATAGGAAAATTGGTTCTTATTTTGAATTCGCAACACTGCAAAAGAATGTTCTTGCATCACTTGCGCATAATTTTTCTATATATAATAAAATATTGTTTTAATATATTTACAGTAACGTTTATATCGTTTTCATGTTCAAGAGTTGGTAATATAGTAGTAGTTTGCAACACTGATATTTTCAAAACCATGCATGAGAAACTTTGACAACCATTATTTTCTTGTATACAACACTCAATTCCTTTAGGTTACATAGGTTGCTTGAAATTCCTCTTAAACGCCGTAAGGTGTCTCTACTTGAAATTTTGACTAGTTTAATACAAACCTATGGAAGAGTCGAATAATCAGACAGCGATGTCCGATTCTGGTAATGTATTACGTATTTGTTTAATATTGCGGAGATATTGTTCAATTTTTTGGAAAATGCAAGGCACTGATTTTTCATGGTAATAACTTCGGAATGTATAAACTCTACATTAGCGCATTAGTTTTCTTTGGCCAATTTGGTTGTCTTAGCAGTAAAGAATACACTTTAATATGTGATTATAACGCGTTTTTCCAATTGATATTGACATTGTATACATCCATAACATGTAGTAGAACACTTATTATTATTAACGAAGGCGGAGAACTTCTAACAATTCACAACATGTTAAATAGCTGAAATATATTATGTAATATATAGCGCCGCTTTGATTAAATTATCTTACTTTTTTGGAAATTTCATTAGGGAGATAGAAAATTGAAAATTTAAATCTTCAGGACACTTAGGTTACTAGGTAAATAGGTAAAATTGTTAGTTTAATATAAGTATCCGTAAACCTTCAATTGAACTAAATGTGGTGACCATAAAGAGGTAACCTTAAAGCAAATGGGTTTTTGAAAGTATAGTAAAGCCAAGAAAACAAATTGATATTATCTCTGCTGGAAAAAAGATAAAATAAGAAATGACATATTGTAGTTGCAATAGTAGTTGCACCTGGCAAGCCTAAGAAATGCGAATTAAAAGACGTACGTATAAGTAGAAGAGATGGGTATGTAATTGCCGTGTCGTGTAAATTCAGTAATGCAATTTACATGCGAAGAGATACATTATGTTATTTACCTGAAAATGAAACAAATTTTAAGAGATATGAAATATTTTCAGTAGATGTTGATTTATGGTTAGTGTATTCAAGAAATTTAATGTTTATGCAAAGAAAAACTAGTTTCAATAACATCTTAGATATTTTAAAATTATAAAACTGTTGAATAATTCAAACATTTTTGTTAGAGTATTCTATATACAACAAAATATCAATATTACGTGCTAATCCATTACTTTGGATTCTAAAATATAATTTCATATAAATTTATGTTCTTTTAGAAAAGAGTGTCAAGTTTAATTTTAATATTCAATTTATTAGCAGAATATAACTTCTCCAGAATATAGTGCCTACGTAAAGTTTGGATATGTATCTGAAAAACGACGTTATTGTTATTTTAAAATGAAATTTAAATAATTCCATATTCTTGTTTGTTTATCTACATGAATAGAGAGAAGAATTGATTTATCATTTGCAACATTATAATTACAGTGCGACCTGACTAAGACAGAAATTGTAGGCCTAGCTTAAATCGGAACCCCATTTAATGGCCCAAATTGCCAGGTCGTTTTAATTTTATTTTATCATAATTTATTCTGTTGCGCACTGCAGATTTCCTTTTTTATGTTTCTTTTCAGTTTGTACATTAACTTTATTTATTTATTCCGTAACTTGTATTTCTTGTATTCCATTGTTTCTATGGTAGTTCGTGTTAAGTGATCCTGGATGGTAGTTTGATGTACGTGATTCCTTCACTGTGAATTATGTACGGGATGCCTCAGACATGGTTTTGGGGTCAGAACGGATGGATGGATTTGTCCGAAAAACTTCTGTTTGGAGAAAATTTGAATGAAACGAAATGAAATTTTGAGTTCTACGTACCACAGCTATGCCTGCTAGGCTAAAGGAGACGGTGATGATGAGAAATGAATGAAATGGTGGAAAGCAGAAAGTGGGAGAAAACCGGAGAATCCCCAGGAAACCCACACATATCGTATTGGTACACCACAAGGTTTACTTTGCGATGGCTGGGATTGAACCTGGGACCCCTAGCACCAAACGCGAGCGCTCTACCAATGAGCCACCGCGGCCCTCTGGGCAAAATTTGAGTTTTCTTTTCCGAATAGTAGTCGGAGTGTGGAGTGCAGTATACATTATACGTACACAGGAGATAGCCCATCCATTCAATGTTCGTGTAGTGTACAGTGCGTTCAGTCATTTTTCTCGATCCAATGACCGGAAAGAACTGAACATTGTTTAATATTTAAGTTCAGACTTTACAATTCCATTTATACATTTATTTCTTTTGTATACAAAATTTTGGCTCACTATGCATCCCATTTATGTTTCGTTCTCATTTACTTATTTATTCTGTTACTCACTTGGACGTAAGCAACTTTTAAACTTAATTTTTTTTTCACAGAGCGTCAGACCACAACCTCATTTTCTA
The DNA here is from genome assembly GCF_964235325.1 of Thermobia domestica. NCBI lineage: Eukaryota > Metazoa > Arthropoda > Insecta > Zygentoma > Lepismatidae > Thermobia > Thermobia domestica. Next base: position 195,717,679 of record NC_137466.1, on the reverse strand, counting down.
AATATACATTTTGGTGGTGACAATTAGTTTGCTTTCCGGTGTTTATGATCTTCTTACAGTAAACACACGATAAATAAAACTATTTTTTTAGAGGTTACTGATTTCCAATTCATTTTCCTGCAATATACCTACTTGGTTGTATGTTTCAGAAGAGATCGGAGGAGCTGCAGTGTTTTCTGGATGTCCACTTACAGATGGGGTGTTGAAGTGTTGTTATATTTGATTATTGGACAAAAGAGAATAATTTCAGTCTTCTCAAGTGTTTTTATACATATTTTCTCAATATTTCGTATAGGACCAGTAATATATATTATCTGTCTTACCTTAGATTACGATATCTTAAACCACTTCATTATGATTTTGTAATATTCACATTAGGATATGGTTGTTTCCTGGACAAAACACTAAAGACAACATAAAACATTTCTAATTGATGTTCTTATTAAATAGGCAACTGAATTTAGTTAGGAAATATAGTTCCTTTTTCTCCGCATGAACAAAGAAAAGCATCGAATGCGACAAGAAATTCACACAGACTGAAGAAAGGAGTGTTGATATTTACGGCTTGGTTCGGAACTTAAAGTTGAAGGCACACAAAAAGTACTGAATGTAGACTTTCTACATATACATTATAATGAGGTTAAAAGCAACTCGAAACATTTCTTTTCGTCTTTACAAGGAGACGAGCACAATGATGTGAGTAACTATCGTCTATTCTATGTGACCTGCAGTATACAAGGTGTTTCAAAACAACATTGACGTTACTGAGGTGATTCCTGACACCAAGATAAGACAAAAGGTATAAACCAACCTGGATGCATAAATGATTTCTTTAAGAGTTATAGGCTGCACAAAACATGAAAAAATGAAATGTAAAAGTTCATAGCTCCAAAACTACACGACCTACTGCAGTCGAGTCAAGACTACACTGAGGAAGCATAAGCATACCTTACAATTTCGATTAATGGTCATCTGATCAAACGTTTCTTTTCAGCTTCTGGTGTTAAAACATGACTGTATTCTTCGTTCTGTTATATTTTATACAAACGTTTGCTGATATATCTACACAACATGTAAACAAGACATTGCCAATCCAACATCAGAATCAAAATGATCAAACAATTCTGGTTGATTACATCATAGAAGTCGCAGAGAAACATTTCAGCATAACAAGAACAAGAATTGTCGTTACAAGAAGAGAACTCAGAATTAGCTGATGGATTAGCAAGATCATATAAAAATCCACTTCAAATCGTTCAGATTAGTAATAATATTAACTATCTCCAAGATAGTGACAGTTGGATTGCATCTAAGTGGCTCTCCTCAAGACGAACTTTAAATTACGTTATTGTTTTGAGAACCATGAGGTCTTTCAGTTATGTGATCGACACAGTGAAAGAACTGCCATTTTGGTATTCAAACTCAAAGTTTATTGTAGTTGTCCCGAATAAAAATTACACAACAACAGAGATAAGAGAAGTGTTTCAAACTTCCTTTGAGAACGATATGCTGAATATTATCCTTGTGACATGTATGAAGAATAGTAATTTCTTAGAAATTAGTTCCAAAAATAATAAGGAATCCATTATTGTATACACATATTTTCCTTTCGTAGAAAACTGGGCAGATGGATTTCGGGAAACAGTATTGGATATCTGGAAAAACAATAAATTTTACTTCGGAAATAATTTATTTCCAAACAAAATGGAGAAACTTTACTAACATCCTCTTTCATTTGTAATAGTATTTAGGGGAACAACACCAACCGTTGTACGAAAATCAAACGGAGAAATGGAATTTAAAAATGCTTTAGGCAAAGCAATGGAAGTGTTTCGAGATCATCTCAATATTACATTAAATTTAGACGAAGTTTCCTACAAAGACCTCGGAAAGAGATACCCTAACGGAAGTGACACAGGCATCTTCGCAAGCATCACATCAAGAGTGTATCATGGTTTTCTATCACCCGTGGCTGTACACTACGATACTTTCCAATATTTTGATTATATTTTCAGCCGACATATAGCTCAGTATATATGGATAGTTCCTGCACCTGTACTGTACCCTCAATGGATGAACATCTACTTTCCCTTTCAGCCTGCGTCTTGGATTGGTATACTGTTGTCTTACGTAATGGTGTCCACTGTAACGAACATCGTACATAAAATAGTGTTTCAGAAGCCAATTTCAATAATATTTTTTGTTTATTGTTGGGAGTATCCATGAGTCCTCCCAGAAATGTTGTTATTGTGAGAATATTTTTTCTAATTTGGGCTTAGTTGGTTTCGTTCTCAATAACTGTTATCAAACTGTTTTGTTCGGATTTATGACAAATCCCAAAATATATCCTCCTATCAATACAATCCAAGAAATAGTGGACTCTAACTTACAAATAGGAGGATTTTCATTACACAAGTTGTCGTTTCACGCACATGGTGATGATGTTTCTAAAATGATATTTAGCAGGTGGGTTGATGTAAATTCGTATATGGAAGGGTATCGTAAGATACTTGAAACAGGGAATTTTGCTTTATATTGGGTATCAAGTGTTTCCAGGAATTTGATGTTTAGAAAGCCATTTGTTGAATCGGAAGGAAATTCAATGTTGCATATAGTGAGAGAAGTTGTGAAATCTGTACGTGTATCTCTTACGATGAGACTAGGTTTTCCTTTCGGGCATAGATTGTGGAAATATTGGATTACTCTGGTATCTCTATGAAATGGAAAATGAATGATTCTCGTTCAGTTACCTACGAAACAATGATATTTCGGAATTCGGGAACTACTAAACGTCTGAGTGTTTTGAAGCTACTTGGTGCTTTTTCTATGTGTATTTTTGGTTTGTGTCTAAGTGGCATTGTATTTATAACAGAAGTTATAGTCTACAATAGTGTCAGAAACAGAAAATGAAGTTAAGGAAAAGTTGCAGCACACACACACACACACACACAATCACACGAGATAGACTTTCAACCTTCTACATCAAAGTCAACGTTACCTCATTTGATCACACAAAAAGAGCTTAACGATCTTGTTCGACACTTAAATTTTCCTAAAAGAAAAGCGGAATTATTGGGCTCCAGGCTTGAAGGTTGGAATCTAATACCTCAAGATGCTATTTTTTTTGTTTTTTTTTAGAAAACGACAATGTAATTTTGAGGACTATTTTGTTGAAAATGGAGGCATTGTTTATTGTAAAGATGTAGATGGCTTATTTCAGTCTTTAGGACATGAACATAACCCCTACCGAGTGACGCTTGTTTATTGACAGCTCGAAACTAAGTCTGAAAGCAGTGCTTCTCCATATTGGAAATCTTCACCCATCTGTTCCTGTAGCATATGCGGCTCATACAAAGTAGACGTATGAAATTATGAGTATGATATTGGACTTCATTGAATATATTAAAAAATAACTTCAAATGGTATGTGTGTGGGGTCTTGAAAGTTATTCGTATTCTCACAGGAATGCAATAAAGATACACCAAGTATTGTTGTTTTCTATGTGAGTGGGATAGCAGTGACAAAGCAAACCACTACGTCCGTAAATACTGGCCTCAAAGACATGAATTCATTCCCGGCACCATGAACGTATCTCGTACGCCAGTTGTGAACGCACAAGGTGTGTTATTGCTACCACTACATGTCAAGCTTGGGTTGATGAATATTTCCGTTAAAGCACTAGATAGAGGAGGTATTGCTTTCACGCACCTTTAGGAGAAATTCACAAACTTTAGGCAAAAATTAAAGGAGGACTATTTGTTGGTCTACAGATTAAAACAGTCATGCAGAATGGAGACTTTGAAACTAAACTCTCTGAAATTAAGAAACCAGCCTGTCTGTCATTTAAATCGGTATGTTCAGGTTTTCTTGAAAATGTAAAGGATGAAAATTATGAAGCTATTGTTAGTGACATGGTGTAATCTGTGAATCTTCTGAACTCATCCCAATACTTCTGAGAATAGTTTTTTGTTGTGTTAGGATTTAGGATTTAGATTTGTGAGCTGTCGGCATCTAAGGCCCTTTAGCCCTTCACGATGTGAGAGATGACGTCCCTCGGCGAGCACACAATCCGGGAAAAGGGAAGGAAGAAAGGATTGGGAAAGGAAGGAAGCGGCCTGGGACCTATAAGTTAGGTACCACCCCGGCATTTCCCTGGTGTGAATGAGGAAAACCCAGGAAAACCTCATTCGGGGTGGCTGGCCTGAAAAAGCTGTTACACTTTTTCGACCGAGTGACCCCACCGGGAATCGAACCCGGGACCGCTCGCACGGAAGGCGAGAGCGTTAGCGACTACGCTACGCGGGGCCACTTTTTTGTTGTGTTCTTTTACATGATTTTCAGATACTCAATTTAGTTGTAGTCAATATCAATTAAACAGAAACTTTTTAAAAGCCACACTGTGAAGAACGTAACGAGGTTAAACTAATATATTATAAATTTTGATTTAAATTCTTGTGTTTTATTTGAAATGAGTTGACAATAACAAGACAGCAACGCTAAATGAGGAAAATAAATAATAAAATTTAATATTTTGTTTTGGGACACGATAGTGTACACATTAGAGGTAGAGTTTCTTCCTTGAGTGTGTTGGAAAGCTCTGCTTTTTTACAAATGGCATTTTCCGGATATGACTTGCAAGAGTTAGCTTTATGAATCCCATTAAGGTTTGATTAACGAATCCACGTTACATCAGGGTTTACTGGGATTTTTGCTACTGATAACTGGTGAAAATGCAGAAGAATTCAGGGTTCAACATCCCAGAAAACACGTCATGCATTTGTAGGCTACCTAAATAATGTTATACTTCTTTTGCAGTGAAAAGTTAAAGGACTTGATCTTAAACTTCAACTGGACTCTATTTTTCTCATAAAACACGATCTACATGTATGTTATAGGTGTGAGAAATTAAAAATTGCTTACCGTTGATGTAGAGACTTGTAGCATTGTGCCTTCTCCAAAATTTTCGATTTCTACCAGCTAAAATATCTACTTGGCATTTACAGTATCATCATCTTTTTCTTACAATAAATGATAAACCTACCACACATTATTCTGTGAGATGTTGTCGAAGGGTGTCACGTTTGAAACTTGGCAATTCATCAAACACAAAAACTGTGGTAAAGAGTCCGGAGTGATGTGGAGAACTACAGAGCAGCAGTTTACGAAAACAGCGAAAATAATTAGTGGTCAGGCTCATTGTGGAGATATTATCCAAGTAATCTAGGCAGATGGAGAATTTGTATGCAGTTGAAAATTGAGGTGATCATTTATGGAAACTGCCTTTGAAATGCAACATTACAGCAGCATTTTGTGACAGGTTAATCACGGAAGGGATATGATGCTAAATGAAGAATTTATTTGAATACTTTAATTTATACAGTCACTGTAGATGATGAAAAAATTGACTGTGTTTCTACTGAAAACTTTTGACATAATTTCTATCTGTAGAGGTACGCATTGGCATCTTAAAAGTACAGGTCATATAAAATACAATTAAAATCTCTTTCATTTGCTAATAAACCCTTCAATATTGGCGGTAAAATCACTGTAGAAAATTATGTGTATCAATTTAACAGGATGCTGTGATGAGAAAATCACCAGTTATCTAACGTAAAAAATTGTTTCGTATCCACGAGCTGCATTTGAATATATATATATATATATATATATATATATATATATATATATATATATATATATATATATTTACATGCGATAGATAATCTTGTAATTGCAGTGTTGCCTTTGTGTTAAAACCGCATATACTTGAAATACTGTTCGCGATTTCTTATAACATGACAGTGATTCGTGTATGAATTGAAATTAAATCAGGAGCTGGGAAAAGGGATAATTAAATAAATAACAAAATATATAATAAGAAAATGAATAAATAAATGATAGCAATAACAGAAAAAAGCCAAAAGAAACTTTTCCCATGGCCATTTCGCGTAACACCACGTAATATCACATTATTCTCTAATACCATATTATGATATTTAGATAGTCCTAAACGTTCTATGAGGTCTGATTGTTCTGAACATTCAACAAGAATGTGAGGAATACTCAGTTGCACAGTACAATCTTCACAATAGAGACGGTTAAAGCTACGCAGTAAGTGGGAATGATGAAAATGTCTGATTTGCATGGGACAGTAATACTTCACTCGGCAAGTTGTATGCAACAACAACGAAGTTGCTTTTATTAGCGAGATTGCAAGCTTGGGATCAATGCAAGCACACAAGTTGGGCAACACAGATCCGAGCAGGGTAGAGAGTGCTCCGCGTACGCCTGCTAATGTGGCGTTCTTGGCTAATGTGTGAGAACTATTGTTTCCTCAAATCCTAAGCTGTACAGGCATCCATTTGACAATTACGCAGCTTTTTTTCGTTGAAGTTGTTTGTATCTTCCAGGGATGAATTTAGCCGTAAGTGTGTTTATTAATGCTATTCTGAGTTTTTATAATAAAGTTTCTTTGAGTTAGTGGAGATAAGCATGCGACGCTGCGAAGGCAAAACTGTGAAATAATAGAGTGGAGACTTAACTGGTGTTAGTTCGGCAGTAAATACTGAACATAAGCGATGCAGACTAGATTCCGTATTGTGCACATCTGTGAAAAACGCCCAGCGAACAGAATTGTGTTCCTCATTTATACCGTAACTTTGGTTCATGGATGATATCTCCAACAGAAAGTCACTTTGGTTCTAAGTATAGTAAATTTTGATTTGTATTATTTTTATATGGGATATATACAGAACTGTATGGGTCCAAAAGTATTGTATTATTTGGTGGATATACTTCTAAGAACAACGAAAGAAGAATGCAGAGGGAGCTGGTGCGCATCATAAGCAGGATTTTTTCGAAAGAATTTATAATACTTATAAGAGCATACTCATTGTTCTTGAAGAACCGAGAAAGTAAGTCTTTTTTAATTAAACCTTAAGAAATCGTCTTATTTTGTCTGGTATCGAAGGAGTTCTTACTGAAATGCTGATCGTATGGTTATCAGAACAGCAATCCAGATATTTATTTCAGAAAACCAAGGAATTTGTATTTTAACATACATATATCCTCATTTTCTGCTCGCGCTTACTCCAAATCTTATTAAATTACTCTTCCACATAAAAGACAAATTTCATCATTTGCTAAAGTTTTCAAAATATCACATATACAGATAAGCATAGTAAGTTTTCATAATGTGGTAACTATATTTTGCATGAAATAACACAACTTTCAAGAAAGTGACATGTTGTTATATCTGTAGCAGAAACGAAATAAAACTTGTAAATTACTTGAGAGAGACAGTAAAGTTATAACATATATGAGTATATTCTCCTCAGACCTGAAGGAGAATTGTGGTAGTTGGAGCTACCGTTAGCTATGCATTCATTGCTCAATACTGATGCTAAGAAACTTCACCAGGTACGAATGACATCTCACGTGGATATCACTTGCTTCTAGCAACCACCTAATTAATATTAGTAATACTTTGTCTATGAAAAGAAATTAACAAACACGTCTGTAGTTGACAATTTACTTCGACTTGACGAGCACGTTTTTCAAGCTGGTATTCTGCCATCTCGATAACGTACTGCCACCTAGAAATATTTTGTTGAAACTTTTCAAGTTGTCTACGATTCGTTCAAGGTTAGGTGAGATGATATTCGACCTGGGAATGTTTGTTACCATCAGTGTTGAGCAATGAATTCATAGGAAACGGTAGCTTCAGCTACCAAAAATCGCCTTCAAGTTTGAGACTATTTAGATAACGTGCTATAAATTCTATACATGTACTAGGGGCAAGGGAAGATTTTTGATTACACCTTTAAAAAGCACATCATGATGACATACTAGCTTGGTCAATACTTTACATACATGAGGGTTATTTCATGCTACAAACAGCAATTTAAGTAGAGAACACTTGTTGAGAATATATCTTTGTATGTACCACCAAGTGTAATCTTGTGCGAAGCAAAATACTTCATCAGCTGATTGAGAAGTGGAGAAAAATGAAGAATGCCCCGTAATTCGTATATTGAAAACGCAAGCGACAAACAATTTTTTGAAGTAAGTGTATTTCAAATGTAAAACTCAAATATGTATCAAGTCCCAACCGTTGACTATTGGAATTGTTTTACTCAGACACATTCGTGAATTTGGAATCGAATCACATACAGGAATCAGAAAAAGAGAATGAAAATGACGCTAAAACTATCCTAGTATTCAATTTATTTTTCGTTTCTTGGAAATAATTTTAAATAGAAATGTTTGTTTAAATTTTAAATAATTTTAAATAATTTTAAATAATTTTAATATTACATATAGAAATGTAATAAATATCAGACGAAAGTGAATTTTATTTACAGAATACTTTATCATGAAGACGAAGACTGTGAAATTGGTTTTAAGGTAAGGAATAAAGAACAATGCATTTGTTCTATTGATGGTGTTTCCATTTTGAACGAAAATTAAACTATATCTGTGATCTTTCAGGGCATAACTATAATTGATGATAAATGGTCTTCTGTGTGTAATAAACTGACACTACATGAAAGTGAATGAATTGAGTGAAGTGTTTGTACGAAGTATAATATTATTGTAATATATTATTAATATATTTAAGTAGTATATATGTATTAATATGTTTTAATACATGTATTATAGTAATATATGTATTAATTATATAGATAATATATGGATTAGAATATTTTATTATCTTTATATTTTATTTTTATATACTAATATATTTTAAATATTTTTGTTCATACAGTTGATAAATAAACTCGATCATTAGTTTATTGTCTCTTGCATACGACTGGTACCAGATGGGTTTATGAACATTTGCCGAGTTTGACCATATTGCCGAGCCTCATTTCTTTTTCTGCGCGTAATAAATCAGTATTGGATTTTACAATGTAGGTGAAAGTTGATATATGTCATACACATACCTATTTTTCTCTTTCCCCAGAGCTCCTTCGTGGCTAAGAGTTGAGCTTACGTGCCTTTCGCGTGGGGGAGTCGGGTTCAATTCCCGCCGGGAGCATATGTGGTTCGGATTCCACGTTAATCAATAGGTCGATGTCTCATATAGCCTCACTGCTGAAAGGGATTTTAAACTCAAAATCAACACAACTTTCTCTTTTTCTCTCTATTAAGAGTTGATGTTATCATGTAAAGTGGTTGCAAAAACAATTATAAAGCTAGAAATCCCAAACTGTATGATATATTGGCAATAGTATTGTTATACTTTTTTAAATTAGGCACTAAATTAGCAAATATAGACTGCCCTTGATATGAAGTGAAACACCGAGAAAGCGAGACGAATCATTCTGAATCTTCACTATTACTATGGTGCAGTAAAGTAACCTTCACGTGGAATAGAATGATCTTAAAGCGAGAGTTGCTCTTAACGTATGACAGAAGTGTCGCAAGGTATTAAATAAATGTATAGGTTAAAGAAACCAGCCACAGCAGACAAATGTAATCATCTAAGTTGGGTGTTTAAAAAAAGTTTTCGACGGCTAAAAAAGGACGTTGTGTATGATGTTTGTTTTGATAAAACAGCGTGCTGTCAACTGGAGATATTGTGTATTATATTTTCAGATATCGCTAGATTCCGAGGAGGTTCCAATCTCCTCAGCGATAGTGAATATAATGCTTCTAGTGTCAGGTTATGGCTACGTTGCTTTACATTACAGTTTACAGTTTTAATTTATGTTCTGTCATTCTTATGTTGAAGCATAATCTTATTTGTTTGCTGTTGTCGTATTGCTCTCTTAATCATATCAGATATCTTTGTAGTATACCATCTAATGTTAAATTCTAAATGAAATATAATTTGAGATTATAAACGATGTATGCGAAAGGTATTAAAGTTTGTTCCTTATGAAAATGAAGATATACACAAACTCAACAAAAATATTTTATTCCTGGCAATACATTTCTATTTATCAAGAGTTTAGTAACTCAGAGATCAAACTTAATTTACTTATGCAATCCAAGTAAAGGTAATTCTAGATTAATTACAACTTTCGTGATATTATTAGTATGAATGATATTGTTCATATATTAGAATGAATTATTCAGCCTCTCTCATCTCATTTTTTCCAGGATACTTGCGGTCGGTGAGATCACTTGGAGTTATCGTCAAGGATGTTTTAAAATAGAGCAATGATTCTATACTTAATTCCTGTCGCGACCCCTATTTTATCATATCCTTTTGTCAGCGATACCCTTATATTTATAATTTCTGATTTGGAATAAGCTTGTATGGGATTTTTAATATACCTATTGAGGAGATCTCACGATATATATTTATTTTTCTAATATTGTAATCCATTTTTGTACATAATGGATATTAAGACCCTTCATTGAACAGGACATCAAAATAGCTGATCTAAGCACATAAGTTCTTGAACAACTGAGGGAATTATCGTGCGACAAATCCTTGCAACTGGTTTTCTGTAACGAAGACTTGAACGTGTTCTGGCTGAAGAAGAGAGAAGAATATATCTGGTATCTACTGCTTTAAAAATAATAATTCAATTTGCTACATCGTAGTGTTTTTTCTTCCATACTAAGCATTAAAACAAATAGAACAAACCGCTTATCAGTTGAAAATGACTTGATAATGTGCGTCACGAAGATTGAGCCGAACACTGCACACTAGTGTAGCTTTCAATTTTAATAGTATTTTAATAGACAGTTTTCATTAGTTTCATATCGTACCGCATTAATTTAAATTGATTTTTAAAGAACTCTACACCTGTTGAAAATGTATAAAAGACCTATTTTTTTTTGTTCTGAACAGTATTTATAAAAATAAAAATATGCCTATCAGAACAAAGCTCAAAATTATATTTAGAAATATTTCCGGTAATAGACTCTAATTATATTTATCTGTTTCGCTTATTTTCGCCACCCCCAAGTTGAGAAACCTTGAAATGAAAGGTCTGACCATACCACAAAATCGTGAAGCCATACGTCCCACCAATACGTATGCTACGATTTTGGGTAATTTCTTCACACTCCTATTTGTACACCCATACATGCAGAATGCAACCATTGTATAATATAAATCTGAATCAAGGACCTTGATAAAAATAAACGACAGATACACTACATGTCTACATATGAAGTTCGCAATGTTTTGGGCCAAGATATTTGGCAGTCATCCTGATTCCTAATAGAATGAAGATACGTATTCTCAGATCCTCTATTTTATAACATCCTTGGGTATTGCGACCGATCTTTGGGGTCGCTGAGATGAACAATGATACTTCCGATGCCGTGCCTCGCAACATGGGGAGGGGGGAGGGATATATAAAATTTACCGAAAATGACCAATATCAAAGAGCGCTTTACTGAGAAATTCTTAATTAAAATTATTATTAACGTGTTATTAAAACTACTTTGCTAGCCATAAATATGTCTAATTTTGAATCATATTCTGTCATTGAGACAACAATGTTGTTCTGGGCTTGCGCAGGACATCCAGTTTGGCATGTGGTTTTTATTCTTTGTTCGTTTACCTAATTTTCACTTCCTTAATTTACTTGTACCAATTGCAATTAAAGAGAAAGTGTTGAAAGCCATACTAAGAAGATAATACCAAGGTGAGACTAAGATATAAATTTTGATCCAAAGTATTGTGATTAATTTGAAGTGTATGATATTTTTAACACAGTAATACTCAACGGAGCAAAGAAACAACAAAAAATCGAAGGAACTTCGAAAGGAGAATGTCAGCACACGGTTATGTAAATATTTAAGGTAATATCTGTTAATTGGGTGTTTTAAACATCTCTCTTTTATATGTAAACATTTTAACCGTACATGATTTGCAAGGGTAAACCTTTTCTGTCATTGTGGTTTACTTGATGAATCTTTGTTGCATCAGGGTTTTGGATAGAAGGATATTTTGACAGTTGCAGTCAATTTGTTTTAGGTCTCTAGCTGCTAGGATTCTTTAAATAGTATATTAGTGTTACGCATAGATGTTTCCTATACAGTAGATGCTTTAATGTATAATAAAAATTATGTATTCGACAACTAGTGAGATAAGCAGCAGACTTGATGACTTAAAACCCACAAAGCACCTCATGCATTTGTTAACTATCTACATAACGTTATACTTCTTTTGCAGTTAAAAGATTAAGGGATTTGATTTTAAATTTCAGCTCAACTCTAAAAACTATCACTTATAATACATAACCTAATTCTGTTTTAGGTGTCAATACTTAAAAAATTCTTACCGCATTTTCTCCTGGAGAATGTCATCGATTAAATGTTACATAGACTTAGCATTGCAGCATTGTTGCTCTACCAAATATTGAATGCCTACCAACTAAAATATCTGCGTGGCGTTTGCAGTACAATCGTATTTTTCTTACAAGAGAGACCATAAACCTTCCACACATTATTTTGTGAGATGTTGAATTGTATGTCAAGTTCAAAACTTGGTCATTCATCGAAAACATAAATTGTGCTCAAGCGTCTAGAGTGATATAGTTATAGAGGAGGGGTCTACGAAAACAATTCGCGGTGAGATTCATTGTAGAGAAATTATGAAAAGTCAAGATGACCCTTTGTATGCCCTTGAAAGTTGGGGTATCAAACTGGGCTTTGAAATGCAGCATTACAGCAGCATTTCCTGATGGGTTAATCACGCATGGAAGATGATAAATTAAGAATTTATTTGAATACTGGGGGGCGCGGTGGCTCAGTGGTAGAGCGTTCACCGCCGGTGCTTGGTGTTCCTGGTTTGATCCCAGCAGGTGCCGTGTAGACTTTGTGGTGAACAAACGCCATGCTCGTAGGTTTTCTAGGGGTTCTCCCGTTTCCAGCCACTTTCTTCATTCCAAGATTTCATTCATATCTCATCATCATCGTCTCCTTTAGCCTACCCAGCATAACCGTGGGACACAAAGCTCAAAGATTTCATTTCATTTTCATTTGAATATTTTAATTTATGTAGTCACTGTAGATGATGACAAAATTGACTGTGGCTCTGCTGAAAAGTGTTGACATTAAATTATATTTGTAAGGGTATACATGCATTTCTTAAAAATACAGTTTAAATAAAATACAAAAAAAAAACTTCTTTTCTTCGCTAATAACCCTTAAAAATAGGCGGTGATATCATTGTAGCAAATTATGTGTAACCTATTTAGGAGGATACTGTGATGAAGAAATCGCTAGTTCACAAGCCTACAAAATTGTTCTTTATCCACGATATACATTTGAATTATTTTACATGAGATAATCGTGTTATTGCATTGTTGCTTCCGTACTGAAACAACATATACTTGAATTAGGGTTCGTGGTTTCTTATAACGTGACTGTGGTTTGTGTATGAATAGAAATTAAACCAGGAACCGGAAAAAGGATAATAAAATAAATAACAAAATATATAATAAGACAATGATATAGCAATAACAGAAAATCCAAAAACAAACTTCCTCGCAGATATTTCGCTCACTCAAATAAAGGTGAGAATATGACTACGTAATACCACATTATCCTTTTAGATCAGATTATGATATTTTGGTAGTCCTAAATGTTATATGAGATCTGTGTGTTGTGTACATTCAAGAAGAATGTGACATGTGACGAATACTCAGCAGAACGATCCAATCTTCACAGAAAAGATGGTTAGCGCTACGCACTAAGTAGAAATGATGAGAATGTTCAATATACAAGTGTGAACGTGACACTTTATATCGGCAATTAGTATGTAACGGCGCATGAAGATTGCTTTTATTAGCAAGGTTGCAATCTAAGGATCAATGAGAGTACACACGTTGTGCAAGATAATAATAGAGATCCGAGCAGGGGAGAGAGTGCTTCAACGTAATGCCTGCTAGTGTAGTGTTCTTGGGTAGTGTGTGAGATCGCTTGTTTTCCCAAATCCTGAAATGTGTTGGCATCTATGGACAACAATGGCGCAGTTTTTTTTTTTTTTGTGAAGTTCTTTATATATCTCAGGAATGTATTGCGGTAAACATATTTAGTAATGCTACTCTAAAGACTTATAATAATGCTTTGTTGTTAGCGGAGAGAATTACCTGATTCATCTTAGACTAGAGCGTGTAATAATAGAGTTGAAACTCAATTGCTCTTACTTCTACAGTAGATACTGAACATGAACAATGGAGACTAAATTCCGAATTGTCTACGTCTGTGGCGAAGATACAGCCAACAGAATTCTCTTTCTCCTTATACTGTTACTTTGTTGCGAGAATGATATCTCCAAAATAAATTTGCTTTGGTTCAAAGTACGGAATGTAGTGTTCTGTATTATTTTTATATGAGTTATATGCCCAACTGCTATAGGTACAAAAGTATTGTATTATTTGTTTGATATAATTCTAAGCACAAAGAAAAGTAACAGAGAGTGTTTGTCCGCGTAGTAAGCAAAAAGTATTATTATTATTTTCTCAAGAAAGTATAATAATTATTGGAACAGAATCATTTTTCGTGAAGAACCCAGAAAATAAGTTTTGTCTCATTAAACCTTAAGAAATCTTCTCAAAGTTTCTAGTATCGAAGTAGGTTTTATTGAATTTAATACTGATTGTATGATTACCAGAATAGAAATTCAGACACTTATTTTAGAAAACCATGTTTGAATTGTATCTGAAGATTCATATATCTTGAAGTTCTGGTTGTTCTTATAACAATTCATTTCAACTTACTCTACGATGCTTAAGGGAGGTTCCAAGAGTTGGCTCAAGTGCTAACCATATTACAAATACAGATAAGCATAGTAAGTATTGCGATGTGGTAACTGTTTTCCACGTGAAGCAACACAACTTTAAAGAAAGTGATGCGATGTAATATCTATACCTGAAACGAAAGAAAACTTATAAATTGCTATAGGGAGACAGGAATCTTAAATGGTTATTAGTATATTTAAGGAACCTGCTATAGATCCTAAACATCGACTAAAAGCAAGAGAATATTTCCGATTTCACCTTTTAAATGCACAGGATGATGACATACTCACTTCGTCGATACTTCACATACACATATCTTATTTGAGGCGTGCATTTCTCAGTTCCAATATTAACATAAAATTTAAGTAGACAACACTTCGCACACCCAGTGGAAGATTAATGCGAGTCAAAAATACACATCTGAAGGAACATGAAATTTAAAGTTAGTTATTCTATAAGAATCACCCAATGAAATATTGATATTTCTGCCATCTAGGGGTAATTTATTTAGTTATGTTTCTGCAAAGATACCACTACATAAGGCTCGCTTCTCTCTCTCCCTATTCTCTTTTGAGGGATGTTAACTCAAAATGTCCATTTTTTGAGTCGTAGCACTCTACCATCGGGCGTGTGACTTGTTGAGAATGTACGTATCACCAAGTGCAATCTCGTGCTGATGAAGATATTTCCTGAACTGACTGGAAAAAATTAAGAAGGCTGCGTAATTGGTAGATTCAACATGTAGGATGCAACCAATTTTCTGAAGGAAGTGTATTTCAAATGTAAAACTCAAATATGTATCAAGTCCCAACTGCTGATGTTCGGAATTGTTATACTCAGACATATTTGTGAATTTTCAAGGGAAAAATGAAATGAAATCTTTGAGTTTTACGGCCCACGGTTATGCCGGTTAGGCTAAAGGAGACGGTGATTATGAGAAATGAATGAAATGAAGAAAGTGGGAGGAAACGGGAGAACCCCGAGAAAACCCACGCACACCGTGTTTGTCCACCACAAAGAATTTTCAAGGGAATCTGATATGGGAATCAGAGACCTATTTTGTATTCAACGAGGCTTTGTGTTTCGTGCCTGTTGAAATATCTAGTTAAGTTTGCTTACTTATATAAACAAAGGTGCATAACAAAACAAAGAAGTAAGGAAAATACACTTGGAAGGAGTTAATATATGTATCAGTATATTTTATTACCATATATTTTTATATAATTTTCCTCCCGAAAATAATAAAATTTTGGAAAATATTTGTGTTCATACACTTGATAAATAAACTCGATCATTAGTTTATTGTCTCTTGTATAGGACTTGTACCAGATGGGTTTATCATCATTTGTCAACGTTGGCCATATTGCCGAGCTCATTTCTTTTTCTGCTCTTAATAAACCAGTATTGGATTTTACAATGTAGGTGAAAGTTGATATATGTCATATACATACCTATATTTCTCTTTCACTAGAACTCATTCGTGGCTCAGCGGTTAGCGTACGAAACTTTTCGTGTGAGAGACCTGGCTTTATTCCCAGCGGGAACTCATGTGCTTCGAATTCCACATTAATCAGTAGGTGCACGTCTCATATAGTCTCGCTGCTGAAAGAGATGTTAGACTCAAAATCAAAAAAACTTTTTCTGTCTATTAAGAGTTGATGTTATCATTGTATAGTGCTTGCAAAAACAATCATAAAGCTAAAATCTGTATTGTTATAATTTCTTAAATTAGACACTGAATTTACGATTATAGACTGCCTTCAATATGAAGGAAGACTCTAAGAAAACGTTATGAATCATTCTCAGCCTTCCCTATTACTATGAGAGATGCCTATTAAAGTAATGTTCACGTGCCAGAGTACCTCTTAATCTATGACAGAAGTGTCACAAGGTGTTAAAGAAATGAATAGTTTAAGGAAACCACCCACGGTAGGCAAATATAATACAAATCTGATCACCATCTCTGTTGAGAAACTGGGAACTATACTCTTTGTCACATCCCTGGTCAGAGACACCATAGCTACACTGATGTTCATTTACTAGAGATAATAATAAGTGGCCTTTTAATAAATTGATTTTAATTTAAAAAAGATTTTAGAAGGCTAAAAGAGGACTTAGTGTATGATGTTTATTTAAATACTAGCGGTGTAGTGTCAACCGGAAATGTTATGTATTATATCTTCTGAAATCGCTTGGGTCCGAGGAGGTTCCAATCTCGCCACACGATACTGAATGTAATGCTTCTAGTGTCATGTTATGGCTACGTTGCTTTACAGTAGAGTTTACAGTTTTAATTTATGTTTTGTAATTCTTATGAGGAAACATAATCTTATTTGTTGGCTGTTCTCGTATTGCTGTCTATATTACATCAGAGAATACGTTTGTAGTATACCACCTAATGGTAAACTGTAAACGAAATATAATTTGAGATTCTAAACGATACAAATTAACATGTATTGTGAAAGGTATTAAAGTTTGTGCCTTATAAAAATGAAAATATACACAAACTCAACAAAAGAATTTTAATCCTTGTAATGTTTTTCTATTTACCAAGAATTTAGTAACTCAGAGATCAAACGTAATTAAATTATGGAATCCAAGAAAAAGTAATTATTGATTAATCGCAAGTTTTTTGATATTATTAATATACTAGAATGAATGATCTGTAAATATAATATGGGTTCGGTTAATTTCTTGCCCCAGAACAGAGTAAGATACGTTATTTTTAGGGCACACTCGATTCAGTCTTTCTGTTTTCATTTTTCCCAGGACACTTCGCGGTCAGTGAGGTCACGTTGAGTTATCGCTAAGGATGTTATAAAATATAGCAGTTATTCTCAACCTAAATTCTATTAAGTCCTCTATTTTATCCCATCCTTTTGCCAGCGACCCCATTATATTTATAATTTCTGATTTGTAATAAGCTTGTATGTGATTTTTAATATACCTATTGAGGAGGTCTCACGATATCCATTTATTTTTCTAATACTATAACCACTTTTTTGTATATAATGAATGTTATATGCATTGAAGAGACCATCAAACTAGCTGATCTAAACACACAAGTTCTTGAAGAACTGATAGAATTATCGTGCTGCAAATCCTTGCAACTCGTTTTCTGTAAGGAAGATTTGAAAAAGTTCTGGCTGAAGAAGAGAGACGAATATCCTGGTCTGGTATCAGCTGCTTTAAAAGTAATAATTCCATTTGCTACATTGTAGTGTTTTTTCTTCCAAACTAAGCATTAAAAGAAATACAAGAAACCGCTTATCAGTTGAAAATGACTTGATAATGTGCGTCAGGAAGATTGAACCGAACACTTTCACAGTAGTAAAATCACACCATGCTCCGGTCTCTCATTATCTTTCAATTTTAATTGTATTTCAATATAAATTTCTCATTAGTTTCATATCGTACCGCATTCATTTAAATTGGTTTCTAAAGAAGTCTGTACTTGGTGACAATATATATTAGACTTATTTTTTGTTGTTCTTAACACTATTTATGAAAATAAAAATATGCCTATCAGAATAAAGCTTAAAATTATATTTAAAAATATTTCCGTGCTAATTATATTTATGTGTTTCGCTTAACTTCGCACCCTCAGGTTGAGAAACCCTGAAATAAAGGATCTGAGCATACTACAAAAGCGTGAATGCATACGTCACACCCATACGTATGCTATGATTGGTGATTCTTTTTGCCTGTGAAATGTTATTCCACGTAATTTCTGATCACTCGTATTTGTACACTTATACGTACAGCATGTAACCATTGTATAATATAAATCTGAATCAACAATCTAAATAAAATAAACGACAGATACACTACATGTCTACATATGAAGTTCGCAATGTTTTGGGCCAACATATTTTGCAGTCATCCAGTTTCCTAATAGAATGAAAATACGTATTCTCAGATAATCTATTTTACAACATCCTTCAGTATCGCGAGGTGTCGTTCAAGAGAACAAATGAAATACTGCATATGCAATTGCGTAGTTGGTACAGTGTTTCAAGATGGGCAAAATTTCCTCCACAAGACGTCACGGAGAGGGAGGCAATCAGGACTCTAAACTCGAACTCGGGCTACCTGTTACTTTATACATCTTTGTAAGTCACTTCCATTTCGAAACATTTTGATATAGTTTCACTGTTCATCAAACTGTAATTAACAACTACCTTGTTCAATTAAGGTTTCACTCGAAAAAAAAATTAAAAATCTATGGGTGAAGAGGACATCGCAATAAATAAAAATAGAAAGAAAATGAATGTTAATTAAAGATTTATTCAACTGTTAAAGAAAAGTACACTTGACAAAGGTCAAAATAATGAATCACTCGTACTAAAGCATATTCTACCCTGGACCACTACTTTTTTCGAAAGTGTGACCGAGATTTATTTAATACATTATCAGAATAAATAATTACTGCCGCAAATAGTTTATACCGAAGAAGTTAAAATTAGAAATAATTTAGGAGTAGATGTACGGCCGAAAACTACTCATGGCTAAGAAGCCCGCAATGGCACAGACTATATAGCAACTATTCGTTATGCTGAGTCTCTACATGTAAGTCATATTTACATATCAGTCACAAAATGAAGAAAAGTAGAAACCCATAAGAGTGGCGGACACATAAAGAGAATAATTAACGAACACCGAAAACAAACACTGAACCACTCAACAACTCTATATGACCAATTCTAAAGAGAACATCGTGCAATGGAATTTATATTTGAACTGTATGTATTATTGGCCAAAAAATACCGGAATAAAACTTAGGACATGCTTCCAGATTGTTGTCAATTACAGCATTCCTTCATCCCAGGAGAGTTCTATCCATTTATACGAAACTCTAACTCATTTTAGCACTGAAGTGCATAACTATAGAGTTTAAGTCAGTTTTGAGACATTTTGAAATATGGAGACTTTTACTTGAATCGATATAGAAAAAGCGGATAAAATCGGTTCTGTTTGCTGCCATCTTTTGGCCCATGGCCTGTTTTGTTTTTACTCTGAGATACACAACTTTGATATCCAACAGATTCTGGCGGAAAGTTCATTAAAATTACTTAATCTAATTTTTTACAAAAAATATAATTTACTCCACTTTGTCATCCAGTGTTTCATGTACTCTTATATGGTATTGGAATATGTAATTTCACATAAAGTAAGGTAATATAGTGATTATTGGTTTAAATAAACAGTACATGTATTATAACGCTACAGTTCGAATGTTTACTAATTTTAAAAGACTTATCGTAGTATATACCCATATAAAATAACATTGCTACTTACTTTTGTGATAATTCAAGGATTACACACTATTTTAGATCACGTAAGTGCAGTATATTTTCAAAACAATTATTAATGTTTCACAGCAATTCAATACACTTATTGATTTTATGGCGTCCTGCTGCATTATATATTGAAAATTATTTATAAACAGATCAATGGTAACGAAAACTGTTACCATAGCAACTGGATTACGACGAACAAACAAACATTTATCTCTAGCGATAGCAAAATAAAACATTTACAAATCAAGATTATTCATGACCTTTTTATAACATTTCTTCGTCTTCTTCTAATTCTAATTCGTAGCTTTTGCCAGATAAAATATCAGATAAATGATTCCGGAACTAAGAAAATTCTTAAATTCTTTGCTATTTAAGAAAGAATAATAGGACCGTAAAATAATTTAAGTACCACATACGTATTTACCTTACTTTTTGAATTGCCCTTGCACGTAATCAAATTAAAATGCATAAAATCTATTTATCTTATTTAAATATTTCATTTCATAATAATTCATTAAATGTCATTTTAGTCATTGTAATGGATTTGAATGTCAATGTCGAAGAGAAGTCAAGTTCAAAATGTTCACAAATCAGTTATTTAATTAGGTACTAAAGTGAATTATTTTCGTTATAATGAATTACAATTATATTCCCATTGATATATAATTGTTGTTAGAGTGAAACAGTGTTCTTCCGTTCGGGCGCATCTATCAAAAAATTAGAAAACCCAAATCATGTGTCATGCACGCATGCTTTTTATGCATACTTCAACCAAAAATGACTAATTTACAACCCCCTTCCCTCGCTCATTAAGGTATACACTAAAAGTCACATAGCATATGAGTCTGATTGCGATTTCTAGGGAAAGTAGAACCTTAGTTTAGAAATTAATGGTAAATTTAAATATGGACACGAAAAAAGTAATGTAAATCAATCAATCATTGCAGATTCCAACAGAAATTTCAAGTTGAGAGATCAAATTCTGAAAGATAGTTTTACCTTCCTCCACAAATTTTCACTCACTTGGAATTCACTGCTGATTCATACAAATATGTTCATGTCAAGTCAAAATGTTCCTGAGTGTCTGCTTCAATGATTTTTGAAGAAGTTAAAAGTTATAACCGATTTCAACCTCGGTGCTCCAAAAACTTAGTACACTGCCTTTACCTAAATAGCAAAAGCAACGATGGTGGGCACCCAATCTCCGCTTCTCACAACGATTAGTTGATCGAGTATCCTGCTCCACTGTCCATTGAACACTTCTACGCAAATCATTAAAACATAGTTCACAATTATTTTCCGAGGTCCTTCACGATTTTTCCACTTTGTATATCTATTTAGAATCTTGATTAGCCTGACAGGGACTCCACAATGAGAAGATGAGCTAAATGTCAAACGATGCCGCTCCTATGATGAAAATCTGAAGTAAATCTTGACCATATCTTCCAATCAAAAATAATTTCTACCGAAACAAAGAAGATATTGCATGAAGACAACATGGCTGATATTCAAACATTATAAATGTAGAAGAAATTACAAAATGTAATTTAGGAGTTTAATTATGACGATCCCTGCATCAATATTCCAATGTACATAGCACATAAACGATTAAAAGTTTCGAAATACACTCGTATTGAATAAAACAACTTAAGATTAATGCCAAAATATGTACACAATGTAAATTAATAATACTACATGCATTTTATGAGACAACTTTTCATATACTCCCATTTGACAAAATACAAGTAATAAACATGTAAAGTTGGTTCTAAAGATAAAACAATGATTTTAAAATATTCTTCCAACATCTTTTAAATCACGCCTAGAAAAAAATATATGTAGATTGTCCAAAAAATCATGGACCATTACATTATACTAACAGGAATAATGTAAAAACAGACATTGGGTTAGAAGTAAATGCAGAGAAAACTAAATACATGGAAGTTAGTTGGGATCGTAATACAGCAAATTAAATATGCGACAAAATACCAAATAATACCTTCGAAAGAATTAATACTCTAAAATATCTAAGATCAATGATAACAGATCATAACCATATCCGAAGAAATTAAATGTCGACTGAAAGCTGGAAATAGTTATTATTTAGTTCAGATACATTTGTAGTCACGAATTCTGTCGACAAATTTGAAGCTTAAGTATATAAAACGATAATCATGTCTATTGTGCTATATGCTTGCGAAACATGGTGTCTTAGTATGAGGGAAGAATGCAGACTGAAAGTACTCGAGAGTAAAATAGTAATACGAATAACGAAGAACTGCATAACTTACACTGTTGACCAAACGTCGTTAGGGACGTGAAGTCTAGGAGACTCATGAAGGCAGGTTATGTAGCCAGAATGAAATGGGAATCCAATCAGAAAACGAACATTAGGAAGACTGAGACGTAGATAGAAAGAGAACATTAAGATGGAATTCAGAAACAAGTAATACAAAGTAGAAATTGGATCCAGTTCGCTAAAGACAGAAGTAAATGGAGAGTGGCTGTGATCGCGACATTGAACCTTCGGGGTCCATATTCAATAGAGGTACCTATTTTGTTTGTTTGTTAAACATTTTCTCTATTTCTACTACTTATTTAATCGTTCTAGATTAAGAATATTACGTTTACACCTTAAAATTACAGCTTTGTCTGTATTAATGTTTTTGTGTTTATTTACAATGAAATTATCGTATACATAGTGCATTATTATTGTTCAATTTCCAGTCGTGACTATGCCAAAAATACACGGAAGAAGAGCGAGAACTAAAAGGAATTAGTAGGGACAGTTTCTTACTTAATTTCTGGATACAGTCTCACTTTTTGTGACCATAACTGTAACATCCTGGTATTTACCTCGTGTGAGTAAGGAAAACCCATGAAAAATCTTACTGATGATGGCTGGGCTGAGAAAGTTTTTTATATATTTCTAAAGAAGTGTTCACACTAGGAATAGAAATCAGAAAGGTTCGCAACAAAGACGAGTGATAGCAGCATCGATACGTGAGGAGACCAGAGTTTGAAACACATCATGTTATGATGATGAAGTGTGTTAATGAGAATTAAAAAAAATGATTATGAATGAGCTAATACTAGTAGTCGAAGAGTTGATTGTTATGTACCCTCTCATACTCGAGGAACGTTAAGTTTTGAAGTCGTCAATATTTTTTTGAAGTTAAAATGTTAAAATGTTAAATACAAGTTGTATGTTTGAAGTTAAAATGTTGGCAAATAAAAAACAAATTGCTATACCTAAAAGGGAAGTGCGTGATGTCACTCAGAGATAATTGTACCAAAGTTGGTGTAGGCGTCGGTAATGGGAACGGAAACGAAATTCTGGAAGCATTCGTTTCGCAGGCGTTCGGAATCAGAAATAATGGGTCCTAAAGTTCTGGATAATGTTGAGTTGGTTTTAGTTTAGCGTCCCTTTCAGCAGCGAGGCTACATGAGACGTGGACCTACTGATTAACGTGGAATCCGAACAACATGAGCTCCCGCCGGGAATCGAACCCGGGTCTCCCACGCCAAAGGCGCGTACGCTAACCGCTTAGCCACGGAGGAGCTCCAAAGTTCTGGAGAAGTATAGCCTGTCAGTCAGATATGAATGAGAAGGTGCCTTTGCTCTCTGTTGTGGCGAGTGCAGAAGAACTTAAATAAATTCGAATGAAGACAAGAAAAGGTAAGCTGAACAGAAAATGTAAAATATACGGCCTCAGTCCCAACAGGCGAATCCCGGGATACTAAATCTATCAATTGCCCTTGCCATTACCTATTGGGTATGCATCACTAGTTAGCTTAATAATATTATATTAAGAAAATATATGCATAAATTAATAATGGGCGTCGCTAGAAGTTTTCCAGGGAAGGGGTCGAAATGAACTTGCTGTATTTCTTCACACTATAAGATGTTGTCAGTACGCAAGTATTGAATGTTTGAACCCGCCAACATTAACTGAATATATTTGCATGGGCTTTTGATATCTACGACGTGGCACCAAAACTAAAGTATTGTGTGTTTGTTGGGAAAATTTAAATGTATATTTCGGGATTAGTGATGTTTAAAAAAAAAAAAAAGAAAAACTGTGGACGACCGTGACAAAAATAACCGTTTGAATATATATGACTGTTCATTAACACAACTATGTTAATGCAGAGGATAAAGGAAATATTTGAATTTGGTCTACTCACCACTAGGAAGCAACAAAACATATTGGACAGAAAGAGCTTCGTAATAACAACTTCAATCGAGACTCCAAATATAACTCACGCATGTTTCACAAATACTGCACTTTAACAGTGTGAACACAAAGTGAACATGAGCCTTTCGTGACATCGATTTATTTATGTGTACATATTTTCTTTATTTGGTTAATATCATTTCATTAGGCTAACTAGTGATGCATACTTAATGGTCAAGAGATTAAGTCGGTAATGGCAAGTGCAGTTGATAGATTTAGTATGCCGGCATTCGCCTGGTGGGACTTAAGGCGGACATTGGCTAATTTTCTGTTCAGCTCATCTTTTCTGTTTTCATTTTACTTTATTTAGCTTTTGCATTGGCCACAAAAGCGAGCAAAAGCTCATTCCCACCAGTATCTGATCGACAGGTCATACTTCTCCTTAACTTTAGGGCAAATTATTTGTGATTCCTAACGCCTGGAAAACGAATGTTTCTACACGTTCGTTTCTAATCCAATTACCAACTCCTACACTAAATTTGGTGCAATTATCTCTGAGTGGTATCGAGCCCTTCCCTTGTTAGTATACCCTTTGATACTCTAAATATGCGAGATTTCTAGCCTCAAGATTATTTTTAAAGGTTTAATTCTGTCTAGTTAATATTTGTGAATTCCTACAGTAATATATTGAGACGATTTAATTTCAACTTAAATGTTATTGATTCAATTTAATTGTTTGAAAGTTATTTCAGATTGGATAATGATGAGGCTGAATGTGATGGGTTTTACTGATTATTAAGAAAAGAGTTTAAAAAAAGAGTAAAATTAGATCTCTTAATATGGATGGTTTCAACGTATAGCTTATAGTGGGCTCAAGTATCTGTAGAATTAACTAGAATAATACTGAGTATACGTGACGTTTGATACTATAGTTTTTTTGTATTTGTTTTTCTCTTCAGTGTTTCCATGATGTGACTTACTTTAGGAAATGTGTGGTAAATATTTACTATGGTATAATGATAATAGCATATCCACATTCTATATTTTGTCAAAGTTTTTTTTGTGAGATGTATCTTTTTTCCTTTTGTGTATTTTTATCGTCAGGTTTCTGTGCTAATTATCACAATTAAGGAAATTTATTTCTATGTGTTCGAATGGTGTGACCGAAGTTTGATATTCCTTGTTGATAAACAGTATTTAGGGATATCTATTATAATAGTACATGGTTCGTTACATATACATTGTATGTTCCTGAAATTGTCGACATTTCTTTTATTTTTTTTTACCACAATTAGAGAAATAAACAGCAAAATAAAGACTCAATTAGAGAAATACAGGTAATCTGAATATCTAATGAAATCTAATTATTCGTTATAAGCTGTATTTTTCCATACTAAATAAATCTTTAATGTACGCTGTAAGTAGCACACAATTTCATAATACTGAGTGGGTTGAAGGTTTAATGAGCTATGTATGGCACCGTGATGTCTGTATTAGAGCACGCACTATGCTCGAATGAGCACCATCAACAACTCATGTTGCAATGATGTGATTTCTCACTTCCTTTAGTGGCTGTAACACAGAGATCAGGAAAGATAAAAATCTTGTCTTATAGTTATACACACTTGATTTTATTATGAGAAGTAATTGTCCTAAAGCACTGGCGGCTGGTGAATTGTAATACCTGGTGTTGTGGTAAGAAAAATTGGAGACAGAAAGTAGAAATTAAACTTAGTTACTAACCAAGTTTCCCGAAATGCAACAAATTTAAAGTTCCTAATATAATACAGTATATTTGAAAATGAGAAATAATTTTACACCATGATAAGGGGTAAATATTCCGATTTAAGAACGAGAGATGGCATCCAGCGTATCCTTCACTATTTGCTCTGTAGGACGTAACGCTTTCGTCTAAATATATAATTACTTTTGCACATACTTATTCATAAATGAAGCTGATGACACCTTCAGTTTCCGTCTTGAGTTCTGGTATTGTTCACATGCTATTTACATAGAACTTTAAGAGTTCAAAAGCTCAAATTTGAAGTGGTTGCAAGATGTGAAGTGGCATGAACTACATTAATGTGGGATAAATGGTGCAATTGTTTGTTGACAAAAATAAACTGTTTGTTTACGATGTTAGTACTCTGCAACCCAGATTACATTAAACTAAGCTTCGTAGAACAAAGGATATCTAAAATCATTAATTTCTCACCTCTTCTAATGACTCGAAAATATAGCTCCTTAAAAGACATTCTCTTCATCTATCTCCTACCACTTTTCTATATGCTAAGAGCTGATCTAAAATATTTTTTCTAGTCATATCCTTATTTGGTATTTGATTTTCCTGGGCTGCCCTGTTGTCAAGCGTATTTAGTTACCAAGTTCTTATTTCTTGATATTTACATTTGAAGACAGGATCTATTGCCAATGCAATAGTTGTAATACAGATAAGCTACTTTTCCTTCTTCATATTGCCAAATAAATCTTACTGTGGCTATGATCTTTTTAACTTCCTGTTATTGGTTGTTGTCGTACGACTTTGTATTCCTATTTGCTGACTGATTGTTGCAGATTTCAACTCATTACTTTCGGCGTGTTGTAAAGTGACTTCATTGCCAACTAGCGTTAAATGTCAGTTGTGACATTGTTGGTCGAAATTTCAAATGCCATAGAAGTAATATACCTTCCTATGGAATAATACATTATATATCGCCAGTATATCTATTGAATATAAAATATAACTAGACTACTGTGTGGAAAATAATAGTGTATGAGGAAAAATTATATCTAAGAACTAAAATTAAATATCGTTGCGGGTTGCCATTACCTTTACACACCAAAAATTCATAAGTTCTACAACGCTTAGTGCTACGTAACGAGGCATTGGACGTAAGTTGGATTCACATTTTGGAAACTGTTACTATTGGATAACTGTCGTTGATACAGGTGCCGGCCTCGTTTGTAATCTGAAGGATAGGAGTTTGACGCGCTACGCAAGTTTCTTCTTTGAAACATGATGTTACATGGAGTGCAATAGTTCAAATAACAATAAAATTAAAAGAAAATTTTTAGTATGATTGCAGTCTACCGCAGGACCGTAGAAAGTTGATAGCATTCGCCTAATAGTCGAATAAATTGAAAGTAATGCTTTGGAGGATACCAATCGGAGAAATGAGGTATGGACCAGTCGACATTTGAAACAGGTAACGGTGTCCAATTCTGGAAATTTTTCTCTGTTTATGTTTTCGGAAAATGTGTGGTATTGTGAGTTAATATGGTATTTATTTCGGATAGCGCAAACATATTCAGCAGTTCTATTAGTCTGCTTTGGTCAGCTTGGTTGTCTTTGCAGTAAATGCACTTTAATATATGTTGGTAACGTGTTTTCCTATTTGGTACGTAAACAGTATCCACACGTACCATGGAGAACGCTTATTATTATTTCGGAAGGGAGCTAATTTCTGACAATTCGCAGTACGTTCGGGGCCGCGGTGGCTCAGTGCTAGATCGTTCACCTCTGGTGTTTGGGGTCCCGGGTTCAAACCCTGCTCCCGCCAAGTGAACTTTGTGGTGGACAAACACCGTGTCCGTGGGTTTTTTTCGGGGTTCTCCCGTTTCCTCCCATTTTCTTCGTTCCACCATTTCATTCATCTCTCATCATCACCGTCTCCTTTAGCCTAACCGGCATACACGTGGGACGTAAAACACAAAAATTTCATTTCATTTCATTTCGCAAAAGGTTCAATAGCAGTGACTGACCTATATTATCTTTGTTTTTTCAAATTTCATTATAGGTAGTTAGGGAACTGAAAATTTAAATTTCCATGCTTAAGGATTTTTTTACATTGACGGTGTTAGAGCATATTGAGTATTTCCTAGTTCGATCCATCGGGTAATAATATCTCTAATAATTTGATATCGTTAATATCGTTAATAATCCGATTAATAATATGAGTAAGTTTATTTCTAAATTTTACTCTCGTACCCTCTAATTCTTATTTTGATTTTTTTCAATTCTCATGTAAAGTTTTAACGGCCTAATTTCCTTGGATGAGGATCATTGTAATAAAGCATTAAATATTTCGTCTGTGTTCTTTAATTTTCAGTTACTTGTAATTATCGTAAGACAAAAGGGTAGAATTAGGATAGGTTAATATATGTATCCATAAACTTTTAGTTGACTTAAATGTGAAAGTAGTGTATGATTATACCATAAGTAGATGATCTTAAACTTACTGGGTTAATGAAAGTAAAGTAATACCAATGCAACATTGATATTGCCCCTGCTAGAGAAAATACTATAAGAAATAGCATACTGCAGTTTCAATAGTAGTTGCATCCAGATAAGCCTATGAAGTGCTAGGTGAAAGATGTGTGTAAGTAGAATTGATGTGCCTAAGTACATAAGTGTAGTGTCGTGTGAATGGAGGAATGCAACTTTTAAGCGAAGAAATACAGGGGTTTCGTTATATTATTTAACTGACAAGGATACAAATATTAAGAGATATGAAATCTTTTCAGTAGGTATTAACTAAGAATTTTTACATTCACGAAATTTACTGTTTATGTATAAAAATTTAATTTCAATAATATTCTGGACATTTTAAAGTTATAAAACCAATGAATATTTCAGATATCGTTTTGAAGGTATTGTATTAGTAAAATGCCAATATTAGTACTAATATATTACTTTGGTTTTCGAAATAAAACTTCGTGTAAGCTTCCTTGTAAAGTTATGTTATTCTAGAAAAGGATGCCAAATTTAATTTTAATATTTAGTTTATTAGCAAAATGTAACTTCTCCATATTATAGGGTTAATGTAAAGTTTGCACATTTATCACAAAATCAACGTTATTATTATTGTAAGATGTAATTTAAGTAATTCCATATTCTAGTTCGTTCATTTGCATGTAGTTGTGTGACTAAATTTATTTGTTCTCAGAGAAAAAAAGTATAGTCTTAGCAGAATTAATCTCTTGGATAGGTAACTGTCCAAAGTGTTTACGAGCTGGCTACCTTGCTTTCTGACTGTTCTGTGGAAGGTGCTGCCATCTACGAGCTTTTGTGGTTGCACAGCAAACCTACCCTCTTCAGTTATCAAGCAAAGGTAAGAAAAAATAGGACTACTTTTTATACTTTCTAGTCAAATTCTACTTGAAAGCATGTTATCATTATATTTTTGTTATAATTTAGTGCTACAAAACATTTCGAAAGTGAATAGTGCATTCAAATTATAAAATGAAAGTTCAGAGAAAGTTAAAATGTGTTATAAGCCAAATTAAGAATCAAAATTTGCTGTGGATACCTGATTTACGTACTTGAAACAAGTTCGAATAGGAAAGTATAGATGTTAAGAAACCTGGACCTTTGGTATGTATTCTTTTCTATATTATTTTTGACATGCAGACGAAAATGGACAATTTATTTTGGGTATAAATTATTTCATTGGATAACATGCTACTCAGATATTAATTATACCACCTGTTATAATGAACTTTTTAGTGAGGACAATAGTTATTAGTTTTCTTTTCGATATTTATTATCTTCGTACAGTAAACACTGGATAAATAAATCTAATTATTTTGATTGGAGTTATAGATTTGCAAATTCATTTTTCCTACAGTATAAGTTGCCGTATTTCATAACATATGACAGAATAGGTGGGCGGTGCTCCAGTTTTTCTGAATGTGCACATTGAGATTTCGTGTTAGAGAATTTATAGATTTGATTGCTGGGCAAAAGAAAATAATATCAGTCTTCACAACTATTTCCTATATTTTTCAATATTTTTATGGAACAAGTAAACCGTATCATCTGTCTTACCTTAGTTTGTGACATCTTAAGCACTTCCTGGAAATAAAGGTTTTTCAAAACATCTAACCATGTTGTAGCACTGCCAAAGTGCACCTAATAACTACAGAAATATATCAGACTAGCCTTTGGCTAGCTCGGGGCTCCGCCCGCAGACCCCGCGTTGGCTTGGCCTACGGCCTCGCGTCTCTTATGTATCAAGAATGAAATTCGTGGATTTAGTCTTAACATTTCCTGAATTTGACCCAACTGGGAGCCTAACCCTCTGACCACTTTCATTTTCTCGGCCTACGGCTTCGCATCTCTTAAATCCAGAATTCTACCAAATTTCAAGTTTCTTTTCGTAATTCAACTGTCTAAAAATAAGATTTGATATTCCAAAAAAAGTCCTTTTAAATAACATGGGAATTTCTTCATTCACCTTTATACCCCTTAAACATTAAAAATATTCACATTTGGCAATTCTCATGTGGGTTAGTCCCAGAAGGCTACAATCATGTCAAATTTCATCATTCTAATCTGCCATATGTGCATAAACATTTTGGGGTGTATAAGATGTTCCAGATAAATAACATGGGAAAGGTTTTTCCGTTCCGCGTAAAACCACTCTACAGTTGAAAATTTTTATTTTTAGCTATTTACTTAAGTAACGCTAACAAAAGCGTACAAGCATACTAAATTTCAAGTTTTCATTCCAATTCCAAGTGCCTAAAATATGAGATTACAAGTCCATAGAAATGCTCCTTTAAATAACATTGGGAATTTCTACATCGCCCTTTAGACCTCTTAAAACTTAAAAAATGTTAATTTTTGGGAATTTTCCCCTGGGCTAGTTCGGGAAATGTCAAATTTCAATTTTCCATGTCAACCAGAAGTATACCTTTATTTTATGTCTCTATACAAACGCTACAGCAGGAACAAAACAATACAAATAGTGGGACATTTATTTCACGTTCTAATTATGCTCTGATAACTTAAAATGTATGATATCTTTTTATTCTCTCCTTTTTAGCGAACACAATTCCTACGTTTCCTAATGTAGATGGCTTTTCTTTAACTGTATTCTTTTCTTTAACTTTCTTTGTTAATCACGTTATGCACCATTGGTTTCCTTGAGGAGATTGCCCTTTCTTAACCTAATTAACTATTCTGGTCATAATTTTAAAAGATGTCTTGGTCTTGTACTTTGTCACACAGCAATACGATCATCTTGTGAGAGGCAAGCGTTACTTTCTTAAAATCACTTGCAATCAATATCAATTACACTTAAATACAGCTTTAAAATAATAGCATCGCTTTAAAATAGTGCGATGCTATTGCTCTATAACCGTCACGGATTCCCATTACTGTATTGAAGAGAAATTCATTCTCTACCACTCTACCAACCAGTATCCTCACCATGTGATTAATTCTAAGGACAATGATACGAATCCAAACACAAAATATGTTATGTAAAACAAATTTGGCACTCTTAAATCAGAAATTTGCGCTTTATAATAATGTAAAAATATGTGTCCTCTTGTTCAAAAGGGAATTCTACTTAGGGTATTTAACTCATTGCTTTGTTGGGACAAACTTCATATATATATATATATATATATATATATATATATATATATATATATATATATATATATATATATATAGAGAGAGAGAGAGAGAGAGAGAGAGGTTGGAACAAAAGATCTAAAATGTTTGCAAAGGTGTGAAAATCATACCTAGTATGGTGTGGAGCATCCTTTTGCGTCCAAAACAGCTTGGATCCGACGTGGAATGGACGTATATAGCTCCTGAATCGTGGTGTGTAGAATTTCGTACCACTGTTGTGTAACCGTCTAGTATATCGGACTGCTGCTCGGGTACATTTGTAATCGCCTGATCGTAGTCTGTCCTCCATTCTTCTCCGTGGTCCTGCCAATAAGTATTCTCCTGAGACCTGGACTTACCTGGGTAGGACGTTGAAGAACCTCTCCAAGAAGGGATTACAAAATTGTTTCCAAATTGCTCGTTGGTCTCAATGATGAGATGAGCATTAGGCGCCAAGAGGTTCGAATGTCTCGTCTCGAAATCTCACGGACGATCAGACGGTCATCCAGACCAAAACGCACACAAACATCACTCACACACACAACGAAAACACATTGGGTTAAATGAAACTATACTTATTTATTAGAATACTATTAAAAAGAAAAATAACGAAGAGAAACGATCACAACACTTAACACTGATTATGTATAATTATTTGCTTTATTAAAATCGCACTTTACTTTTCACTATACTAGAGCCCTTATCACTTTGGTATATATATGCAGAAGATTATAATTGAGATTTTACTATAAATACTTTTCTCACACCATTGACGCACTTGGGGGATTAACACAGGGGGAAGTATCGCCAGGATAATCCCACGTAGTAATATAGTTGCTGCTCCAAACAGTCCTGAAGAGTCGACATGAGTCTTCAGCAAAATTAAATAGTTTTCAAAGTGGAATGCTAATGTTGGAGGGCGCCTTTATAACTTTTTGGCGCACTAGGTATATGAACCTGGGACTTATTAATTGCGGCTAGCCGTAAGAAAATATCCTTCACCGGCTAATAGCTTATGTCCCTAAACACAATATTATATTTGAAGCTCGACACGACGTGCGTGGTTGCTGTTTCGAAATATGGAGTAACACTCCCCGAACCAAAAGGTTGGAGATACGAACTGCGTTAGTGCATTCGTCAATGTTGGTAGTTCATTAGAGATGCAAGGGCTCGGGAAAAAGTGGCTTTTTTGAAAAAAAATTCTCGGTTTTTTTCTGCTTCGCTTTTTTGCGTCGGAAATTTTGGGCTTTTTTCAAAATTCTGCTTTAAATTGATAAACCAGATTTTGTTTCGCTTCTCTATAACACACAAAGTCATTTAATTAGTGGTTGATGCCGATAATAATATAAAACCTCGAAAATAAACCATGAATCTCGAAAAGATTTTTGAAACAGTTTTACTTCTCAACATATTTACATCATGAATTTCAAAGGATTAACCAATGTATATAATATGATTTGTTTAACCTCCTATATACAAAAGTAAGCAGGGTTGGCAAGAACCATGGTTGTTGTTTAAAATGCCAGAAACCCTTTTGTTTTTGTCAACTAGCTGTTTTTGGGTTTAAACCAGGTTTTTTGGGTTTAGATATTTTGCGTTATTTATTTATATTACATATTGACAGAAATAAGTTTGTTTCGCCTTGGTGTTATTATCCAACAACGGGGTTTTGCTGGAAGAGGTCACATAAGCTTGAAGAAGCCCGGCCACTAAATTTCTTAAATTCCGAAACTCCCGCCCCAGCCATCGGGAAAATCCCGTCATTACTCCAAATGTAAAGCAATAACAGAAAAATCCTGTTATTGCTTTGCATGTAAAATTTAATGTCAACGTATCATAATCAGAACGCTAAAACTGAGATATTAAATTAGAAATTTAGTACGTACATATGATTGAAAGTCCAATCCAAGCTAATGTTGGAAGCTAGGTAGGCAATCGATAAATTTTACCAATTTCTATCAATATATTTAAGCAACCTTGGCTTCTTTATAAAACAACAGGCACTCAAACATGCAGAAATATACAATTGGTTTCGTTTCGTATGTATGTTTCGCTTAACATCCTTACGTAATACCGAGGTTATCAAGGAGAAGACGTTCGCATAAAGTTACATCCGAACGGCTACTTTGTTTACGCATGTGGTTCGACCGAGAATTGAACATGGGACACCTTGATTAAAAGGTGAAAAGGAAATAAAACTAATGCAGATGGTTTGATATGTGGAAACGTCACCATGAAGTTCACACGATTCGCAATTTTCGTTCTTTTTATTTTTGGTTTAAACCAGTTGTTCATTGAAAAAAAGAAAAACAGCTGGTGCAAACCAGCCAACACTAAAAGTATATACTTCTTTTGAAAATATACAAATAACTAGCAAAATTCTATGTAGTATTTTTACTTCAAATTATTCCATACCCTCTTTTTGGAACAAAATAAAATTTAAACATAAGAAAAATAATTAGTTTTATATACCCCCGCGAAGTTAGCGACCAAAACTTTCACAAATCGATATTTTTTTAGATTTCAGAGTAGCACTCAAAGAGTTCTAGAGTTCTTGCTAGGTTAGACCAATAGTTGTGGTAAAATAAAGATTTTATAGCGATTTTAAAATTTCGGTGCTAACTTCACGCAACACCAAAAATTTTTAAATCTCTTTATTTTTTAGAGTTCTGAGTAGTACTCAAAGAGTTCTAGAGCTCTTGCTAGGTTTGACCAATAGTTCTGGTTAAATAAAGATTTTATAGCGATTTTAATTTTCGGTGCTAACTTCATGCAACACCAAAAATCTTAAAATGTCTTTATTTTTTTAGAGTTCTGAGTTGTACTTAAAGAGTTCTAGAGTTCTTCTAGGTTAGACCAATAGTTCTGGGTAAATAAAGATTTTATAGCGATTTTAAAATTTCGGTGCTAACTTCACACAACACCAAAAATCTTAAGACGTCTATATTTTTTAGAGTTCTGAGTAGCACTTAAAGAGTTCTAGATTTCTTGCTAGGTTAGGCCAATAGTCCTGGGTAAGTAAAAATTTTATAGCGATGTTAAAATTTCCGTGCTAACTTCACGCAACACAAAAAATCTTAATATGTCTATATTTTTTTAGAGTTCTGAGTGTCACTCAAAAGCTCTAGAGTTCTTACAAGGTTAGACCAATAGTTCTGGGTAAATAAAGATTTTATAGCGATTTTAAAGTTTCGGTGCTAACTTCACGCAACACTAAAATTTTAAAATGTCTATATTTTTTAGAGTTCAGACTAGCACTCAAAGAGTTCTAGAGTTCTAGCTAGGTTAGAGCAACAGTTCAGGGTAAATAAAGATATTATAGCGATTTTAATGTTTCGGTCCTAACTTCACGCAAAAAACCAAAAATTGTAAAATGATTATATATTTAGAGTTCTGAGTAGCACTCAAAGAGTTCTAGAGTTCCTGATAGAGTAGATCAATAGTTCTGGGTAAATACAGATTTTATAGCGATTTTAAAGTTTCAGTGCTAGCTTCACACGTAAAACCAAAAATCTTATAATGTCTATATTTTTTGGAGTTCTGAGTAGCACTCAAAGAGTTGTAGAGTTCCTGCTAGGTTAGACCAATAGCTCTGGGAAAATATAGATTTTATAACGATTTAAAATTTCGCTGCTAACTTCACGCAACACCAAAAATCTTAGAATGTCTTTTTTTAGAGTTCTGAGTAGTACTCAAAGAGTTCTAGAGCTTTTGCTAGGTTAGACCAATATTCCTGGGTAAATAAAGATTTTATAGCGAAATTAATGTTTCGGTGCTGTCTTCACGCAACACCAAAAATCTTAAAATGGCTTTATTTTTTTAGACTTCTGAGTAGTACTCAAAGAGTTCCAGAGTTCTTGCTAGGTTAGACCAATAGTTCTGGGTAAATAAAGATTGTATAGCGATTTTAAAATTTCGGTGCTAAATTCACGCAACACCAAAAATCTTAAAATGTCTTTTTTTTAGAGTTCTGAGTAGTACTCAAAGAGTAGTTCTTGCTAGGTTAGACCAATAGTTCTGGGTAAATAAAGATTTTATAGCGATTTTAAAATTTCGGTGCTAACTTCACACAACACCAAAAATCTTAAGACGTCTATATTTTTTTAGAGTTCTGAGTAGCACTCAAAGAGTTCTAGATTTCTTGCTAGGTTAGGCCAATAGTTCTGGATAAGTAAAAAATTTATAGCAATTTTAAAGTTTCCGTGCTAACTTCACGCAACACAAAAAATCTTAAGACGTCTACATTTTCTTAGAGTTCTTAGTTTCACTATAAGAGCTCCGGAGTTCTTGCTAGGTTAAATCAATAGTTCTGGGTAAATAAAGATTTTATAGCGATTTTAAAGTTTCGGTCCTAACTTCAAGCAAAAAAAAAAAAAAAAAAAAAAAAAAACAACAAAAACCGTAAAATGATTATATATTTAGAGTTCTGAGTAGCACTCAAAGAGTTCTAGAGTTCCTGATAGAGTAGACCAATAGTTATGTGTAAATAGAGATTTTATAGCGATTTTAAAGTTTTGGTGCTAGCTTCACACGTAAAACAAAAAATCTTAAAATGTCTATATTTTTTAGAGTTCTGAGTAGCACTGAAAGAATTCTAGAGTTCTTGCTAGGTTACACCAATAGTTCTGGGTAAACAAAGATTTTATAACGATTAAAAGTTTTGCTCCTAATTTCACGAAAAACCAAAAATCGTAAAATATCTATATTTTTTAGAGTTCTGAGTAGCACTCAAAGAGTTGTAGAGTTCCTGAGAGATTAGACCAATAGTTCTGTAAAATAAAGATTTTATCGCGACTTTAAAGTTTCGGTGCTAACTTCACGTAAAACCAAAAATCTTAAAATGTCTATATTTTTTAGAGTTCTGAGTAGCACTCAAAGTGTTCTAGAGTTCCTGCCATGTTCGACCTATAGTTCTGGATAAATAAGGATTTTATAAATATTTAAAATTTCGCTGCACACTTCAGGAAAAACCAAATATCTTAAGATGTCTATACCTTGTTAGAGTTCTGAGTAGCACTCAAAGATTTCTAGAGTTCTTCATACGTTAGACCAATAGCTCTGGGTACATAGAGATTTTATGGCGATTTTAAGTTTCGCTGGTAACTTCCCGGAAGACCAAAAATCTTAAAATGTTTATATTTTCTTGGAGTTCTCGTTAGCACTCAGCGAGTTCTAGAGTTCTTCCTATGTAAGACAAATAGTTTTGGATAAATAAAGATTTTATAGCGATTTTAAAGTTTCGGTGCTATCTTCACGCAAAAACTAAAACCATAACATATCTATATTTTTTAGAGTTCTGAGTAGCACTCAAAGAGTTGTAGAGTTCCTGAGAGATTAGACCAATAGTTCTGTAAAATAAAGATTTTATCGCGACTTTAACGTTTCGGTGCTAACTTCACGAAAAACCAAAAATTTTAAAATGTCTATATTTTTAAAAGTTCAGACTAGCACTCAAAGAGTTCTAGAGTTCTTTCTGGGTTAGAACAACAGTTCTGGGTAAATAAAGGTTTTGTAGCGATTTTAATGTTTCGCTCCTAACTTCAAGCAAAGAAAACAAAAATCGTAAAATGATTATATATTTAGAGTTCTGAGTAGCACTCAAAGAGTTCTAGAGTTCCTGATAGAGTAGACCAATAGTTTTGTGTAAATAGAGATTTTATAGCGATTTTAAAGTTTTAGTGCTAACTTCACGTCCAACCAAAAATCTTAAAATGTCTATATTTTTTAGAGTTCTAAGTAGCACTCAAATAGTTCTAGAGTGCTTACTAAGTTAGACTAATAATTCTGGGTAAATAAAGATTTTATAAAGATTTAAAGTTTCCCTGCTAACTTCATGCAAACCCAAAAATGTTAAAATGTCTATATTTTTTAGAGTTCTGAGTAGTACTCAAAGAGTTCTAGAGTTCTTGCTAGGTTAGACCAACAATTCTGGGAAAATAACGATTTTATACCGATTTTAAAATGTCGGTGCTACCTTCACGCAAAACCAAAAATCATAAATATATTTTTTAGAGTTCTATGTAGCACTAAAGGAGTGCTAGAGTTCCTGCTAGGTTAGACCAATAGTTCTGGTTAAATAAAGATTTTATAATGATTTAAAGTTTCAGTGCTAGCTTCACCCAAAACCAAAAATCATTAAATATGTATATTTTTTAGAGTTCTAAATAGCACTCAAATAGTTCTAGAGTTCCTGCTAGGTTTGATCTATAGTTCTGGGTAAATAAGGATTTTATAAAGATTTAAAAGTTCGCTGCACACTTCAGGAAAACCCAAATATCTTAAGATGTATATACCTTTTTAGAGTTCTGAGTAGCACTCAAAGAGTTCTAGAGTTTTTGCTAGGTTAGACCAATAGTTGTGGTTAAATAAAGATTTTATAGCGATCATAATGTTTCCGTGCTACATTCACGCAAAATCAAAAATCTTAAAATGTCTATATCTTTTAGAGTTCTGAGTAGCACTCATAGAGTTCTAGAGTTCTTGCTAGGTTAGACCAATAGTTCTGTAAAATAAAGATTTTATAACGATTTTAAAGTTTCGTTGCTAACTTCACGCAAAACCAAAAATGTTAAAATGTCTATATTTTTTAGAGTTCTGAGTAGTACTCAAAGAGTGCTAGAGTTCTTGCTAGATTAGACCAATAGTTCTGGGTAAATAAAGATTTTATAGCGATTTTAAAATTTCGGTGCTAACTTCAAGCAACACCAATTTTTTTTAAAATCTCTATATTTTTTTAGAGTTCTGACTAGCACTCAAAGAGTTCTAGAGTTCTCGCTAGGTTAGACCAATAGTTCTGGTTAAATAAATATTTTATAGCGATTTCAAAATTTCGGTGCTAACTTCACGTAAAACGAAAAATCTTATAATGTCTATATTTTTTAGAGTTCTGAGTAGCACTCAAAGAGTTCTAGAGTTCCTGAGAGATTGGACCAATAGTTCTGTAAAATAAAGATTTTATCGCGACTTTAAAGTTTTGGTGCTAACTTCACGTAAAACCAAAAATCTTAAAATGTCTATATTTTTTAGAGTTCTGAGTAGCACTCAAAGTGTTCTAGAGTTCCTGCTATGATTGACCTATAATTCTGGGTAAATAAGGATTATATAAAGATTTAAAATTTCGCTGCACACTTCAGGAAAAACCAAATATCTTAAGATGTCTGTACCTTATTAGAGTTCTGAGTAGCACTCAAAGATTTCTAGAGTTCTTTTAGGTTAGACCAATAGTTCTTGGTAAATAAAGATTTTATAGCAATTTTAAAGTTGAGGTGCTACCTTCACGCAAAATTAAAAATCATAACATGTCTATATTTTTAAGAGTTCTGAGTAGCACTCAAAGAGATCTAGAGTTCTTGCTGGGTTAGAAATTCTACTGAATATCTGGACCGAGTTTGAGCTTTCGCTGGTCCTGCAGCGTGAAGTTGGTAGGACCATCTTTCAAATGGATTTAGAGCCTCTAAATTGAAAGATCAAATTCTGTGAGTAGGTTTTTCTGAGAGCTAAATCTCTACTCAAATTCTGCACCGAGTTTCAGAATTTGAGCTGTTAGTGGCACAGTTTTGAAGTGTACTTTGACCCTCTAAATTGAAGGCTCAAATTCCGGGAGTTGGATTTTTTGAAAGCTCTAATTTTACTGGATATCTGGACGGAGTTAGAGAAGTTGAGCTTTCGGTGGTCCTGCAGCGTGAAGTTGGCTGCACCATGCTTCAAATGGACTTAGAGCCTTTAAATTGAAAGCTCAAATTCTGGGATTTGGTTTTTCTGAGAGGTCAAGTTCTAGTGAATATCTGGAGGGAGTTTGAGAACTTCAGCTTTCGGTGGTCCTGCAGCGTGAAGTTGGCAGGACCACATTTCAAATGGACGTAGAGCATTTAAATTGAAAGCTCAAATTCTGGGAGTTCGTTTTTCTGAGCTCAAATTCTACTCAAATTCTGCATCGAGTTTCAGAATTTGAGCTGTTCGAAGTCCTACTAACTTCTCGCACTTGCAATTGTCGATTTCTATGTTTTGGGTAACACTGCTTGAATTTTATTAGGCACGTGTTATATACTTGTTAATGATTTCCAACGATTGCATGTGTGATCAGTAGATTATGACGAAACATTTATTTCCCATTTAATCCCCTATTTTGCGAGAATTGTTCTAACTTTTCATGAGCAACTTTAGAATTTTTCAAGTGCTACTCAGAAGTCTAGAAAAATAGAGAGATTTTAAGAATTTTAGGTTTGAATGAAGTTAGCAGCGAAATTTTAAAATCGTTCTAAAACCTTTTTTTTTACCTAGAACTATTGGTCTAACCTAGCAAGAACTCTAGAACTCTTTGAATGCTATTCAGAACTCTAAAAAATATAGAGATTTTAAGGTTTTCGGTGTTGCGTGAAGTTAGCACCGAAACTTCAAAATCACTATAAAGTCTTTATTTACCCAGAATTATTGGTCTAACGTAGCAAGAACTGAAGAACTCTTTGAGTGCTTCTCAGAAGTCTAAAAATATATAGAGATTTTAAGATTTTGGTTTTGCAGGAAGTCAAGACTGAAACATTAAAATTGCAATAAAATCTTTATTTAGCCAGAAATATTGGTCTAATCTAGCAAGAAATCTAGAATTCTTTGAGTGATACTGAGAACTCTAAAAAATATAGAGATATTATGATTTTTGGTGTTGCGTGAAGTAAGCACGGAAACTTCAAAATCGCTATAAAATTTTTTATTTATCCAGAAGTATTGGTCTAACCTATCAAGAACTCTAGAACTCTTTGAATGCTACTCGGAGCTCTAAAAAATATAGACACTTTAAGATAATTGGTTTTACGTAAAGTTAGCAGCGAAACTTTAAAGTCGCGATAAAGTCTTTATTTGCCTAGAACTATCGGTCTAACCTAGCAAGAACTCTAGAATTCTTTGAATGCTACTGAGAACTCTAAAAAATATAGGCATTTAAAAATTTGTGTTTTTACGTGAAGTTAGCACCGAAACATTAAAATCGCTATAAAATCTCTATTTACCCTGAACTATTGGTCTAATCTACCAAGAACTATACAACTCTTGGAGTACTACTCAGAACTCTAAAAAATATAGACATTTTTTGATTTTCGGTTTTGCGTGAAGGTTGCACCTAAACATTAAAGTCGCTATAAAATCTTTATTTACCCAGAACTATTGGTCTAACCTACCAAGAACTCTACAACTCTTTGAGCGCTACTCACTACCCTAGAAATACAGATATTTTATAATTTTTGGTTTTGCGTGAAGGAAGCACCGAAACATTAAAATCGATATAAAATATTTATTTACCCAGAACTGTTGTTCTAACATAGCATGAACTCTAGAACTCTTTGAGTGCTACTTAGAACCCTAAAAAATATAGATATTTTATGATTTTTGGTTTTGCGTGAGGTTAGCAGCGAAACTTTAAAATTGCTATAAAATTTTTATTTACCCAGAACTATTGGTCTAAAATACGAAGAACTCTAGAAGTCTTAGAGTGCTCATCAGAACTCTAAAAAATATAGACATTATAAGTTTTTTCGTTTTACGTGAAGTTAGCACCGAATCTTTATAATCGCTATAAAATCTTTATTTAACCAGAACTATTGGTCTAACCTATCAGGAACTCTAGAACTCTTTGAGTGGTACTCAGAACTCTAAATATATAATCATTTTAGGATTTTTGTTTTTTTTTTCGCGTGAAGTTAGGACCGAAACATTAAAATCGCTATAAAATCTTTATTTACCCAGAACTATTGGTCTAACCTAGCAAGAACTCTAGAACTCTATGAGTGCTACTCAGAACTCTAAAAAATATATACATTATAAGTTTTTTCGTTTTACGTGAAGTTAGCACCGAATCTTTATAATCGCTATAAAATCTTTATTTAACCACAACTATTGTTTTAACCTAGCAAGAACTCTAGAACTCTTTGAGTGCTAGTCAGAGGGTGGTTTATATGATACACTTAAAGGCTGCAAATTTAGAGCTTTTTTTATATATATATTTTTGAAATTCTAGTTTTATATAACCACCATCACGGTTTACTCAGTCCTCAAGTTTTCTGAATTTTTAACAAGAGGGATTCAACATATGAAGGGTGTGAGGCAAGAACATGGTAACCCACAATTTTACTATTTTAAGAAGTTAGAGATTTTCTGCTGCCCTATCCATTTTGAAAGTCGGAAAGCTGATTTTTCACAGAAGACTATACATGAAGGATTAAACGAAGCGGTAAGCTCTGCAGTCTATCTGGTGCCGCATAACTCGGCGATTGAAAATTTGTTAGTTACCATGTTCTTGACTCACACCTTTCAAATCATTTCGGAACTCTCCCAACCCCCCCCCCCCAAAAAAAATGGTCTACGGAATATATTTGTTAA
Source organism: Thermobia domestica (assembly GCF_964235325.1). Lineage (NCBI taxonomy): Eukaryota > Metazoa > Arthropoda > Insecta > Zygentoma > Lepismatidae > Thermobia > Thermobia domestica. Next base: position 195,675,717 of record NC_137466.1, on the reverse strand, counting down.
GATAAATACAACTGCACAACAAACATGACTGACAAGTAAACCAATTGCGCGTAAATCAAAATTAACGTCATCATTGTTCTTCTGATTAAATTTGCGCCTTAAATCATGTATCACATGACCCTATTCCTATTTTAAAAACTTAACCTTAATTCAAAATGGCGGATTTCAAGATGGCCGCCGTCAGGTATACCCTCACTATATGACATCCCCCTAGTCCTAATATGTACACATATATTTGTTATTCATATTTTGTCGTTACAAGAGGTCATACAGAGCTTTTACCCCCAACTGTATGAAGACTATTCTGTACTTCCATGTGATGTTCTGGTAGCTGTATCTCCTCAACCCCTGGAGCTTCGCACCTACAACTTCACTGAAATACTGACCACATCTAGTACTACTTTCTCATATGTGTCTCAGTCAGCAGCTCGATTCACCCAAACGTAAGGTTTACTTGTTAGTGGAGCTTTTGCGCTTCTATCTGGAAGTCCTGGATTCAACTCAGCATTCGAACATTCTGACAAAGCTTTTCTTCATTCCATCCGTGAAGTAGAAATAGTGCGTATACTGTGAGTTGGCCGACTTTCTTTCTTATTGTTTTTAAATCGTTATTATTACTAATTACCAGCAGGGACGGTTTTGCGAAGGTTAGGGGCGCGGTCTTTCGGACTGAAGCCACTCCCTTAAATTACGGAATGTCTAAAACAAACGAAATATCTATTAGTTATGATTTTACTCATAAACTTTAAGCATCCGTCAAATAAAAATTACGAATGTTTAGAAAAACTAAACATTAGTAAGATTGATTGATTTTGAGTTTAACGTCCCGTTCAGCAGCGAGGCGTGGACCTACTGATTAACGTGGAATCCGAACCACATGAGCTCCCGCCGGGAATCGAACCCGGGCTTCCCACGCCACAGGCGCGTACGCTAACCGCTTAGCCACGGAGGAGCTCAGCATTAGTAAGAAAAACCCCTCCCAAAACACTTTTTTAAATCCGCTACTGATTCTCAGTATAAAATGATCCTGAAGGTTGTATCCGGAAGATTATCGCTAAATATATAAACGAAACGAAATGTTACTTATGCCTGTAGCCTACTCATAAACTTCAAGCTCCTCCCAAATAAAATTAGGACATTTTAGAAAACGAAACAATCAGAGAAACCCCTCCCAAAGTACTTTTCTAAATCCGCTACTGATTCTCAGTATAAAATGATCCTGAAGGTTGTATCCGGAAAATTATTCCTAAATCGTTGTACAGTTACAGTATAACAGAAATGTGGAAATACGGTTTGACGTATATATTGAAAAACGTACTCTTTGACGGAAGTTAAACTTTTGCGCTAGGAGCTAGATTACTAAGCTCTTAGAAATGAAACACGGATGACAAACTAAAATGATCTAGAGAAAAAAATATCGATAACTCAAAAGTTAAAATCAGGTTAAATAGCCTCTAAAATTGCCCTCAAATACTATGGTTTTCATGTTAGCTTTAATTCGTAAAACATGTGTTCCGTCCATCTTGATGGTGAATTTTAGAGCGAAATATGACATTTAGGTCATGGAATTCTTATCTAACTATAGAATATACTATAAGGAAGCTATTTAGATAGAAAAATCATGAAAATGAAAAAAAGCCAAAATTTCCAAAATTTTCGGTTTTTTTCAAACAAGGCCGGCTTTTTATGTGAAAAAATCATCGATTCAAAAAAGCCGGCTTTTTTGCATCTCTATAGTTCATTCTCAAAACCACAGGTTAAATCACCTGTAGACACATGAAAACAAAACATGGAAAAGAATTGATGTTAATTTTAGTCAACTGCCCACGACGCACGATACATTGATATAACTCGGCCATGTGAAAGGACAGATAGCGAACTTTTAAAGCGATGTAGCTGACGACGATCTGACGCTTGGACACATGTTCTGCTCCGGTCTCTTCTAATCTACTGCAGTATTTCCGTAAACGATTAAAGAAAGCACTTAATTCAGTTCCAAATAACAGTAGAATATAGACTGTGCATATTAATAAGTCAGGGAGAAACACTGAAAAAGTAAGTCGATTACTGAAATCTTCTCATCACAAAGCAGTGTTATATAAATAGCAGTGTTATATAAACGATGAAAGACTTTTTTGTCCAGTTGCGTGGGAACGAAGCAATTCCCACCAAAGAGAGAACTTATTTGCGACGCAGAATAAAGTATAAATCGAAAAAAAAAATAACTGCCTTTACGAAATATACAGAGCGTCCACAAAAATACTTCTAATACCTCGTGGCGGTTATAGTTTCTCCAAAACAGGCTCCAGTACCTTAAGGGGTGCTGATGGAGGGTAATGAGGCCGAACACGCCTTTCTAATTCAGACCACAATGGCTCAAAGGTGTTCAGATCTGCTGATTGTGGGACCCATGGGAGGTGTGTGTTAGCTCCTTGTCATGCTCCTCAAACCATGGTTTCACCGTTTTTGCAGCGCGACTGGGTGCCAAATCATCTTGTTAGATGCCATCACCATCAGGGAACAATATTTGAGCCATGGGTAGAACCTGGTCCCCCAAAATGGCCTCATACGCCCTAACATTCATCATTCCATGCAGGACCTGCAAAAAACCACGATATCACTGCACATACTGTAACAGAACCACCCCTTGCTTTACAGTTGGGAGCAGAAAGTCTGTATGATATGATTGCAACGGTGTTCTCCATACGTAAAGACGACCGGTTGTTGAAAACAAGGTGAAGGTCGATTCATTGCACCACATTACGTGTTTCCACTGCTCATGAGTCCACGCCTTCTGGTCCTTGCACATCTGGATACGCCTCTTCGTATTTACTGCTGTGACCAGGGTTTTGGCGATAGCGGCCCTGCCATGAATTTTCATTTTATGAAGATCCCGTCGCACTGTTTTCGACGAAATATGGTTCTGAAGTTCAGAATTGAGTTCAGACGTAATTTTCATTGCAGTGGTCTTCTCTTTAGCTGCAACAATCCGTTTTAATGCTCTCCGGTCCCTATCTGACAGGATTGTCTTTCGAGCACTGTGGTCCTTTGCAGACATCGTTTGCCCATGAATTGTGTATGCCCTCGTGACATTGGACACAGTGCCTTTCGATACCCATAATGTTCGCCAATGTTGCCACTGAAGCTCCAACCAGACGGGCGCCAACGATTATACCTCTTTGGAAGTCTGTCAGGTCGCCCATTTTACCGCATCACTTTCACACCACGACACTCACAGGTGAACTGGTTACTGCTGACGGAAGAGAAAGGTCTTCATGACACATTGTAAACAAAAAAAAAAACGTTCTGCAACCACAACATGTGTTGTACAGTGGAGGACCAAACTTACGTGTCCTATATGAAGTGTTTTTATATATATATAGGGTGTTAATGAACTATACTGACAAACTGTAAGAGATGATTCCTCACGTTAAAATAAGAGAAAGTGTTCATATCGATCTATGGCGAAAAGTACATAGGTTCGGAGCTATACCTGGCCAAAATCACGAAAAAGCCAAATTTCAACAGGCCCTATTTCGAATTTCAGAAAATGTGGATGGTGGTATTTATCATCATAAAAGAAGGCACGCATATACAATCCAAAAGCTTGGCCTCGCGTAGCCTAGTCGCTAACGCTTTCGCCTTCGGTGCGAGCGGTCCCGGGTTCGATTCCCAGTGGGGGCATCCGGCAGAAAAATGTAAAACTTTATATAATTTTTATATATTTTTCTGTTTATTGTGTTATTTTGTCTCGACGATTTTTTATTTTTTATTTTTTGTCAAAGGCAGATAAAGAAAACTGATAATGGAAACAACCTGAAACTCAAACTACCCCGTGCCGAAAGCGTCGTTGGAACAGCGATGGGCATCTAGCGATCTCTCGGGAAAAATTAGATGCCCCTCAGCGATGATCCATTGTGACCGACTTCCGTTATATCAGAAGCGTTCCACCAGCGGCAGAGACGTGACGAAACGCCGATGAATCACAAAATTACTCGCCTAAAATATGTTAAACCACCCTTATACATGATTTGTTTACATTATAGCGAGTCTGAAAAGCACTTTTAAAAAGTACCGGCTTTGTTTACAATTTCTCTAGGGAAAAGTTCAGGCTTCCTAGGAAAATGTACTAGCAAGGGCAAAGAACATTGCTACCATGTCTTATTCTGCGAAATTAGATTGGGGTTTAGCTTTGCAAAATATAACATCACGTACTACATTTTTTTCTCTGTTGCATGCTGAGCTGTGATGTTTTCTCTTCTTATTTTCGTTTCGTAAACTCTACTTCTTTCGAATTGTTATCTTAAATTTGATATCTTAGTGTATTATTAACCCTTTCAAATTTTCAAATGGCCTGTTATACAAGGAAAATATCAATTAGGGAACCAAAGATTCATAATTAGGGAGCTATTTTGGTAGATTTTGTAATGGCAATCTAAATACTGGCTTATTAACATTTAGCTTTCAAGTAACTGTAAAGAAGCCCAGTTTACTACAGTAGCTGGAATACTGAGATTCATTTTATTATATTCAATATAAGTCTTATAAGTAAGGAAATAGTATTAGTAATAAGGAAATAGTTAACCATAACTTCAAATTTCAAATAATACTTACTTGATCATATCTTTGTTTTCAGCCTCTGGTCTTACAACATGACTGTATTTACTGTTCTGTTATATTTGATGCAAACATTTGCTGATATATCTACAGAAGGAGTAAAGAAGACATTGCCAATCCAATATCAGAATCAAAATGATCAAACAATTCTCATTGATTGCATCTTAGATATTGAACAGAAACATTTCAGCCTAACAAGAACTCTTGTTATATTACAAGAAGTGAACTCAGAATTAGCTGACGGATTAGTAAGATCATACAGGAATCCACTTCAAATCGTTGAGATTAATAAGAATATTAACATCCTTCAAGACAGTGACAATTGGATGGCATCTACGTGGCTTTTCTCAAGACGAACATTAAATTACATTATCATTTTGAGAACCATAAGATCTTTTAAACATGCGATCAACACAGTCAAAGAACTGCCATTTTGGTATTCAAACTCAAAGTTCATTGTAGTTCTCCCGACCACAAATTACACAAGAGCAGATATAAGACATGTGATTGAAATTTCCTTTAAGAATGATATCCTGAATATTATCCTTGTGACCTGGATCAAAAACGGTAATTTCTTTGGAATAAAATTTGAAGATAATAACAAATCCATTATCATATACACATATTTTCCTTTCGTAGAAAATTGGGCAGATGGTTTGCGTGAAACGGTAATGGATATCTGGAACAACAATAAATTTTACTTTAGAAATAATTTATTTCCGAATAAAATCGCGAAATTGTACAAACGTCCTATTTCGTTTGTAACTGTTAATAATAGGAAAGTAACAATCACTGCACGAAAAGCAAATAGCGAAGTGAAATTTAAAAATGCTCTTCAGAAAGGAATTGAAATGTTTCGAGATCATCATAATATAACATTAAATTTAGATGAAGCCTCATATAGAGACCTCGGAAAGAGATATCCTAATGGAACTTGCACAGGCATTTACTCCAGCATCAAGTCAGGAATGTATCATGGTTTCTTAGCACCTACGGCTGCACACTACCATACTTTCCAATACTTTGATTATATTTTCACTAGACATATGACGACGACTGTATGGACAGTTCCTGCACCTGCTCTCTACCCTTTATGGATGAATATCTACTTCCCATTTCAGCCGGCATCTTGGATTAGCATACTGTTGTCTTACGTATTCACGTCCATTGTAACGAACATTGTACATAGAATAGTGTTTCAGAAGCCAATTTCAATTCAACGTTCCTTCTTAGACAGTTTCTGTTTATTGTTGGGAGTATCCATGAGTCCTCCGAGAAATATTGCTATTGTGAGAATATGTTACCTAATTTGGGTTTTACTTGGTTTTGTACTCAATAACTCTTATCAATCTGCTTTGTTGGGATTTATGACAAATCCCAAAAAATATCCCCCTATCAATACAATGCAAGAAATGGTGGACGCTAAATTACAAATTGGGGGACTTTCGGTACCCAAGTCAAGGTTTCAATCACATGGAAACCATGTTTCGAAAACGATATTCAACGAATGGGTTAATGTAAATTCGTATATGGAAGGGTTTCATAAGATAATTGAAACAAGGAATTTTGCTTTTTATTGGGTATCAGGCGATTCTAGATATTTTATGACTAGGAAACCATTTGTTGATTCTGAAGGGAATTCAATGTTACACATAGTGAGAGAATTTGTGTACTATTTACCTTTGTTTTTCATAATGAGACAAGGGTCACCTCTTGGACATATATTCTGGAAAACAATGCAAGCATGTGACTACTCTGGTATCCTTGGAAAATGGTTAACGGATGATTATAAATTAGGTGCCGAGAAAGCAAGTATACTTCCGATTTCGGGAAGTGCTAAACCTCTTAGAATTTTTCAGCTAATTGGTGCGTTTTCTGTGTGTATTTTTGGATTGTGTCTAGGTGGTATTGCATTCATAACAGAACTTGCAATCTACAATTGTGTCCGAAACAGAAAATGAACATCATGCAAAAGTTGTAATTACATGTATGTTTATTATATTCCGATAGCACAAAATAGTCAATAAATATATGTTTCCATTGTATAATACTTACAAGGGCAATCGGAAAGTCCGAGGACAGAAAGTGTACACAAAAGTGACAATATTGTTGTTATACTTTCCGTAGTTATTTATCATATTAGGGACCTTGCAATGCCTCAAATCTAAAGAGAGATGTTAAGAAAAAGACTCAAATATTCACAGTCTTTGCTATGAATATCGCATCTTCTTCTTTTTTTGTGCATTTATCATTATTCACATAGAATAGAATGATCTTGAGGTGACACAATGTTTCTTTAATGTAGGCAATAATGGATTAGTATTCGTCGTTATTGTAAACTTAATATCGAATGCCCAGGGTGTTCTCTATCTTTAAAATGAAATAAAATCATTAAGTTTTACGTCCCATGGTTATGTCGGTTAAGCTAAAGGAGACGGTGATGATGAGAGATGAGTGAAATGGTGGAATGAAGAAAGTGGGAGGAAACGGGTGAACTCCGAGAAAACCCATGAGCACGGTGTTTGTCCACCACAAAGTCCACACGGCGCGAGCTGGAATCGAACCAGGGACCCCAAGCACCGGAGGTGAACGCTCCTGCCCCCTTCTCTATTTTTAGTACGTAACTATCTCTGAAGCCCTGTCGTTTCATTATTCATCAAAATACCAATACGTCCGTAATGTTTTTATATTTGAAGCTCAGTTTATATATCTGTGTTATATCATGTTACAACAATCCACCAGTCTCCTCAAGGCATCCCAACTTTTCTAAAAATCTATATATTAATAGCGGTGTCTGTGAACAAAACACGTGAGATCTAAATTGAAAGTGACTATGGTTGTTACACTTAATCTCTTGAATCACCCGACCGATCTCAATCAATTTGTTTTACGTAGAAGCAGTTCTGGCCTGGGAGATTTTTTTTAGCTATTCACTTTTACGGTAGGACTTAGGGTTGGGGGAGCAGGGGGAATTATAAAAAAATAAAACTTAATAATTCTTGAACCACTCGATCAATCTCGATCAAATTTTTAACATAGATGAGATTCGAGCCTGGGATTTAATTTATTTCTTTACTTTGACTACTAGAACTTAGGGGAGGGGGAGGAGGAGTTTAAAACAGAACTTAATAACTCTTTAGATAAAATTTTTTACATAGATGAGGTTCGGGCCTAGAACTTAGGGGAGGGGGAGATATATATGAAAATTAATAAAACTTAGTAACTCTTAAACTACCAGACCTATCTTTTGGGTCACTGAGATGAACAATGATACTTCCGATGCCGTGCCCCGCAACATGGGGAGGGGGAGGTATATATAAAATTTACCGAAAATGACCAATATGAAAGAGCGCTTTACTAATAGTAAAAAGTGACTGACTAACGTAACATATTACTAGTTTTCCTTAAATTTAACCCATGGAAATAGGGGTACGTCTTAGATTTGAGGAGATTTTAAATTCGAGTAATTATCGAGAAATTCTTAATCAAAGTTATTATTAACGTGTTATTAAAACTACCTTGCTAGCCATAATGCTAGAATATGACCACGTCATACCACATTATCCTCTTAGACTAGATTATGATATTTTTGTTATCATAAATGTTATATCAGATCTGAGTGTTCTGGACATTCAACAAGAATATGACATGTGACGAACGATACAATCTTCACAAAAAAAAGATGGTTAGCGCTACGCACTAAGTAGGAATGATAAGAATGTTCAATATGCATGTGTGAACGTGACACTTTCTTTCGGCAATTAGTATGTAACGGCGCATGAAGATTGCTTTTATTAGCCAGGTTGCAATCGTCAGGATGAATAAGAGCACACTCATTGGGCAAGATAATAACAGAGATCCGAGCAGGGGAGAGAATGCTTCAATGTAATGCGTGCTAGTGTAGTGTTCTTGGGTAGTGTGTGAGAATGCTTGTTTTCCCAAATCTTCAAATGTGTTGGCATCTATGGACAACAATGGCGCAGTTCTTTTTTCTTTTGTGAAGTTGTTTATACCTCTCAGGAATGTATTGTGGTAAACATATTTAGTAATGCTACTCTGAAGGCTTATAATAATGCTTTGTTTTATCGGAGAGAAGTATATGATTCACCTTAGACTACAGCATGTAATAATGGAGTTGAAACTTAATTGCTCTTACTTCTACAGTAGATACTATACATAAACAATGTAGACTAAATTCCGAATTTTCCACGTCTGTGGCGAAGATACAGCCAACAGAATTCTGTTTCTTCTTATCCTGTTACTTTGGTTCGTGGATGATATCTCTAACATAAATTTGCTTTGGTTCAAAGTACAGATTTTAGTGTTCTGTGTTTTTTTCTTTTATGTGCGATATATGCCCAACTGCTACGGGTACAAAAGTATTGTATTATTTGGTTGATATACTTCTAAGCACTTACAAAAGTAATATAGAGAGAGTTTGTCCGCGTAGTAAGCAAAATATATTATTATTATTATTTAGGAAAGTATAATAATTATTGGAACAGAATCATTTTTCGTGAAGAACCCAGAAAATAAGTTTTGTTTTATTAAACCTTAAGAAATGATCTCAAGGTTTCTAGTATCGAAGTAATTTTTACAGAATTTAATACTGATTGTATGGTTATCACAACAGAACTTCAGACATTTATTTTAGAAAACCATATTTGAATTGTATCTGAAGATTCATACATCTTGACGTTGTGGTTGCTCTTATAACAATTCATTTCAAGTTACTCTACGATGCTTAAGGGAGGTTCCATTAGTTGGCTCAAGTGCTAACAATATTACAAATACAGATAAGCATAGTAACTATTGCAATGTTATAACTATTTTCTACGTGAAGTAACACAACTTTAAAGAAAGTGACGCGATGTTATATCTATACCTGAAACAAAAGAAAACTTATAAGTTGCTATAGGGAGACAGGAATCTTATATGGTTATTTAGTATATTTAAGGAACCTGCTACAGATCCTAAACGTCGATTAAAAGCAAGAGAATATTTCCGATTTTACCTTTAAAATGCACACAATGATGACATACTCACTTCGTCGATACTTCACATACATATATATAATTTCACGCGTGCTCTTCTCAGTTCCAATATGAACCAAAAACTTAAGTGGACAGCACTTCGCACACCCGGTGGAAGATTAATGCGAGTCAAAAATACACATCTGAAGGAACATGACTTTTAAAGTTTGTTATTCTATAAAAATCACTCCCTGAAATATTGGTATTTCTGCCATCTAGGGGGTAATTTGTTTAGTTATGTTTCCGGAAAGATACAACCAGATAAAGCTCGCTTCTCTCTCTCTATTCTCTTTTGAGGGATGATAACTCAAAATTTCTATTATTTGAGTCGTAGCACTCTACCATCGGCCGTGTGACTTGTTGAGAATGTACGTATCACCAAGTGCAATCTTGTGCGGAGGAAGATATTTCCTGAGCTGGCTGAGAATAGGAGAAAAAATAAGAAGGCTGCGTAATTGGTAGATTCGACATGCAGGCAGCAAACAATTTTCTGAAGTAAGTGTATTTCAAATGTAAAACTCAAATATATATCAAGTCCTAACTGTTCATGTTCGGAATTGTTATACTCAGACATATTCGTGAATTTGCAAGAGAATCAGAGACCAGAGATTGAAAATGAAGCTAATGTTATCTTAATATTCAATTTACTTTTCGTTTGTTGGAAATAATTTAAATATTTTTCATTATTTATAAAAATACCATTTTTTCTGGTATGAAGATTTGTCTAGTAACTATCTTGCTAAACAATTTTACAGACACTTCATTATTTTAAAATGCAATGTATTTTGCATTGAACGCCTAGTTGTGTTTCTTGCCAGTTAATATATCTGCTAATTTGTATATTTATTTAAAAGATGAATACAATAAGACAAAGAAGTCAGAAACATACACTTGAAGGAAATATAGACATACAAGCAGAATTTATGATTAGTAACTTTATATTTCTGTAGCATACACAAATGTAATATCAATATCAAAGGAAAGTAAATTCTATTTATAGAATACTATATGATAAGGATCAACACTCTAAAATTAAATGTAAGGTAAGGAATAAAGGACAATGGAATTATTCTATTTGGTGGTGGTTGTCGTATTGAACGAACCTTAATATTGATGTCTGAGATCTGATGTCAGAGTATTACTAGGATTAATGATGAATGTTATCCTATGCGTAAAAAACTGATACCACATAAAAGTGAATGAGTTTATGAAAGTTATATGTACAAAAGTATTATAATATTCTAATAATTTTCTTGGACAAACACTGCGTGCCTGGGTTTTCTCGGGGCTCTCCCGTTTCTTCCTACTTTCTTCATTCCACCATTTCATTCATCACTTACCATCACCGTCACCATTAGCCTAACTGGCATAATCATGGGACGTAAAACTCAAAGATTTTATTTCATTTCATTTTTTTAAATAATTTTCTATTTTATTTTCCTCTGAAAAAGAGTGAATATTTGTATCAGTATGTTTTATTTACATATTCGGTTTTTTTATATATAAGTTTCCTTCCGATATATATTTTTTGATCATACAGCGGATAAATAAAGTCGTCTATTAGTTTATTTTGTCTTGTATAGGACTATTACCAGTTGGGTTTACCAACATTTGCCGACGAATACTATATTGCCAGGTTATTTCTATTTCTGCTTCTAACAAACCAGTATTGGATGTTACAGTGTATGTGAAACTTGATATGTCACTCACGCACCTATATCTCTCTTTCTTTTTCTCTCTACTAAGGGGTGATATTATCATTGTATAGTGCTTACACGAACAATCATAAATCCAGAAATCTGTACAATATTGTTACCAATTCTTATATTAGGCACTGAAATAGCGATTATAGACTGTCTTCAATATGAAGGAAGACGCTAAGAAAACGTGGCCAATCATTCTTGGTCTTCACTATTACTATGGTAGATGTTTTTTTTTTAAAAAAATAACATTCACGCGGAATAGAGTGACTGTAAGGCCAATTACCTCTTATCCTGTGAAAGAAATGTCACAAGGTATTAACGAAATTAATACCTTAAGGAAACCACCCACGGCAGGTAATTATAATATAAATCTGATCACCATCTGTGTTGGAAAACTGGGAAACATACTCCTTGTCACATCCATGCACCAGAGACACCATAACTACACTGTAGTTAATTTAGTTGAAAATAATAATGTGTGATCATTTAATAAAACTGAATTTTTCTTTAGAAATAATTTTGAAGGCCCCATTTTTTTTAGCTACGTGTACGCTGTTTGTTTTTGTACGAGGAGTATAGTATCAACCGCAGATATTGTGTATTATATCTTCATGTATCTGAAAGGAAACAAAATGATTAAAGGAACTGAAGTGACATATTAAAAAGTATGATATATAATATAAGCGAATGAATTTTTAAGTTATAATAATAGTAAAAAATACCTATACATGAAATAAATGTAAATGTGAGGACAACTTACATTTTAGAATCGACGAAATTTGTTATTATTTGAATGAATACCTACGTGTATTTGGGAAAATAGATCACTGCTGCAAACGAATTGCGTCATTTCACTTGAAAACACTACGAATAAAGGTTCTTTTAAAACCAATTATATAAGATAACTACATAAAAGTAAATTAACTAAATACTCAATACCAATACTACTTCCTCCTACTACTTAGTACTAACAAAACGCTACTACTCGCTAAGAACAAAGTGCTACTATCTAACACTTCTACGGACTAATTAAATACTACATACCAACGCCTAAATACTCTATACCATAAAGCATAGAATATTATGCATTGTGCTGTGTTGTTACTCAATGCCTTACTTTCTTCACGGCTATGGGAGTTACAGAAGTTCATGGGACGTCTTCATCGACTTCAAAGTAATACACTTTCCTATATAACATAACGTTGCAAATGTTTCGTGAGTGAACAGACTACGCGTATCGCTATTCTATTATGTTGTATTGAATTGTCGATGTAATGTTTGAAAGGTTGACAATATAGTTAATATAGTTCTCTAAAGAAAGTTTCGCCTCATACTACCTTCATTTCGATATTATGTAATAAGAGATTTCACTGTTTTGTGAGTTTGTTATAAAGTCTCACTTTCATCAAACGATATGATCGTTAATATTTTCCTTGTTTACGTTGCATCTATAAAAGAACCTGAACAATAATCGATCTTTTTTTCATAGCTGTAAGTACGGAGGAGACTGCAAAAGATAGAAAGGGACTGAAAGTGTAGTTCTCCCGCGTGTACTTTACAGATACATTACGACAAGAAATGGAAATATGCAGATACGTTTGCACACATTCATCCTTCACTTTAGAGCAGGATATAGATACGTTGTCTTTGATTTCTAACAGTTTGAATCCGGATAACAACACCAACTTGTGTACAGATACTACACTTAACAGGAGACACGACGTCACTGTGATACGTGGAGTTTTAATAATTAACGATTAAGTTAAACATGTAAATAGAAACAACAACTTGGAAAGATAGAGAGACGAATTGAAGAAGGACAATAGTGCAACTTTTAAATTTTCAGATTTCAAAACCAAAGAAGCCAAATAAAGTTAGTTCAATAGAACTAAATGTAGCACATAGCTATTCTTCTATAATAGTAATGTTTACAATGCAATAAATCAAAACGAAAGGACTGTCTTCAGTTCGAAAATTATCATTTTATCGGAAACTGTAATTCTCACTCATTATGAAAATGTTCCATCGAACAGTCGCTTGTCGATGAAAATTGTCATTACAGATTCCAAGTTAACCATATCTTTGGCTTCTTTGTGAATATGTATGATTGCATTGTCATTCAATTTTCCTTCCTTAATGTTTTTTCGCAAATACATTATAAACTTCACAAGGCAGAGAAAGAACAATTGACTGTACTTTGTGTGTCTAATTCCGCTCAATGAAAAAAATAGACTTAATATCATTGAAGAAATACAGTGGAATATTACAATTTTCCCGTATTCTATTTCTGTCCTTTTCTTCTTTTTCTTTTTTCAATTTTATTCATATCAACTCCCTGTCAGTGTGGTTGGAAGCATCCTCACAAACGTTGAGGCAGATGCTCAAGTATTGGAGCATCCTCAAAGTTGGCTTTCCATGATTTATAATTAAATCAAGAGGTTTTGAGAGAAACTGTTGTGAGAGTTCTTCATGAGTTTGTAATGGGATAAAATTAGGATAGAAAATTTACATATTACAGATTTTGAAATTTAGGACCATTAAAACAAAAAAATTGTCAGGAGTAATTTGAGGTTATACTTATGATTTCTCACATCATAATAATATCTAATAAATATAATAATCAAAAAAATACATATGAATACAAAAAAGAAGTGTATAATTGCTTTGGTCCAAGATAATGCATATATATATATATATAATTATTATTATTATTATTTTTTGTTGATATAACGTCACTTACTGCATTCTACAGGGAAGCTCTGTTCTCTGTAAATAATATTTTTCATCATAAGATGAGCAAGAATAAACCTCCTATGCTGTTAAAATTCACTTTATATACATATATCTTTGTTACATCCTCCGCTTGGGATGGAGTGGTTTTTCTCATATTTGTTATTGCCATTTTATCTTAGTTTTCTAAATGCGATTATTGTTTAAGTAGCACTTTACTGTTATAGATATGGGAATAGAACAAATACATAATTAAAGATTGCTCAGACAAAACGAAAGCCAGGTCTTTTTGTTTTATTACATTGTATTTGTACATGTACATGTTTTTTTGTTTATAAACATTTGTATATGTTTATTATCATATTTTCTTCCTTTTCTAAGCATACAACAAGTGTGACATTTATTTACGTGTAAGACTGTCGACTCAATGACCTATCGTTTAACACTTGTTCAGTAAGATATCACTGAATGCTATAGGGAGAGAGAGCAAAGCACTATTACCTTAAGTGTTCTATGAATTTCGTGTGTGATCTGTGTTTTAACTATTAAATGAACATGCTTTTAGACCAAATTCTGATACGCATTGTGACAATGGAATATTGGTCTGCGTGTGAAACCATAAGGAGAAGAGACGATAAACATATTATATTCTATTCTATTCGTGTGACGCTATTGCAACTTTCAGTATGTTGGAAAAAGAAACCACGTCCACCATTTAATAAGAATATGATCAATCATTTAGCGTTACTACAAAATTTAAAGACAGTATTGGTTCCGGAATTTCATATTCCGTTTGGAAACATTCGCATGTGATTAAAAAGAAGAGTAACATTTTGTGGTTATGACATTTAGCTATGGAAGACAATGACAAATTTCTAATGAATTTTAAAATAATTGTTACAGCGATTATGTGGGAAAAATCGAAGTATACTACAAGTTTTAGAGCTCAGTGCGGAAGACCTGAGTTTAATTCCCAGTGGCAGTTCTAATAGTTCTAATAATGTTAAACTGTACATCCCTGTGTCATATAGTCTCGGTGCAAAAGGAGACACTAAACCTCTCAACCAACCAACCCATCAGTCGAGTTCGAGAGATTAAGGGAAAAGAACTTGTTTGTGATTCATGAAGAGTTTCCACTAATTTTAAAAGCATGTAATGACCAATTTCCACATAAGCACAAAAATAGAACAGTCACAAATCTACGTTTAAAGTGACTTCTCGGTGAACCATCGTGATCCATAATTAAATTTCGGATTTGGACTTTTCCCAAATCGTGTTTGGAGGTTTCTAATAGGGTGGAAACATCCTTCAATATATTCAATAGATCATGAAATATACTAAAAGATTATTTTAAAAAATATCAAATGGTTATATCTTTTAAAGCCAGACAAAAGCTAGTTGAAAGTCCGTTCTTCGGAAGAGGAGTAGGTTTTGGAAATATTATTTATAAAATATTTAAAAATATTTACTCTAATAGCATAGGCATTTCAATCAAACCGAAATTACAAAAGTTAAATCAATCCAAATCCTGTGTTCAGGGTTCACTTTCAACACTGAAATATTTCCTCGCTTTGATCATTTTAAATTACAAAATGGGAGATTAAGATATAGTATAAGTTGCTCTATTTCTCATCCAGACGTGGAATTTTTAATAAAGAGTTTGTATGGCGAGTTCCATTCTCCTATGGTGAAGATTTCGTAAGATACTACACTGTTTGGAGTACCTTTCTGTTTCTTTTTTCCCCACTTAGACTATGCATTGTAATGAAAGTATCATGATAGGAACTAGGGACGAGGTAAGTACAAAGTGGTAAGCTCACGTCCAGTGATGACAAATTTGAGATTCCAGCCCTGACTATACAAAAATGCAGGAAAATGAGCCAGACCTAAAGGGAATTCGTAGGGATCGTTTTGTACTTAGTCTCTGGAGGCAGTCCAACTTCTTGTGACCAGAGCTATACCATCCAGGAATTTGTCTCGTGTGAAAACCCATGAAAAATCTACTGATGATGAAAGTCCTGGAAAAGTTTCGATACCTTTCTAAAAGGAAATGTTTACACCAGAAATCGAAATCGGAACCGCTCACACCAAAGACGACAGCATTAGCTACTATGGTGCATGGGCCACCACATAAATTTGAAACAAATCAAATTACGACTATGAACTGTGATAATGACGATAAAGAAAATCATCCGAAACTTATGATTATGAATGAATTAGTACTGGTAGTCGAAGAGGTCAGTGTTATGTACGCTCTAATATTCGAAGTATGTCAAGTTCTGAAGTCGTCAATATTGTTTACTTAAGTTTAATCTATAAATTGTATGTTTGAGGTTAAAATGATGGCAAATAAAATAGATCTAGGCTTAGTATCCTCTTTGATACACCAAGTATGGGAGGTTTTTAACCTCAAGATTAATTTTAAAAATTTATTAAGTGTATTTAAAATTTGTGTATTTCTACAGTAATATATTCTCACGATTTAATTCCTACTTTAACGGTATTGATTCAACTTAGCTGTTCGAAAGTTATTTGAGTTTGGATAAAGGTGAGGCTGAAAATGATTGTTTTAAACACAAACTAAATACAAATTTCTTACAAGGCTGTCTATAATCTTTATTATAAATTAATTAGAAATGTTACAGTTTCGGATGTATATCACTTCCTTCTTCAGACTACTGTTCCAACTCTTGGATTCGTTTTCGATCTTTATCTGATGACGAACAAACCCTAGATCCAAAGAAGCAACTAATTACTCCTAATATTAATCAGGTTACGGGTGCCAGCCATACTATGGATTGGGAATCCACTTCTGCCGATAATCAACAGCAGCAATACCAATCAGATCCCGTGTACAACTTTTTGCTAACTGACTATGATCAGAAGTATGACACTGTTCGTGTTGTCTTCCAGCAATTACTTAAGTAGTCCCTCGTCCGGTGATCCGTGTAATTGTTAAGACAAACCGAGGCATCATTTTGAAATCCAGTGTTCCGAATTTCGCCACGTATGTTCGTAACAAGGCAACTTATGAAATATTTGGGACGAAAGCAAAGATTTCTATTTTACAACCGAGTATACACAACAGTCCTTCTCTACCACGGAGACCTCCTATGCTATCTGTATTCATTCGTGGTGTAGAATCTGATCTTACTGATGACGAAATTCTTGCTGAACTTCATCAGGAAGGGCTACCTATAAAGCGTTGCATTAGGATCAAGAATAACGAGGGGCCAAATTATCTCGTACGAGTACTGACTGATCAACAACAACTGATTGACCAACTTCTATCCAAGGGCGCATATATCCATAGACGCCGATATAAGGTTGAGATATCTCGCACGCCAGCACCTCTGCCTGTTCGCTGCGAGAAATGTCAACAGTATAATTCACACCCAACAGCTTAATGCACAAACAATATCAAATGTGGCTATTGTTCCCGCGAAGATCCTACAAAAACTGTCCAAACCTTCAAGAACCACCACGTTGTGATCGCTGTTCTGAAGGTCATCCAACATACAGCTGTAAATCTAAAGCTAAGCCTCAGCCTGATTTAGCTAAACCTGAATTCGTTGTTCCCATACGTTCGGTGAATGGACCAACTCCAGCAGCAAATTCATTTAGGCATCAAATTACGTCGAATATCTACTCAGTTTTCTCACTATTTCCCTACAGAACATCCACCCATTTCTTCGCAACCATATTCTAACTCAAATCATGCACCCAGCCAAACTGTTGTTTAATCTAGAACTTCATGCAACTTATTCCGAACCAACAGCGCATTTTCAAATCCAACCATTTGAAGTTTATGTTTAAATGGACAATTCTACCTACGCACTGTTATTCAGTTTCATTATTGTTAGGTTTAAGAATATTAGTTGGGGGCGAGAAATGTTTTAAATTTGTAATATGCTTACTAAAACGAAAAAGAAGTGTGTTGTTAGGTAGATTGTTGTTGTTTATTGAAATTGGGTTGTACAATTTGAGATTGGAATAAAGAACATGGATTAAGGATAATGTCAAGTGAATTACGTGTAAATAAGTAGTAGAAGTAATGTATTTAGTGTATTGGAAGATTGTGACATTATGATTAAAAGTGTATTATGAGATTTAATGAATAAAGGTATTTGAAGGAGATAACAGGGTTGAAATATATGGAAGCTAGTGAATTTGAATATATCTATTGCTCTGCTGATAAATGAAATAATTTAGTGGAAATTACTTTTAATAATTAGAGTTAAAGAGTTTAACAATTATAAGTTACAATTTACTTTTTCTTAACATACGATCAGTATTAATGCACCAAATGCTCTTTACACAGCTCCTCCTGGAAGGAAAAATTGCTGCATTTGCTCTTAACAAAACTTACCTTGCGCCATATTTAACATGCTATACACCGAAGTATGATTTACTTCGACACGACGCTCCAACTTGTCCACGTCTCTACGGAGGCACAGCTAGAGTTTTTATTCAGCAAAGTATTCCTTATCGTGCAGTTACTGTCCCAGCTACAATCCATCTTCCCGAACATAACATCATGACGATTTATTTTAGAGGTGAAGCTGTTACTTTTGTCACTATTTACTATCGTCCAGGCAGAGCATTCATCTATGATTTCTTCCACTATATTGATACCAACTTCCGGCATTACATTATCATGGCCTATCTAAATTTTCATAGCCGCTCCAAACGTAGCAAAGACCACTTTCTAGATTTTGTTCGGAATGAAACAGTAGCTAAATTTCATACTTCAGCGAAACCTACACGTTTTATCAGTCACACTATTCCTGATGCAGACATAACTTTATCTTCACTCTCTCAGTCCATTCATATATCTGTACTTGACTCCATAGCTAGCGAACATGTCCCCACCAAAGTCGAACTTGATTGTTCACCTAACAATGAGTCGAAGCTTCCTCCTCAGAAGGTCTACTCTAGCAAAGGGCAAATTGGGAACAATATCGCACTTACCGATTTAGACACTGCAGCAACTACACTCACAATGAATAAAACACAATACGAACTTGATCGAACAATAACAGCACTTATAACAGCCCTTCAGGACGCAGTCAACGTTGCATTACAAGAATCGAAGTTCAGCTACACAAACCTAAGTTACCTCCGCAATATTTGCCACTTATTTCAGCATACCGCAGAACTTTCCCTGAATGTATCGCTACGGGTAATCTTGAAGTACTTCGGCTTCATCTCCAATACCAAAGGATCACTCATAATTATATAGTTGCGTTTAAGAGACGCCAATGGATTCAAACCTGTAACATGCTATCTAATGAAGCAATTGTCGATCACTTCGCAGTTTTTCGTTCACTTGCTCTACGAGGTCACCCGTCCGAACACTAGGCCTACCACTCCGGTCTTCATCGTGCATGTTGGTTCCACCATTTTGAAACTCGCGACACTATTTGCGAACCTTTCTTGCTCTTATTACTGTAGGTTCATACGCTAACCACAACTCCCGATGGATATCAACAGCACAAATTCCTTTTGCAAACAAAAATCGTATCACCCCTCGCACTTCACAACTAGCGGAAGGAACAATTCTCCCGGTCATTGCGATCTGCCTTCCACAACTGCTAAACTCCTGCTGACTCAAGACAACCACTGAGTGGCTTCGTCAATAGTCGGTCATTGGCGTTGCATGCTTGAAATTGTTTCCCAGCCTATCCCCATTTCACTATACGTCGACGCCCTTACTTTTGGAATACGCCTCGTATATATATATATATATATATATATATATATACAGAGAGAGAGAGAGAAACAACTGGTTGTTAAAAATTAGAATAGCACCACACACACAGTATATATATATATAGTCATTTGCTCGTTACATTGAGGTTTACACTTGCGTTCCCGATGCAGATTCACTTTTGTACAGAAACACCACTCAATCAAATTCGTCATTGTATATATAAGTTCGCTACATTTTTTTAGCTAAAAAAATGTTTGATCTTTAATAGTAGATATGTCAATGTGTAATGCCACATTTTCGCCTTTAACCCTTTTAGTTTCTAAGTAAATCCGCCTTTCAGTCAAGCAGATAAAGCATCGCCCTATTTACCGTAGGATCATGGTTCATACTTCGTTTTTTACACAATAGACCAGCCTTTCAAACGGTATCATTCACGTTTCCCTACCGTGTCCCTGAGGCGGGAAATTTTGAAAGAAATCGGAATTTTTTTCTGATTTTTTCAACTTTCGAGCCCCTCTGGATCCCCCTGTTTTAACGCAGAGATCTGAAAATCAACTGAAAAATACTAAGCCGTGTAAAAAATTCCAAGCTTCTATGTTGAATTGTAAAGGCGAGAAAAATATTTATAAATAATCCTCACATTGCCTCAGATTACGCTAAAAGACTCTGATCTCAGATAAAAGAATTTCCTGAGACATCCCTATTTATCCTAGGTCCATGTTTTACAACTCATTCTCTACAAAATAGAACAGCTTTTCAAAAGCTACCATTCACTTATCTTAATCATGTATTTGCGGCGCAAAAATCGCTAAAAAATACTCTTTTTTGGTTAAATTTGAAGTACTCATTTTTTTTCTTACATTTTTACCCTTCTGACCGCCCCTACCTGTGTTGACGCAGAGATGTGAAAAAATCTGATAAATACTACTTGGTGGACTAAATGTTTGTGCAAGATTTAAATCTTCTAGATTCCAAAATAAGCACCGCCAAAGAATAATAAAAATAGGCATAACGAAGAAAATATTTTTTTAAAGTTGTGACGTCATCACCTCTATGTCTCAACACAGAAAGGCGTGAAATCATACATAACATGTTCTACAATGCCTCTATGCTTAAAAAAAGAAACCCACAGTAAAAAACTTTATTGGTACTTTTTTAGTCGAATAATGAAGACACTACTTAAGTACCTAAAAATAGGTACTAGAACTTAGTTAAGGGTTAAACGTAAACATCCTTCAGAAGAGGGTAATACGTGTTAAAATAGACTGCGTGTTACTTTCGAGGTAGAATGTTAATTTATTCGCAAACCAGGATACGTATTAAACACGCATAAATAAGATTTCTTTTTGTAGAGAAGTTCTCCTTGTTTTTATGGCTGCAATGAAATTGTGCATACTTTTCCGGTTTTATCAGTTTTATCTGATAAGCCGTTAACAAGCTGTCATAATGTACAAGATTGCGCACAAAAATATTAAGCAACGTTGTCAGATGGAAAATATTTTCTCATTTGTCATGTTTGTATATGTAAGCTACTTTATTTACAGAGGAATTAACACATAAGCATATGAAGAAGTGCACAGAAGTGATGTACTGTATTCGTAAAAAAAAAACTCACACCAGTTCGTCCGAGAAATATTACAGAGGTTGTTGAGCAAACTGTTGAAAGAGAAGATGAGTTAAGTCATGATGGAGAAAAAGTTTCTATTTGCAAATGAAGAAGCTAAGATTATCGTCCTTGGCTAGCAGTGGGAAGTATGCCGTCTATATTATTGTTATTAATAATAACTTTGAGAATGTCATCGTAATAATTTGCTTCGTTTTATTTAGTTTTCCACCTAGAATATGGGCTTCAGAATTCTCGGTAGCTCTTCGATCGATGAATGGGGCCGAAGCATTTCATAAGCAGTACAATGAACAAGTCTATTTACCGGGTCCGAATATTTATTACGTGATTTCATCTTTGGTGAAGATACAATCAGAAAGAAAATTGAAATTAAGATCATTTGTGAAGGGATATACCAATACACAAAGAAAGAAAGATTTGAGGAGACATAACTTAATATTGAAACTGTATCAGATACTTAAAGGTGATACATGTTCAGAGTATCAGACAAGGAGAATTAAATTTCTAAAAATTGTAGGCTTAAAATTGAAACCAGGAAAATTTTAGCATGTGGATTATAAATATGAAAAGTTGGTTTTGGAGATACCTCAACTTATATGTACTGATCAAATTATATGTAACTAAGCCTCAATATATTTTGCATTTTATTTCTAATTTTTGTTTCTATCCTAGTCTGAAGGAAAACCCTGTTTGCGCACAGATTTTAAAGCTATCATTGTGGCAACGTTAGACAAAAATCTGTGTTCAAAAAGGCCAACAGAGATTTGTGCGCCATTTGGGATCGAGAGTGTGCGCAATGCAATTGCTCCCGTTTTTATTCCTACATTGCTTATTAGTTGTCTTGATGCCTTCAGTTTTCAGAAAAATTAATTATTGAGGCGGCTATTTAAATGAAGAACAATGTACGTAAACCATTTACGTACAGTTTTGCATTGCTGAGCAAGGATTTCAGCTGTAATTCCTGTAGTGTTCTGTACTATGGTGATTTAAATTAACAAAGACTAACTGTGAATGCAGAAACTATGGCTAAAATTGCATACTGTTTAGTATTACTTTAGGATATTGCAGGTCTAGTTAAGGCATTGATAGTTCTGAACTGTTTATTTGCATTGTAGTTGTGAAAACACTTTTTCTCCTTGTTCTACAGAATAATGTAATGTTCTTGTGGTTCAACTATAATCCAGTTGTCCATAAAACAATGCAGTCCTTCTTTAGCGACTCTTATGGACATATTCTAGAATCTCCACATTTGGTACGGTACTTTATGAATAAATCAGTTAAGGCACTGAAATATCACCAAAATTAAACACCAAACTTCAAATGTTGATTCACGCACTTATGCTCATCTCGGATGAACTACGGGCTTCTAATATTAAGTTTGAAAGCAGCTATTTATCAATATTCGTAACCATGAATGCTGTAACTAGACGTGTGATATTCTAAACATACCAAACAGTATGCAACTTTAGTCACAATCCTCGTTAGTTTCAGCATTCACAATTATTAACTTAAAATCACCATATTAGAAAATAGTACATAACAGCTGAAATCATCAATCAGTGATGCAAAACTCACAAATGATTTACATTCATTCTCCTCCATTTAAATACACGCCTCAAGAATTAACTTTCCAAATCTCAAGTCATGGAGACAAATAAGCAAGGAATAAATAGAAACAAACAACAATTATTTAGAATAAATTTAAGTAGATCTCGCTACAACAATTTTTTAAAATGATTTTTTAATAGTGAAACAGTAATTTCGAATTACGGTTTCAAATGCATTTTAGTGCAGCGCTTATTCTATTCTTGCACCAGTCTGTGTTTAAGTGGTACGTTTCAACAATAGACTATGCCATTCAGGTAACCGTAGTAACTAGTATTTTAAGTTGCGGGTATGAAATTATATATTGCGTTTAGTTAATATTTAGGCCATTAATAACTAAATTACCATACTCTGCATGAAGCTGCACATTAGCATTATTATGAAAGAGTATATTTCGAATCTGAAGGGGACAGGAGGCATATTAATGATAGTAATTCACAATAAACTCGTAAATAAGCATAGGATGAATAATGTCCACTCCACGAGGCTGCAATCTAAACAGCAGAAAATAGAGGCGAAAAGAATGAAGACAAACACATTAGCATTTTTTTTGTTCGTCGCCCCGTTTAAAGGGTTGTGCCCTTTCTTCGGGTTGGTATTTTGTGCTCTTATTGTGAGATAATAACAGGAACAAAACAAAGTGCAGATTAAATATCATTTACGGGGCAATAACTGGTCAATTGTTATAAAATATTTATTTAATCTAGTGTAATCATTCAATCATCTATTGATATTCAAATAAATGCAGCAAATATCACTACTATTTTGTTTAAATCGTATGTGTGTCGACATCTGTTGGTAGCTCTTAAATGTAATGCAAAGGTTGAAGCGCCATCAAGTTGATACAGCATAAGTAGAAATTTGTTTGCATGCATATGAAATTATTTTAGCAAATACCTACACAAATTGTATAAATAGTATACATTAACCGTTAAGTAATTTAATTCCTTCTTGTGAATTGAACACATTGAAAAATCTTGAGTGGACTGTGGGACTATTTTGACATGGAAATAGTCATCATGTGTTACTCACGAAAACGCGGATGAATTTGTGGTACTGTGATGAAGTTTTGACAGAAGGAGGCGTGTCTTTCATTCATAATCCAGTTAGAAATTTATGGAAAATCTAAGCTTTCCTTGCATTTACATGAAATAAAAGTTAATAACTAGACTATTAAGTGTAACTAAACCTTGATATGTACTGACTAGTTCCAGTGTTCGTATAATTTTGACAGTGAAATCAGAAACAAAATATGGCTCGTACCTAAACTTAGATTACACTGCCATGGGCAGCTTAACCATAGATTTACTCCCTAATATCATGTGCAATTAAGTTCAGCGTTATTATAGCCTTATATATTACGGGCCATAAATCACTCAAGGTTTATTATACATAACAATTTTTATTAAAAATATTAATTTGCAGTTCTAAAGAATTGTTTTACACTTAACCCTAATATTTTCTCTGAAAACAAAATTCAGGCATAAAAGGGTTAACATAGTTTAACATTCGTAAAACAGTAGTAAGTTAAGTTAATTTTGAGTTTAACGTCCTTTTCAGCAGCGAGGCTATGTGAGACAAAACCTACTGATTAACGTGCCATCCGAACCACATGGGCTTCCGCCGGGAATCGAACCTGGGCCTCCCACGCCAAAGGTATAGCAGTAGTAGTTTTACTAAAGGAGCAATAGTAGTAATATTTGGAACATCAATTAAACAATAGATTATCCAAGCAGTATCTATGAGGGGCTGTCAAATGAAAACTGAACAACCTCTGTAAAACACATTTCTCGCAATAGTTGACAACACAGTTCATAGTAATCGATAGTGTCATCTCTCAGAGAGAACAAATACATAATGATAACTCACAGGAAAATAGAGTTTGTTTATTGCTCTGGGAATGAGCGTAGTGAAAATTGTGTTCGCCCAAGATTAAAAATGGAGGCAAGGAAAAGAATCAAAGAAGTGTGATTCGTTTCTTGGTAGCTGAAGGTATTGTAACACGCGAAACGCATCGTCGCATGGCTGTTGTGTATGACAAAAACAACATGTTACTCATAAGTGTGCAGGAGTGGCATAAGATATTTCAAGAAGGACGTGCATAACTGCAAGACGATTCGAGTCCAATGTCTTATACCACTCCTCCACACTTGTGAGTGACATGGGAAAACGACAGCCTGAAAAGCCCGTATTCCGACGGATTGCCGCGGCTTTTCTTCTGCAAAGAAAACGTTTACAACGAGCAAATTTTGTATACATAGAACAGTGTTGTTCCTAGTGGTCCTGATAGTGGAATATATGCTTTCAGAGGGGAAATGTACTGACTGTAATAAGTTTTTCAAATTAGGCCCACAGACGTGTTAACTGAATTATTGTTAATGGGCATTATTAATATTTAAGCAATTCACCATTTGAGATTCGTACCATATCAGCAAAAAGACTTCAAATTGAATAATCAAAAACTTCATATAATATAAACTATCTAGCCAAGTCTCAACTTTCCAATAATAATAAAAATAAAAATAAAGGAATAATAGAATTAGAATATCAATTACGTAAACAATGCCTTCCAATTAAGAATAAATAATTACCACGACGGTATTCGAACCCGTGTCTCTGCCATACGAAAATCATAATTTGCAATCTACTACAAATTTCTCATACAAAGATTAGAAAACTAGTAGTTACGGAAGATAAAAATAGAACTTTCCTTTTCTACACGTATTGTTGCAATTGAAAGAATGCGAAAATAATGTATGCCGGCTTTTCTTCTTTGAAAATTAGAAGCTACGGCAAAGAAGAATAGCAGTAATGTAAATCGGGAACAGTTAAAAACCATAAGGTAGCCTCAACTTCAAGAAGTTTTCGTGAAATTTTCCTCATTAACGAAGGTTTACATAACTTGTTTTTGAGTTAAGGAAGGGAACCTCGAGTACGCTATTGCGACACTCATAAATAACGTCTGCATATATGAGCATCAGTATTATGTGTATAGCCTTACACGCAACGATTTTAACTAACTAATAATTTATATGAAATATGAAGTGACAGTGTAGGTAAGTGGTTAGGGCATTGAACTTCTTTTCGGCGTACTCGGGTTCAAATCAGGGCCAGGTTCAAACTTCTTAGAATGTTTCAATTTCAACTTCAATACATACTCAGTGTGATAAGCAAGATCTTCTCTCCTTCAGAAACGAAAAGATGCTGGAATGAGGAGAATTTGAGGTCTCTCAATGGAGACAATAATTTACAAACTTATTTTCAGCAGTTGTTCTAGATTTGATATTTTCAGCTACTTTTACGCATAGTATTTATGACATTTGTATTGTCAACAATTATAGTTACGAAGATAGTGTTAACATTTCAATATAATTAAGTGTAACTTACAATTTCGAATAATTCTCATCTCCTCAAAACTTTCTTTTCAGCCTCTGGTGTTAGAACATGTCTGCAATCCTTGTTGTATTATGCTTTATACAAATGAAATGAAATGAAATCTTTGAGTTTTACGTCCCACGATTATTCCGGTTAGGCTAAAGGAGACGGTGATTATGAGAGATGAGTGAAATGGTAGAATGAAGAAAGTGAGAGGAAACGGGAGAACCCCGAGAAAACCCACGAGCACGGTGTTTGTCCACCACAAAGTTCACTTAACGGGGGCTGGGATCGAACCCGGGACCCCAAGCACCATAGGTGAACGCTCTACCACTGAGCCACCGCGCCCCCCAGCTTTATACAAATATTTGCTGATATATCTGCAGAAGATATAAACAAGACATTTCCAGTCCAATATCAGTATTAAAATGATTCAACAAGTTTGATTCATTGCATCATAGATATTGAATACAAATATTTGAGAACAACAAGAACTATTATCATATTACAAGAACCTAACTCAGAATTAGCTGACAAATTATCAAGATATACAGGAATCCACTTCAAATAGTTCAGATGAATAATAATATTAACTTTCTTTAAGATAGTAACAATTCAATGGCATCTAAGTGGCTATGCTGAAGACGAACATTAAATTACGCTTCATTTTGAGAAGCATAAGGTCTTCCAGCCATGTGATCAGCACAGTGAAACAACTGCCATTTTGGTGTTCAAATTCAAAGTTTATTGTAGTTCTCCCATCCACAGGTTACGCAACAGCAGATGTAAGGGGTATGTTTGAAATTTCCTTTGGGAATAATATACTGGACGTTATTTTTGTGTCCTACGTTAGGCACGATCATTTCTTTGGATTTAATTCTGAAGATAATGAGAAATTCATTATCGTATACACGTACTTTCCTTTCGTAGACAATTGGCAGATTGGTTGCATCAAACGGTTTTAGATGTCTGGAACAACAATAAACTTACTTCAGAAATAATTTATTCCTAAACAAAATGGTGAATTTGTACAAACGCACTCTTTCATTTGTAATAGTGTTTATGGGACCAATACCAATATTTATACAAAAAAAATGGCGAAATGGGATTTAAAAATACGCTTGGTAAATTAATTGAAATTTTTCGATATCGTATTAATATTCCATTAAAGTTAAATGAAGTTTCCTACAGAGACCATGGAGTGAGATGTCCTAATGGAACTTATATAGGCACTTTCGCAAGCATCACGTCATTAGTGTATCATGCTTTGTTAGTACCTAGGGCTTAATATTACGGGACTTTCGAATATTTTGATTATATTTTCTGTAGATGTATAGCTCAGACTGTATGGACAGTTCCTGCACTTGTCCTCTACCCTCAGTTGATGAATATCTACTTTCCGTTTCAATCTGCATCTTGGATTGATAAATTTTTATCTTATGACATCACTTCTATTCTAACGAATGTCATACATAGACTCATATTTCAAAAGCAAATTTCAATTCAACGGTCCTTTTTGGATAATTTTCCTTTATTATTGGGAATATCCATGAGGCTTCTAACAAATATTGCTATTGTGAGGGTATGTGTTCTGATTTCGGTTTTACATGCGTTTGTACTCATTAACTCTTATCAATCTGCTTTACTCAGATTTATGAAAAATCCCAAGAAATGTCCCCCTATCAAGACAATGCAAAAAATTGTGGACGCTATTTTACAAATAGGAGGACTTTCGGAACACAAGTTGTTGCTTTCAAGCACTTGATAGTCGTCTTTCGAAAACGATAGTCAAAGATTGGGCTAGTGTAAACTCGTTTGTAGAAGAATATCGTAAAATAATTGAAACAAGGAATTCTGCTTTTTACTGGGCATCAGACACTCCCAGGTATCTTATGTTCAGAAAACGACTTATTTAGTCTGAAGGAAATTCAGTTTTAGACATACAAGGAAACCTTTTCTGGTGTCACACGAAATATGGAATGAGACTGTGTTCAATCAATTTGTGTTAGTGAACAGGAAAATTCATAGGTGGGAAAAACCCTCGATCGCAACCATTCGGTACTTATGGTGGGAGTAGGGACACTGGCAACACAACACGTTGTGAATGATGAGACGAAATATG
This sequence comes from Thermobia domestica, assembly GCF_964235325.1. Lineage (NCBI taxonomy): Eukaryota > Metazoa > Arthropoda > Insecta > Zygentoma > Lepismatidae > Thermobia > Thermobia domestica. The sequence continues at coordinate 195,647,195 of NC_137466.1, read as the reverse complement.
GAGCGAATTCGACGAAAATGTGAGTAAAAGCACAACATATACTACAAAGTAACATTATATTCGACAATACTCTGACAAGTGAGTTCAGAGGCGTAGCACATAACGGCAGAGGAGGGCGCGGGTAATCGCAAGTAAAAATGGTCATATAATTGAGGAAAACGGAAAAGCAAGACGTCAGAGGAATGGTACAATAATAATAATACATGGTTAAGTAACCAATCACAAACTATAGACAGCCTGTAGACGACACCGTGAAGCAGAAATGGAAGAAAGAGAGCTGTGGAGGGAATTGCCTGTAGGGTACGGACCTCTTCCCCTCGTAACGTCCAGTGTGTTTAGACTGTTGTGTACATGTAGGCATTCATTTTCACATCTTTATTATTATTATTATTATTATTATTATTATTATTATTATTATTATTATTATTATTATTATTATTATTATTATTATTATTATTATTATTAGGACATAAAAGTAAGACAGCAATGTACGCCTCTGTGTTAATGCAGTGCAAAGTCCAACCCACCACTATACATTGAAAGATCAGTTCAAGAAGGTGGGAGCCGTTGCCCCTTACCATTCTACTCTTTCCCATATACTTGACCATGTCCATAAGATTGTACTATGCTATTCCCCTCAAGTCCGGCTTGTATGTGTTCATATCTTCTATGGAACTTTTTTCCTCTATGTCATACTCCACGCTATCCACCCTCCCCCTCTGTCGTTACGTGCTACGCCTCTGCCCTCACTTGTCAGCGTATTGTCGAATGTAATGTTACATTGTAGTATCTGTTTAACTGCGCTTCTATGTATATTTTCATCGAACTCCAACTATATTTCGTCTCAATATCCAGAACGTGTTGTGCTGGCAGTGCCCCTACTCTTCCCCCTATAAGTACGGAACGGTTGCTATCGAGGGTTTTCCCGCCTATGGATTATCGTGTTCACTAATACAAATCGATTGATCATAGTCTCAATGCACATTTTGTGTGGCACCAGAGAAAGTTTCCTTGATAGTGAAAGAACTATTTACCTGTATTTTTCATAATGCGACAAGGGTCACGTCTTGGACATATATTGTGGAAAATAAAGCAAATATCTGACTACTCTGGTATTTTTGTGAAATGGATAATCTATCATTTTAATTTAGATGCAGACAAGGAACGATATTGAGGAATTCGGAAGGTTCTAATGCTCTTAGTATTTTGTAGCTAGTTGGTGCTTTTTCTGTGTGTATTTTTGATTTGTGTCTAGGTGGTGTTGTGTTTATAACAGAACTTGTAGTCTACAATAGTATCAGAAAATGAAAGTGAAGTTAATGGAAAAGTTCGAATATATATATATATATATATATATATATATATATATATATATATATATATATAATGTTTATATTATTCTGGAAGCACAAAAGAGTCGAAAATTATATTTTCTTTGTATAATACTTACACAGACAATCGTAAAGTCTGGTGACACAAAGTGTACATAAAACTGTCAATAGGGATATTAAACTTTCCCAAATTATCTACTATATTATAGATCACGGACTACCTTAAACCTGGACGAAGACGTTCAGAAAACAGGCTTAAACATTTTCAATCTTTACTACTAATAAATATTTTTTGGGACATATATGTATGTGTAAAATATTCAGAAAGCCCGAAATAGTGAAAGGTTATGTTTGTATTGTATATCATTAAGAGCGGCAATCGTAAAATCTAGAGACACAAAGTGGACATCAAATTGTCAGTAGGGGTGTTATAAATTTCCAAATTATCCAACATATTAGGGATCATGGACTTAATTAAATCTGAAGAAAGATGTTCAGAAAACAGACGCAAATGTCCTATCTCTACTATTAATATGAAAGCTTTTTTGTGTGTGTGTTTATCATTATTCATGTTGAATAGGATGATCTTGAAGAGAATGATTTTGAATGAAAAATGTCAAAAGAAATTAGGAAAATAATTGATAATTAAATAAAAATGATATGGTTGATTATTTTATTCATTAAAGGCTCATGGAGACCTTTATAGCGAAATTCGTTGTCCTCATGATAAGATTAATGGCAGACGCAAGCTGCACTTTACAAATTAACAATAAAATTTCTAAGGAAAAGTGTAAATCAAATATACTCGTAAGATCTACAAATATACAAAAGCAAACCAGAAGTAATAAAAATGACATCAGATGCCGGAAAATGATAATGTAATAAATAACAACATATATAATAAGAAAATAAATAAAAGGGAGCAATATTCGTGCAGAATGAAAATACCTCACAATTCTCCCTGTCTTCCCAATAAAGATGAGCATACGTTCACGCGAGACTTGCTAATTTCTAACACAAGATTACGGTATTTAGTGGTTCTAAATTTCTATGAGGTTTGAGTATTCTGGATATTGAACAAGAATGTGAGAGGGTGCTCAGTGGAATGATACAATCTCCACAATACTAAGTAAGGTTGATAAGAATGTCCAATAGGCAAGTGTGAAAGTGACATTTTGACTCGACGAGTAGTACATTAAACAATCTAACAATTGTACAAAATAGTTTTACTCTGTGGGATTTATTTTCATTGGCCTGATTCGAGTCACGATAACGATGAGAGCACACACGTTGAACAAGATAATTACAGATATCTGAGCACGGGAGAGAATACTCCAGTGCAACACGTGCTAATGTGGCGTTCGTAGCTACATTGTTGTTAAGAGGCTAATTTCCGCCAAATGATGACATAGTTTTCTTGCTCATAGCTTCTCTCAAGAAAATATTATGGTGAACGTGTTTAGTGAAGGTACTCTGAAGGTTTGTAATAAGGTTTGGTTTGGATAAGTTCACTACACAACGAAAACTAAAGCGTGTAATAGAGTGCCAGTTTTACAGCTGTTAGTTATAGAGTAAATACTAAATATAATCGTTGCAGACTAAATTCCGAATTGTTCACGTCTCTGACAAAGGCACAGCAAACAGAATTCTGTTTCTTCTTACACCGTTACTTTGGTTCGTGGATGATATCTCCAACATAAAATTTCTTGGGTTAAATTATGGTATATATTTATCTGTATTCTATATCTGTGACATACCAAAATTGTTATTGATACAGAAGTATTTTAATATGTAGTGGATAGAACTCTAAGCACAAAGACAGAAAAATACAGAAAGAATTGATGTCCACATTGAGCAGCAATTACTTTTGAGGAAGATATAATAGAAATTAGAACACAATCATTGTTCTTGAGGAACCCAGAAAATAAGTATTGTTTCATTAAATCTGAAGAAATCGTCTAATTTTGTCTAGGATCGAAGTAGTCCTTACTAAATTTAATGCTATTCCCACCAGGATTCTGCCGGCTACGGTCGGACAATTTGTCCGTGCCGACCAGATGCAGCGGTTGGATTGCCGGGGCCGGCGTCTTTCAACGCAATTTTCGACAGCGACGAATAGTTGTCTTGCTGAGTAGTCGGCAAACAGACGGAAATGAGCATTAAATACGCGGGGATCGCCGTCGGAAAGTTGTCTTGCCAAGCAGTTGGCAAACAGCCGTAAAGGTGCAGTAAATGCGCCGGCGCCGCCGTCGAAGTGAGGTTGGCATAAGCCGTCGGCAGAGGGTCGGAAAGAGGCCTTTCCGACTGTTTTGCCGACTCTGACGGTCGGCAACAGTCGGCCAAGGGCATTTTATTTTACGAATTTCCTGATGGAGATTCATGTGGTTATTACAACAGCAATTCATACATTTATTTCAGAAAACCATGTTGGAATTGTATCGGAGGATAAAGACATCCTCACTTTCTGTTCGCTCTAACTCCAAATCATCTTAGCTTATCCTCCACTTAGAAAGCAGATTGCATTTGTTTGCTAAAGTGTTCGCAGTAGTACAGGGCGTAAAATGGCCGGTCGCCAGGTTGCCATTGGCACCTAGAATTTTAGAGTTGACGACCAGCGTTCAGTAGTAATAGTTTCTGCCTAAACTCACAGGGCTGCTCAGTTTCTGTTTCGCACGAAAATAATTGTCACTGAGTGAGAGAAAACACAGAATGTGAAAGAGATTTATGATGTAAACTTCAATACGAGATTTGCAACTTTGCTTGCAATTGTCACATTTTGTGCTGTTTTACCTGTGAGTACCGCTTCATGTGAGAGACGCTTCAGCAGTCTCAACAGAGTTAAGACTGGATGATTTGCTGACAATTTCTATCAATGTCCCTTTACTTAAGGTCTTTGGTCCGAGAATTGCAATCTACAACTGGTACTTCAGTACAGAGAGAGAGCAAGTTACACAAACGTGAAGTCTTAAGGTAAGATATTTTTTATATGCAGGCTACATAAATTGTCCAATTCAAAATTCATTATCCTGAATCTAATTGTCTGGTTTTGAAATTTTACACCCTGATGTAATCTCTTTCTTTGCCAAACAAAACGCCGGAGGGGAGGGGAGGGAGAAGACCCGTCATAATGTGTACGTGAGAGATACTGGCGACTATCATTTTTGGATTGGCGAGTGCGCCTGACTTTGAAATTTTGCGCCCTGGTCTTGATTATGGTATACTATATTCCGTGTGTTCGTGGTATGATAGTTTCATTACTTGATGTTATTGTAGGAAACGTGTGGTAAACACAATTATTTTAAAATGGAAACTAAGTCTTGCACATTTTATAGTTTGTATTTCTTTAAATTTATTTTCTGTGCTTAGTTTCAGTATAAAATATTATTGCTTGTACGTATTCGAATTCCATAATCGAAATTTGTTATTATCTTTCGTGCACAATCTTTAGAGTGGCCTGTTATAATACAGTATTATTTCTTTCTTTTTGTAACAGAATGTAATATTCTGATATACTGTGTAAACATTATATGATTATAATCATTCTATACCCCTGAAAGTATCCATTTGTTTCGTGTTTCTATGTGCAAGCATAGAAACAAATACGAGAGAATAAGACTCTATTTATTCGTGCAATAAATTTCATCGGAATATTTTATGACTCTGTCTTTGTCCGCTATATTTCGATCCAGTATTTTTATTATTAGATCATATCTCGATGTACGCTAGAAAGAACAAACAATTTCATAATACTGAGTTGGTTGGAAGTTTTAATGAGCTATGTATGGCACCGTTATGTCTATATTTAGTGAGGAACAATAGTCGAATGGAAACTTTCGAAGTCTCACTTCGCAAAGATATGATTTCTCTTTTGTTTTGGTGTTTGCAGCATAGAGAACAAGGAGTACAACATTTCTGTTCTAAAGTTATACCTACTTGATTTTATAGTGATGAGCGAGTATTCATCTAAAGGAGTGGCGGCTGGTGAACTATGATGCCAGGTGTTGCAGTAAGAATAATACCAGACAGAAGGTAGAAATTTTACTCAAAAACTAACCAAAGTTACTGCGACGCATACACTAAGTGATGAACATTTGAAGCGAGTTCCCTTGAAAGCGTCGAATTTTATGTTCATATTTTACGATTTACAAAGTGAAGTTGGTTCATTGTCAGCTGGCGAGATATTATCAGGTGTGTAACTTGTTCGTCGAGAAGTCAAACGCCATTGACATTATACATCTTCCTATTTAGTAATACGTTAGATATCTAGGGTATAGCTATTGCACATAGAACATAATTATACTGGTAGAGAATAATAATGAACCAGGAATAATTATACGTAATCATTAAAGATAAACATCGGTCCAGATTGCCATTACTATGCATATCGAAACTTCCGAAGTTCTACGTAACAAGGCAGCGGACGTAATTTGCTTTCACACTTCGGAAACTGTTGTTACGGGATAGCTGTTGTTGATACAGCAGCCAGCATCATCTGTAATTTCAAGGAGAAAGACTTAACACTCTGCTTAAGTTCTTTATATGAGCAATTCAACGGTTCAAGTGAAAAAATAGGTGAGTTTTGTTTCACAGTGTGAAACTAGGGTACGCTCCCAAACTAGGGAATTCAATATTCAAACTCTAACATACATAACTATTGGTTGCAATAGATAAAGGCGATAGAATCAGTTAGTTAAATGCTGAATCTATATCAGAAAGTCGTTACTAGTTATGTCTTACTGCTTTGTTCTATGACGATATAAGTTGAAATATTCGGAAACGGAAATCGTTAATCTGGAGAGATTGCAGATTGATGGATGGTGAAAGAAGAGGATAGATTCAGTTTTAGTTAGAGTGTTGTGCGTTATGATAATATGCTTCCATGATACCTTGAAAAGATTGCAGAAAATCTCTAGTCGCTATCCATTACCGTTTTTGTTGTATGGCGACAAATGTTGATCGTTAATTTTAATCGCTTCCGAGTTCAATTGATACTTGTGGTAGGAGATAGAACTTACACTAGGGAAGTTGAATCGGTTACAAAAAATCCTTATCTCGATATCTGCTATCGTTTGTGCTCTATGGAAATCAGTACTGAAACAGGAAGTAGTATTAAATTCCAATCACTTCCGGTTTCAGTAGAAGGTTGCGAGTTGTGATAGAGTGATTTTTTGAAACCCTGAATCGATTGAAGAAAGATATTTTCTCAATCCTGTTTTGTTCTAGGGAGATAAGTGTTGAAACAAGAAATCGTTAATTTGAACTAGTTTCAGTTTGAATATGGAGAGTTAAAAGATGAGAACATCTATTCTTGGAAAACCAAATCGGCTGCAATAAAGTGTATCTCAATATCTCTTATAGTTTCTGTTCTATGAACATTAGTATTGAAAGCGGAAGTAATAGTAAATTTCAACCACTTAGTTTTGGTAGAATGTTGTGATGGTATGACTCTAAATCAGTTGCAGAAAGCCGTTTTCTCTATATTTTACCAGTATTGTTCCATGAGAAGTTAATTAGAACCCCTTCTTTTTTGAATAGACGGTTAAGGAAGAGGATAGAACCTATGCTTGGTATATACGATAAATGGATTACAAAAGAGTCGCAATCTCGACATCTCATACCATTTCTAACTTTGGAAATCAGTGTAGAAAGAGGAAGTAATAATAAACTTGAACAATTTTTGGGTCTGAAGAGTGTTCTAGGGAGTCATAGTAGGTAGTTTTGAGACGTCGAATCATTTGGCGTAATGAAGCATTGGACGGAAGTTTGTTTTACATTTTGTTAACTGTTATTACAGGACAGGAAATGTTGCTACAGCAACTGGAATCGTCTTTAATTTGGAGAGGAAGCTTTACTCATGCTTTCGAAGCTTTACTCATGCCTTTTATGGACTTTATATGGGCTGAAGCTGTCCAAATAATATTTAATATTAATAAAACATTTCTATTAAAATTACAATTGATCACCGTATTGTATGAGATTGATCGCGTTTTTCCAGCGTGTAGTGGTCGCTAGTATAAATCGAATGAAAAGCTTTGAAGAATAGTGTAGATCTGTGGATGTATCGAAAATACAAATAAGAAGCCATTTCAATTTACCAGGAAACGGTGCCAAGCTCTGGTGATATATATATTTTGTTTAATATACACTTCTAAAAAAAAATATAATTACATAACCGATTTTTTTAAGTCTCTTAAAATTGTAGGTTTGGCAACAATACATTCGAATTAATGATACGGGAAGTTATTGAAAAAAAATAACGAGACTTCCGAACACAGCTCGCAGTTTGTTGTTTGAAATATACAGTTCTCCTTTTCCAACTTAATGTAATAATACATCCCTAGACAATGTTATTTTGCATGAGTTACCGTTATCACGAGTCATGTAGTAGTTTTCGGTTTGCAGTTATTTAGAAACGCGAAAGTAAATACCGATTTTCTGAATGGTTGGAAATCGAAAGCAGATAAGAGAGTCATAATAACGGTATAACACGTAACATAATATTGTCTAGGGAGGTCTTGTGCCACTTCTCGATTATCTTTAATCTATTGTAAGATATCACACAATTACTGTAAAATTAGCGGTATTTTAATTTCGCAGTGATAGGGCCTCGTAAGAATATAATAGTACTTGATAAATGCAGAAAACTTGGTTGTAGGTAAAACACAGACGCATTTCGACTACAAAATTCGTTGAAAAAAGGGAGAGTTGTTAAGAAATTCGTTCTCTATCCATAAGATTGGAATGAAAGTTCGCAATTGCTTCGATAGCCATGCGTGCTAAGCCTGTACTTTCTGTGTGGATTTGGTACTTTTGAACCTGGTTCAAATCCCACTCGATGCTCTTACTTTTTTCATTTTGTAATTGTTCAGTTATTCTTGCCGTACACTTTTATGGTATATGTATTACACGGCAGTGATTGGCAACATTATAATTTATCAAAAATAGGAAGGTGTGCAGGCGTAAAACCTTTTCTATATATCCCAATGTGATTTCTCCTTAGTGCAAATCATTTCTTGCGTCGATCCGTAAATCTGAAAATAAATCCGGAGTTCTCTTGTCCAGGAGATCACTATCAGCTCTAATACCTCCATCACTACCAGAACGCAATTCATATTATTATTATTATTATTATTATATGCATCTTTGGCGTGGGAGACTCGGGTTCCATTCCCAGCGGGAGCTCATGTAGTTCGGAGCCTACGTTAAACAGTAGGTTCACGTATCATATAGCCTCGCTGCTGATGGGGCGCTAAACTTAAAATCAAATATTATTATTATTATTATTATTATTATTATTATTATTATTATTATTATTATTATTATTATTATTATTACTATTATTATTATTATTATTATTATTATTATTATTATTATTATTATTATTATTATTATTATTAAGCAGGGAATAGAAAAAGGTTTCAAGGTACTAAATTTGGTGAGACAACATTTTATTTATCTCCAGTTTGTTTTTACACCTATGTACTTTATGTTGCGTTGGTGTATCAGAACCATTTTAGATAGGGGTTCACGACGATCTCACATTTTTTAACTTAAACGACTTAATAGCTCTCAATAGTATCACCGTTTTCTAGAATCTATCTCACAAGAATGCCCTCAGTTTCATGAAAAATTGCCCATCACCTTACTCCAGACAATTTGACATGAGTATTTTGCGAGTGGAGATGAGGTGTGCTCTCTGCTCCTTTCAAATTATGTTTGTCTCAGGTTCAAAATAGTAGTGTTCTCAACGGCTCGAGCAGCTCGGATCACGGCTCAGTCACCGCCAAGTCGAACCGAGAACTGAGCCAAGCCAAAGCTCACCCAACCGAGCCCGCTCAGTTGGGCCGAATCGAAACGAGTGATAGCTCATCCCAACCGAGCCGGCTCGAGCCGATGGCTCACATGAGCCAAGCCGAACCGAGCCTGTGGCTCACCTGAACCGAGTGGAACCGAGCCAATGGTTCATTCCACTCGAACCGACTAGAGTTGTTGGCTCAGTTGAACCGAACTAGAGCTCGAGGTGAGCTGGACCTCAAGGCTCGAGTCGAGCTGACATGACTATTTTCAACTCGATAAAGTTTCTGCATAGCTATCTTAAAGAATTAATGGATTTAAGAAGTGTTTAGTAGTTTTCATCGGTTCTGGTGAATAGGGCCATGGTTTTCTTGCCTCTCCTTTGGTTATGATCCTGGTACTCTAAATCATATCTTTAACTTAAAGAGTTTTCTGAGCATACAGAAAACCAACAGAAAAAGGTGATAAATTTCCTTTTACCGCTTGTTGAAATCGTGGCAAGCAAGCTCACCGAGAATAGATCCGAGACGCACACGTAGAAGGCATGCGTATTCGCCATTTGCCATTCGCCAACATTATTTTAGTATGAGGAGTAATCAGAAAGCAACTTTTCAAAAGTAGCAGCACTACAGCTACAGCTACATGATATAAGTTGTAGCTCGCTACAGCTATTAGCTAGTTTTCCAGAAAAGTAGCTGAGCTACGGCTACTTTTAAAATGAACAGCTCTCTCTCTCTATAGCTATTCGCTATTTAAGCTCTTGTCACAAATACAGTTTACTTGGCATCATGCTTCATAATATATGTTAAGGCATCTATATGCGTAACTGAACTTAAAGTTTGGTTCAAATATTACATAAAAACTTTGTCTGCCAATTTGCATTTCACAGTAAAGTATGCATTTTTATGTTCTTTTTAAAGTATATAAAAAAATTGTATATGGTTTCCTTGCTAGAATGACATGTAGATCCATTTTAAGAGTCATTACTATCCTTTTGACCCATCGTTAACACACAATTTATTTCAAGAAAAATTCTTGTGATATTGTTGGAAAACAATTGGAGACAGAAATCAGAACACAATCATATATTCTCCGTATAATCATATAAAAAGTTACTAAAATTGTGAAGAAATGTTGGAGTTACAATTTTTTTTTTTTTTGCGTCCTGAAAAGGATTTATTTGTAGCTGTAGTGCAAAGTTCGCTACAAACTATAAAAATATGTAGCTCAGCTATAGCTACGAGCTACAGGTTTAGACTTCTAGCGCAGCTACAGATAGAGCTACAAAATTTATAGCTAGCTATTGTAGCTTCACTACAAATGACACACTACTTCCGAACCGAGTATAAGTTATACTAGTAACAACTATCACCTAGTATAACTTGGGTCATATAATGTATATAAGAAAAAGTTGATGACAAAGTAACGCGTTATATTTCAAAAGTAACTTAAAAGATTGAACTCTAGGTGAGATATTTCACGTTTCTGTTAAATTATATTTTTATATCAATGAAATATTATATCATTTGCTTTTAATCTGCCCATATTAGACCTATTCAAAAATCTCTGTGTATATTCAAAATTTTGGAATACTTTTTTTTAGAAAATTTATTTCCGATAATTCATGAATCTTCACGCTTAAGGTGTGAAGCCTCAGAGAACATCAACGTTTCGTTGTTACCCAAATTGATACTCATTAAACACTTTTCCAACTCCAACCAATCTCCAACAAAACATCAGTGTGCATTCAATAAAGAAAAAGTGGGGGTAATTGTCACTTGATTTTTTTTTCAATAAAAATCCTGTAGTGCTGTATGGTAATGTAAACAAAAACTGTGAAGCTTTATTTTCAATGAAAAAAAACATTGTTCTTTTAGTGTTTTTTTAATGCCCAATGAGAAAGCAGAGACCGTTGACTCTTTTCCACGCGCTTTCCTTATTAGCGAAGCATTCAGTCTTACAATCCAACTGCAATCATTTGGTGGAATATTTACTATAAACCTAAGGCTCAAAGCTTCTTCCAGTGCCGCGAACGAGTGATAACCAAACAAGTATCTAAGACTTTCTATAACAGAAACTGGAAGTTGCTTTTAGAACTTGACTATAGATGGATAATTTGACTATGTAAAAGTAAAAAATATAAAATATTTTCACCATTTCTGGGGAACTCACCCTGTCACGATATTGTAATAAGCATATTAAGATATGGGTGTTGATATCTGAATTTCTTCTAATTGATGTTTTCATTAAATATGTAATTTTTTAATTCAATTAAAAAGTATAGCTTTTCTCTGCATGAAGAAAGGAAAATTCTATTTGACAAGTCATTGCATTCAGAGAAAAGAATCCACTATTGCATGTAAGAGTGCTTTTATACCTACACCTCGGATCGGACTTAAAGAAACATAGACAGTATGGAATGCAGTCCTTACACATATAAATTTTACAATTAAATCGTAAATATCCCTTTCGTTCTACAGGGAGAAAAACACCATGATATGGGTAATTATTAACTAACTGTCTTGGGTACGGCATCCAGCATATAATACGGTGAGTTCACTGCACAAGGAAATCAGATCCATTTTTGATTAGTTTGGACGTATTTCATATTTTACGTTCTGATATTGTAAATAACCTATAATTAAGAAACTAGTATTAACGTTTCCATGTACATAATTTCAAATAACTCACCTCATCAAAACTTTCTTTTCAGCATGACCCCATTCATTGTTCTGTTATGTTTTATACAAACATTTGTTGATATATCTACAGAAGATATAAACAAGACGTTTCCAATCCAATATCAGAATCAAAATGATCACACAATTCTCATTGATTGCATCATAGATGTTGTTCAGAAACATTTCAGCATAACAAGAACTCTTATCATGTTACAAGAAGACAACTCAGAATTAGCTGACGGATTAGGGAGATCATACAGGAATCCACTACAAATCGTTCAGATTAATAATAATACTAACTTCCTCCAAAACAGTGACAATTGGATTGCATCTAAGTGGCTCTCCTCAAGACGAACTTTAAATTACCTTATTATATTGAGAAACATAAGGTCTTTCAGCCATGTGATCAACACAGTGAAACAACTTCCATTTTGGTATTCAAACTCAAAGTTTATTGTAGTTCTCCCAAGTACAAAGTACACAACTGAAGACATAACCGATATGTTTGAAACTTCCTTTAAAAATGACATACTGAATATTATCCTTGTGACCTGCATCAAGAACGGTAATTTCTTTGGATTTCATTTTGAAGATAACAAAAAATCGATTATTGCGTACACGTATTTTCCTTTCGTAGAAAATTGGGCAGATGGTTTACGTGTACCGGTATTGGATATTTGGAACAACAAAAAATTTTACTTCGGAAATGATTTATTCCCCAACAAACTGGTGAATTTGTACAAACGTCCTCTTTCATTTGTATCACTGTTGGTAACATCAACACCAACCTTTGTACGAAAAGCAAATGGCGAAATGGAATTTAAAAGTCAATTTGGTAAAGTAATTGAAGTCTTTCAAGACAGTCTCAACATTACATTGAACTTAGATGAAATTCCTTACAGAGACCTAGGAGAGAGATATCCTAATGGAACTTACACAGGCATTTATGCAAGCATCATTTCAGGATTGTATCATGGTTTGTTAATACCTAGAGCAGTACACTACAATACTTACCAATATTATGATTATATTTTTTCTAGACGTACAATTCAGGCTGTATGGACGGTTCCTGCACCTGTTATCTACCCTCAATGGATGAATATCTACTTTCCGTTTCAACCTGCGTCTTGGATTGGTATACTATTGTCTTACGTACTCGTGTCCATTGTAACGAACATCGTACATAGAATAGTGTTTAAAGAGCCAATTTCAATTCAGTGTTCCCTCCTAGACAATTTCGGTTTGTTGATGGGAATATCCATGAGGCCTCCAAAAAGTATTGCTATTGTGAGGACATGTTTTCTAATTTGGGTTTTACTTGGTTTCGTACTCAATAACTGTTATCAATCTGCTTTGTTCGGATTTATGACAAATCCCAAGAAATGTCCCCCGATCAATACAATGCAAGAAATTTTGAACGCTAAACTACAAATGGGAGGACTTCCGATACACAAGTTGCAATTTCAAGCACATGGAAACCGTGTATCGGAAATGATATCCAACCGTTGGATTAGCGTAAAGTCTCATATCGAAGGATATCGTAAGATAACTGAAACAAGGAATTTTGCTTTTTACTGGTCTGCAGGCGCTTCCAGGTATTTTATGTTCAGAAAGCCATTTGTCGATTATGAAGGGAATTCAGTGTTACATATAGTGAGAGAAGTTGTAAATTATTTACCTTTATTTTACATAATGAGACAAGGGTCACCTTATGGGTATAAGTTGTGGAAAATAATGCAAATATGCGATTACTCTGGCCTTTTTTCAAAGTGGAGAATGGATATTATTCATTTAGGTGCCGAGAAATCAAGAATACTTAGGAATTCGGGAGGTGCTAATCCTCTTAGTATTTTGGAGCTACTTGGTGCTTTTTCTGTCTGTACTTTTGGATTGTGTATAAGTGGTGTTGTGTTCATAACAGAACTTGCAGTTTACAATAGTGCCAGAAAGAGAAAATGAACTTGATGAGAAAGCTACAGTACATATGGATGTATAATATTCTGAAAGGAGGAAATGATGTTCGTATTGTATAATACTTACATATATAATCGTAAAGTTTGGAGACAAAAAAGGGTACGTAGAATAGCAATAGGGATGTTTTGCTTTCTAAAATTATCCACAACATTAAGGGCCAAGGACTGCCTTAAATCTGGAAAAAGACTTTCAGAAAACAGGCTGAAACATTCGTAGTCTTTACTAGTAACACTGAATCTTCTTTTTGTATTTGTTATTGTTCACGTGGAATAAGATGATCTTGAGTTGATACAACGTATCTTTAATGTGGGTAATAATGTAAAAGTATTCAGTGAATAATTATTTCCTTTGTAGGTACAGCAGAGCGTCGATTATCCGAAGTAATTGGGGGACATGGGTGTTCGGAAAACTGGTTTGTTCGGTTAATCGAACTGTACATGTTTATTTGTTAAAAGGAAGTGTGCTGATTGTTGAAACACAGTGACTGGCGGCTTGGCCGGTCAGCAGCGCCTTATGAAGGCCCCATTAGAAGCAATGTTCCGCCAGCGGTGGCTCAGTGCGGCGACTACTGTGGAAAACTTGGGTTGGGAGTGAGGAGGGTGACGGACGGTAGGGTGGGAGAGTAACAGGTGCGAGCGAATACACAGTTCGGATAAGCGGTCGTTCGGTTGACCGACGTTCGGATAATCGACGCTCTACTGTAATTACAAAGGAGATGTTATCGAAGGCCTAAAGTATACAGAAGTACCTCCGTAGCTTTGTCTAAAGGGCCTTCATCGTGGACCTTTTATAACACCTTTATACAAATTTGAAACAAATCAAATTATCATTATGAATTGTAGTTAATCCAATAAAGAAAGCACTTCAATATTTTTGAAGTTTAACCTAAAATTTGTATGTTTGATGTTAAACTGATGCCAAATAAAAACAAAGCTCTTAGCTCTTTCATACTTAAAGTATGTGATGTTAAAACTCAGCGTTAATTTTTGGGTTCAATTCTGTGTATTTATTATTTGTGTATTTCGACAGTAGTATACTGTGCCGATTTAATTGCAGCTTAAATGGTATTGTTTCAATTTAATTGTTTGGAAGGTATTTGAAAATATATAATCATATAGCTGAACTTGAACGTGGTTTCCGCATATATTTAGACAACAGTTGTGATTATGATTCGACTTGAGTATTAAATTTTCGCAGCTTTAAGTTAGTTCGTGGACAGGCAAAAACGTTAAAAGTAAACAATTAGAACTCTTAATAATAATGGTTTTAACCTACAGTGTACAGGGGACCAAAAGCTCAGTGAAATCAACTAGTATAGTATTGAACGTATGCGACGAGTACTTCATGACACTATGTTCAGTGTTTCCATGATATAATATTTTATAACATAAACTTATTTTAGGAAATGTGTGACAAACGTTCATTATTTTTCAATGAAGTTATATCATTCATATGTTATATCTTGTCAATGTGTTTCTTTCCATTATAGGTAGAGATCAGAAGGAAGTAAGAATAGGTAAATTAGTAAGGTAAGGATGTGAAATTTTACTTCTCTTGTTCAACGTCTATAAAGACGTAAGACGTCAGGTGAAGCTATGAAAGAATTCTTTGAGAGAAACGAGAAAGGCAAAAAAGTAAATGGCCAGACTTTCAGAACTTTAAGATTTCTAATGGCATAGCAATGATAGCGGAGAACGAAATTGACTTGCAAGAAGCAGTTTCAAACTTGAACGACCAACCGGAAAATCATGCAAAACCAAGATTAATAAAGAAGAAAACGAAAATGATAAAGTGCACAAGAGCAGGTCAGGAACGGGCAAACGTATGGATAGATGGAGAGAAAATCGAAGACGTTAAGACATTCTCCTATTTACAAAGTCTAATATCCTCGGACGAAAGAAGTGAAAAAAGACGTACGTTCCAGAACAGCGAATGCTAAACAAGCATTCAATAGGAAAAGGGGACTACAAACATCAAGAAATGTGTCGCTGGACGTTCGTAAACGATTTATTAAGACACTGGTATGGAGCGTGGCGCTTTACGGATCAGAGACGTGGACATTGAAAAAAGATGAAACATCCAAGCTGGAAGTATTTGACATGTGGTGTTGCCGCAGAATGCTGCGCATATCATGGATGGAAAGGAGAAGGAATGAAGACGTACTAAAGGGAGCTAATGCAGGACGGCAGATCATTAAGATGATGGGAAAAAGAAGAAACGGAATGCTCGGCCATGTTATTCAGCACTCCGATTGGTTCACCGTGCTGATAGAGGGAAAGGCAGAAGGGAATCCAGGAAGAGGAAGACCAAGGATAGAATATCTAGATGCAGTTACGAAGAAGAGACCTTATCAAAGTGTAAAACAGCTCTCCGAAGGGAGAGAAAAGTTTCAAAATTTCCATGTTGAGGTGAACAAGAAGAAATCTTTTTTCGTCTGATATTTTTTGTTTCTTTAATCTTTATGTATTAAATAGTTTTATGCCTAATTCCAGAATAAAAAGATTTTACTTGAGATTATTCGGGTTGTATGATCTGAGTGTGTTATTATTTTTTAAGATATGATGTTTAGGGAAACCCATAAGAAGGTTATTTTCTTCTCTTTACCAAAGAGTATAAATGTTTCGTGATACATACAATATTATGTGATTATAATCGTTCTATATTCCTGAAATTGTCGATGTTTGTTTTGTTTTTCTACAAAGAGAAGAGAGACAAACAGCAAAATAAAGTCATATTTATTGCGTGACCTAGTTCATTCGACTATTTAACGAAATTATATATGTTCGATTCGTTTTGAGCCAATGTTTTCCTTCGTATATCATATCGCTTTGCTCGCTATAAACAACAAACAACTTGTATAGCACAATGATGTTTATATTCAGCCAGAGGCTATATTCGAATGAATACTTTCAAAGTATCTCTTCGGAATAATATTTCTCTCTTGCTTTAGTGCTTGCAACATTGTGTTCAATGAAGACAAGATTTTTGTCCTATAATTATTCGTACTTAATTATATTGTGACAGGTAAATATCATTCTAAATGAATGGCGGCTGGTGAATTGTGATTGTGGGTGTCATACTACGAACAAGGCAAAATTGGGCTGAATAATTAACCAAATTCTCTTAAAAGCGATATATATATATATATATATATATATATATATATATATATATATATATATATATATATATATATATATATATATATATATAATTCTTAAGATAGTAAATAAATATTCGGATTTAAGAATGAGGAATAGAATCCGCCTTATAATCCACTAGTTGACCTTCAGAACTTCACTCTCTCGATTAAATCTATAGTTACTTTTGCACATATTTATTCATTAGTGTAGGGGTTAACGCGCTCAATTTCCTTCGTCAGTTCTGGCATTGCTCTCAAACTGTTTGCATGGACCTTTCATACTTCAAAACCTCTAACTGGAAGTACTTGCAAAATATAAAGTCACATGACTAAGAATAAACGGGAGACAAATATCGCACACTTTCTTCAAAATGTAGAACGCGTAGTAACTTGCGTTTGCAAAATCATGTCGTGGAATTCACTACAGGTAAAATTATAGTAACATTTGGTTATTATTAGCTGTTCAAGAGTTTCATTTTTTAACTCACTTCTTATTAGTCACGAATTATTCATTATAGAAAATATCCTCTCAGTCGAAACACTCGTGACAGGGAAGCACATACTGAGCTTCGCAATGTCATATACTTCGGAATATAGAATAGAATTTTCTTCAAAATGCTCGAAGAATTCACTCCATCCTAAATCTACCCTCATTTGAGCAGTGTTCTATTTTGTTTCAGAAATAACACACTTCTTTACATTTGTGATCTCGTCCAACAAGTAGGAATCCTTTGCTATCTTCCTGACTATTTATTAATGTACTTTAAGCTGATGTGGATATTATCCCATTCAACTACTGAGTTATGTCTTGTACCTGCCTTACTGATATCTCAACAAGGCTTTCTCGGTAAAAACAATGTATTCCAAAACAATCGTTCATTATTCTCTTTTCCAAACAATAATCTTTTGACGAGTGTTGAAAAACACATGTTCATCATTTCAGAAAAAGAGTCTCTGTAGTTCAAAATAATGTTTCATTCTTTATTCACAACAAAATGTTGCAAATAAGTTAATTCAGGACATTTCGCAGGACATTTTTTAAAAAGAAGGACATTTCTCGATTTTCTAGGTATCTTCGCACCAAGCAGGACAGCTCTTTGAAAAACAGTACTGTACTGCGAACATCATCCTATGTTAGGGTCATCAAATCTAGGAGTCTCAGGTGCGTAGGTCACTTAGCTACGATGGAAGAAAGTAGGAACGCTTTAAAAGTCTTAACTGGAAGACCAATCGGAAAACGACCGTGAGGAAGACCTAGGCGCATATGAGAGGACGAGAGATCTCGCAGAAATAAGAGTAGAAAGAAGAAACTGGATCCAGTTGGCTAAGGGTAGAACGTAGTGGGGAGCTTCTGTGAATTCTTATTGAACCTCCGTATAGTTACTTACACACGCCTAGGTATTTCATACAATAAAGCTGTGTATTGCATATATGCCATTATATTGTTACTCAGTGGCTTAGTTACTTTATGGCAATGGGAGATCCTGAAGTTTATGGGACGTCTGCGTTGAGCGACTAGAAACTAATAAACTTACCTGTATGAAGTGAAGTTGCAAATGTCTTGTGAATAAACAGGCTACGCCTATCGCCAAACTTTTCTGTAACTGACTTCCGTGATACCATGTTTTGAATTTGTATATGAATGCAATTTGTATGTGATCCTAAGTTACCTTATCGAATTCTATTCTATTATTTTCTCTTTAGACATTGTGCACTTGGCTTAATGTTCGAAGAATTGACAATTTTTCCAAAGCCAGTTCAGGTGCGATATTATGTGATAAGTCATTGGACTGTCTCGGAATGTTTCTTTATTCGATACGGAATGCTGCTTCCACTAGCCGATGTGATCTTTAATACTTCTTCAACGTTTAATACTTTGTTTACGTTACATCTAGAATTTCTCCTGTTCTCGTTTCTTTTCCTTTTCTTCTTAATTTTTGCCCTTTCTTCTGTTTTCTTAACATCATCTCCCCTTCAGTGTTGTTGCTGAACACCCTTAGAACTGTTTTGGTAGATGCCCTAATATGGGAGCTACTCAAAGTCGGCTCTCCTGATTTGTAACTAAATCCAGTTACGGGAATATTTTGAGAGCCTTATATATGAGTATATATTGGTATAGAACTAAGATGTAACATTTTGATATTTAAAAACTTTAACCATAGAATTTTCACTTTAAAACCACAGAGTTTTAAAAGAAAAAATCATCAGGTATAGTTTGAAACTATGTTAATGAATTTGTATATTATAATAATATCCATTTTGTACAATAAGCAAAAGAAATTACGCCAATCTTAAGAAGATGCCTATTTTTTCTTTTGATACAAGATAAAATACGTATTTGATATAATATCCCTTAATGGAATACACAAGAAGGTCTGTTTTCCATAAATAATATTTTACCGCATAAAGTGAACATGAAACAATTTTTATCCTATTAAAATTTGTTTAATACATCTATCATTTTAACGGTTTTGCATGGAATGATATTTTTAATTTTTGTTATTATCATTTCACCTTAGTTCACTAAATTTTCGATTATTTAAGTAGCACTTTACCGTTATAAGTAATGGCCGGATTTGTATGGAATTACATATTTTTCCTTCATATGTAGGTTCGTCAAATCCTTAAACGTTTGTGATTCACATCTGTAGAGTGCTTCAACTCAAGTTTCATATTACATATTTTTACATATTTTGACGAATATTACATATTTCTATGGTTTCTACATATTTTTTACATAAAACTGTCTTAAAATTTTGCGTTTACTGAAATTTTAATTTAAAATATAAAAAAATAAACTCTCCAAATGTGCAAGGCTTGCATCTAGATTCAATTTTCTCATATCTATCTTTTCGTTTCTTTGACGAAAGAGAAATCTCTCTCTCTTTTTTTTTATTTGTGAAATCATGTTTCGCAGAATTTTTGTCGATAACAAAAGAAATATAAGAAGAAAGAAGTGAAAATCCTCCCTCCGGGGTACATTAACAGCGCCCTTTATTCTCAACTCTGGAGGAAGACAGATCGCTTGGCTGACAGGCGACTGGCCAGGAAATTCCTAAAATGAAGTGTATTTGATTGTTATCGGAGGTCGGACGGGGAAAAAGATGAAAGCAAATCCTGTAATTTAAATTAAAACTGTATGCTAGTGTGTTTCCAGGAATTTACTGCAAGAGTTCGTCCCAAGTAGTTGGCGACAATGGCAATATCATAGCAGGTAACCTAAGTTTTCAAGAACTTCGCTTGTTCAACAGAATGACAGGAAGAAAGTACTCTAGTATTGCAGTTGCAAAACGCACGTGTTCTGTATTGACCGTCAAAGTTAGAAATGGCTCCGGTTGCCTCAACTTTATCCGCGAAATTGCGGTCGTGGGTAACTATCGATGATGCGTTTACCACGGACGGTAAAATGGTGTTGTGCCAAGTGTGTGATAAAAAAAATAGGATGTTCAATGAAATCTCAGAACAACATGTACGAAGTGCACTCCATGAAAAAAATAAAAATGTGCGAACTGAAAAAAGCAAGTACTCTTGACGCAAATGCATCAAGATACGTCAGTGGGTGAGTTTTTGAAAGACTTGCGCCAAGCAATGATAGCAGAAACATTCCTTGGAACAAAGTTCAAGTGCCAAAATACCGTGCTTTCCTGGAGAAGTACTGCGGGCGTCGAATTCCTGACGAATCCACTCTTCGAAAGTGTTATCTTGAAGTTTGGTATAGGGAAGCTAGGGCAGATACCATTAGGGCAGAAATAGGTAGCTCATATATTTGGATTTCTGTGGACGAAACAACAGACGTTTTGGGACACTATGTAGCAAATTTAGTGATTGGAAAGTTAAGTGAAGATGCTCCATCTAAATCCTATCTTATTGCGAGTAAATTGCTGGAACGCACTTATCCACGATTGCTTGCTTTGTAAACGATGGTCTTAAAGTGTTGTGGCCGGGAGGAGTTCAGGAAGAAAAATTCTGTCTTCTCTATACAGACAGTGCATCGTACATGTTTAAAGCAGCTAGAGCACTTACAGTCTTTTTTACCCTCACTTAATTTATTTCACCTGTATGGCCCATGCTCTTCAGCGTGTTGCTGATGAGGTGAGAGAGAATTTTCGCGAAGTAAATCAACTAGTTTCTTCCACGAAAATATGTTTGGTAAGGCGCCATAACGTGTTCAAGTTTATAGAGATCAACTGCCAGACGTGCCACTTCCTCCAGAGCCTGTGCTAACGCAATGGGGCACTTGGATACAGGCAGTACATTTCTACAATGAACATTTTCAAAAAATAAATAAATACATAAATAAATAAATAAAAATAAAAATAAAATTAAAAAAATAAAAATAAAATAAACCTGTTGTACATTCATTTCCATCGAAGTCTGCTGTGTCAGTTGGCATTGGTCAGAAACTGTTTAACGACTCAAAAGTAGCGTGTGATATCGCATATATACATAGCAGTTTTGGTTGGATACCTACAAGCATTAAAAAGCTAGAGACGGTTGGGCGCCCTCTCCCGGAATCCATGGAAATCATAGAGGATGCAAAGAGACTGCTGCAAGGTCTGTGTGTGGAGATATAGGAGAAAAAGTTCGAAAGAAACTAAATGCAGTGCTGGAAAGAAACCCGGGTTTCGACAGCCTATTGGCAGTATGAGAGATTTTTAGTGGTGAAACAAGAACTCCCCTGAATATATTTCCCCCAACTACATCTCCCTGTTAAAATACGCTCCTGTTATCTCATGTGATGTGGAGAGATCATTCTCTGCATACAAGAATATTTTATCCGATCGCCGACAAAATTTTACTTCTGATAATTTGGAAATGTACCTTGTAACCTATTGCGCAACAACATACAATTGAACTGCAGGCACATCGTTTGTAAG